>NC_062518.1:34271139-34353639 GCF_022655615.1 Tachysurus fulvidraco
GTTCTTGTCTTCTTTCTTCTTGTTTTTTTTTTTAATAGAAAGAAACAGGAAATGGAAGTGGAAATTTCATCAGTGGAAAAGCACTAGTATGAAAAGAATAATCTTCCCCAAGCCCTATTCAGACAGGATTAAATTTACATGAGGACCTGTAATTCCACCATATGTATTCCTTAATCTAAGATGTGGATCAAGCATGTGAAAAAAAGTCATTTATTTCTGAATTATTTAAAACATAGTAAGATCATTGCTGTGACAGAGTTTCACAGCATGTGTGTTAATACAGTCACTTGTGCAGAAACCTTCGACAGTATGGATACATAATCAAGTCTTAAGTATTTACTAACCTAGCAAGTAAGTAAAGGAAGTAAGTATTCAGGTTTTACCACATGGGGGCTTTAAGAATTATGGGGTAATAATGGGGTAAAGGGGCTAATGCTTCACTAATGTCAAAATTAGGACACATGCACAAAAAAAAAATCATTTGCACATGTTTTAATGAAGGGGGTTTAATGTGTTTGCAATAAACTTATTTCTCTGTATGTTGCTACTGGATGCTTGAAGTTCCTCCAGGATCAATAAAGTTTCTATCTATCTATCTATCTATCTATCTATCTATCTATCTATCTATCTATCTATCTATCTATCTATCTATCTATCTATCTATCTATCTATCTATCTATCTATCTATCTGTCTATCTGACTGTCTGTCTGTCAAGCAGACATGTAGATATCACAGTGGTTCAAAGCTTTATAATGAGCTCTTTTCAATAATTACAGTTTAATACTTTCTTACTGCTAAGCTACTAAATAATTTGTCAGCAAAGGCGATGCCTCTCAAGGTAAAAACCAAACACAAATGCAGGGATTTACAAAAACAAAGGGGAAACAAGAACAGGAAACAATTGGAAAACTGGGCAGGTACATAACAAGGGCAGAAATAAAACCGAAACATGAACTTCAAAAACAATATACAAAGGCCAGAGGCAAAGAACCAAAATCAAAGATGAAACAAATACAAATCTGAAGACGAGGATTTCGTGCTGCAAAATGCAACGTGGCCGGGATAAATAGGGGAAAAAATTAAAGACACATATGGGACAAGTTTGCAGATGTAGGAGGAAACTGAGGCTAGGGCAGGGCAAGGACACGTGAACAGGAACAAACCACAACACATAACAGGATACATGGAAAACACACTGTCAGAACACGGCCTAGAGTAACAGCAGATAAGCACAACTCTGGCATACTTAATTATTAATTATGGAACCGTATTGTACAGAGTTACTTTTAAGCTAAAAGATTACAACCATTTATATTTAAGAAAACATTAGTGTATGTTTTGACTTTTGGAATCACTTCTGTCATTGCTATATAAAGTTAAAGTGCTCAGGCTTACTTCTGAAAGTCAGCAATAACACACACAACACTGCTGTACACAAATACAGAGACACATATAGATACATACAGACTGTAGAAAATAACACCATAAAGGAAAAGTGAGGCTACTTCAAAGTGGATAAACCAAATATTTCTCAGTAATAAGCAGTCAGAAAAGAGTAAAATTTTCTTACACTGTTGTCTGAAATTTGATATTAATCGTCTTTTTATATTTCAATGTCGAAAATTCAAGGGCAAAGAATAAGCAATGTATAATTTTAGAGGAAGGATAAGAAAGGCAAGCTGTAGTCTTATAAAATCACCTGGGTTTATCTGAATAACCAATAATCCAGTGGAAGAAGGCATGCATGGGGTTTGAGGATGTTGGAGAGAGCTGGATTTCTCTATATTAGGAATTAGTTTGATAAACCCAGAAATGATTCGATCTCTTCAAAGTTTTAAAACACATATGCAGAGTAGATTAATAGAAAAAAGCTGGAAATTTGTGAAAGACTTATTAAATTTGTTCCACAGGCTGGAATGGTTAACCTCTTGCCACTAGGGGCAGTAGAGCGACATCCACTTGATACCTCCCACAGATTCACTAGTCCAGCCAACTCACTCACACACACACACACATACACACACGCAACACACACACACACACACACACACACACACACACACACACACGCACACACACGCACACACACACACACACACACACACACACGCACACACATGCACACACACGCACACATATACACACAAGCACATGAAAGAAAGATTCAGGTTCATTTGAAGATGCAAAGAACGAACCTTGAGACTCTCTTTGATCTCCTTCAATGGAGATGAGTGTGTCTCTGTGGTGATCTAAATGGGATGGTTTTAAGAGAAATAATTTGTTTTTGAAAGCTACCGTCTGCACTGGCAGCTGCGTATGCGTGTGAATGCTGTGTTGGCTTGGTGTTCCATGGCAATCAACAAAGTTTTTCATGCATAAATATGCAAAACAGAAACACCTCTCAAATATTTTATGATCAAAGCCAGTGGCCACTAATGGGTTGCATGCTGTGTGTGGGGGGGTGTGTGGGTGTGTGAGACTGTAAACTTTCCACTTTCTATATCAGTTTAAAATATATAGTAATATATGATTGGTAGGTTTAGTTACAAATTTTTGGAAACTATTGAGCTGAAACTGAAATAATAAACAGTGTAATTTATCGTATAGTAGCTATTAATTAAATTCATTCTTGCCCAAATACCTTTTTAAAAACACATACATTTAATATTCAATACTTCAGCTCAGCACCCAGCACAAACTTATCATATCTGATATATGAGAAAGTCTAGCTTGGTCATCAATTTTTCCTCCATAGATGTCATTATACCCATTCATTTTTTAAAACATTGATTTTTTTTTTTTATTACACCCACATCTGAGCTGTAGTCCATTTAGAAACTATTCCCTACACAAAAACAGCACATACTGTGAGTGTGTGTGTCAGGAACCTAACCAAATCTGAATTCTTCATTAAGCGCGAACAGATAAAGTGATCTGAATGAATACAAATAGAGATAGAGAGAGGACATAGACTAGTGGGGTGTGTGTGTGTGTGTTTGTGTGTTCAGTGACTGGTTGGGGGGGGCAAGTGGGGGTTTCTAGACAGCTTGTCAGAAAGGTTCACAGGGCATCTGGTTGAGACTAGACTTGCACACCGGGACTGAGATCCTGCAGGACATTTGTACTGTAATACAGACATTAGCAAGTGTTCCGAAGCTCACAGGACACAGAAAAACATGTTCATTAAAATGAGTGTGCAGAAGTTATTAGTAACTGCATGGTCAGGGTCACAGTGGTTTAAATTGTGCTACTAGTTGGTTTATATTTTTAGCGAAATAGATCCAACTAAGTTTGTTTGAGTATATCATGCTATCAAGCTCAGATGGAGATGTTTAACGTAAATAATTATGTTGCAAGCGCGGTTTTAAAAAAAAATCCATTTTGTCAGGTCAACAAAACCACAAAATCCATTCTAAAACATCCACCATGTTCTACAAACATGGCTGTACCAGACTCCACTTCTCACAGTGCTTGCTCTCTTCCTTTTTCATAGTCACTGGATTTCTGATCAGACACACCCGTGTTCAATCTCACACACACTCACACACTCGATCCCTCACACACATGCATACAATCCTGGTATGAGACATGTCCACTTTAGAGGTTTAACTCTTTATTATAAAAAAAAAAAATGGAATTTGCATCTGTTTTGGGATGCTCATGTTCAACATTGAATTTTGAAAGTAGGCACTCTCTGTTTTTTAATTAGCCTAATAAGGGCAGTACATTCATAGAACTGTTTTTTCCCCAACACCAATGTTTCTATCTTCAAAGTACTTGTTCATAAGCATCTAAACATTCTGAAGTATAAGGTTATCCCAAACAGAAGTAAAACATCTCACACAAAGACAACCGTGTCCTGGTTAATTTTAGATTTGTGGTCATAAAAGAATTGATTTGTTTTTATACGTCTGATACGTCGATTTTTATTCTGCCAGAAAAATAGAACACCAGTGTACTGGTTCAATCCAAATGCAGATACAGATGGTGGTATTTAGAGCAGACACATATACAAATAGTGCCATTACATTACACTGATAGTGAGTTTATAAAATGTCTGCTGCCTGAACCATTTAAATCATAGTCATGCACACTTTCTGCATTCTGACATCTATCTACAGCAGGATGTCGGCATAAACAACACCACCACAATAGGAATAAGGTGTGGCTGTGAGTCTAAGTCCCTGTTGCAACATTCAGATTATTGTGGCCTTCTTTATTTGAGCATCATACTCACCCTTTGAACCGGTTTTATTTATTTATTTATTTTTCCTGCTAACCTGCAATTCTGAAAATTCTGCTTCCCTTCTAAACTTGTATAATGAATAAATGAATAAAAATATCTCCTGGGAAGGATTATCTAATGATGATGTTAGAAAATCGCTCTATGATTACACCTGCAATGTTATTTGCATTTTGAGAATGCTACCGAGCCAGCAGCATTAGCCATTCATTGGAGTGCAATAAACAGAAAGGTGTATGTGTGTGGGGGTTAACACGGAAATATGTTCTCTGAGATATACTCCCACGAGACTCGGGGAAATGGCACGTGCTTGTTTTACTGCCTGGTGATTTGTAAAAATGTCAAAGGCGGTGTCAAAGGAGGAAAGACATCGCCGGGCTCAAGTGAGAAAAATAAAAGATTAAAGATTTCAAAGTTTGCTGATGTTCTTCATATTGCCAGAGGGTAGCAATGTAACTTCTATTGAAACCTAGAATTCATAGAAGCCTTTGTTATAAAATGTGTGTGTGTGTTTTTTTTTATTTTATTTTATTTTACTTTATTTGTTTCTGGGAAGTATCATTTTATCAGGCTCAGTTTCACAACCCTTTAAAGATTGCACATTCAGCCAAATCCAGAAGTGCAACTCAGTTGTCAAAATAAACTTGCTGAAATGCTTCAAAGTAGGAACTGAACTGATAGGAAGCAGAATACACCACAAATTGTAAGCTAAGCCAGAAATGAAAAGTCATGTTCAATTCAAAACATGACAGAAATAATTAAGTTCATGCTGTCAGTCAGATGAAATTTAAGAAAATACATTGTTGGGATCTTAAAAGTCCAAACAAGTACATCAATAACAGTAATAAATGCTGACTTCAATGCAAGCACTCATTAGTTTCCTTGCACTCTGTGTAAAGTTAATGGACTAGGAAAGTGATTGTTTTCACCATTTATTTTTATCTTCTCTATCACTGAGCAGGATGTCAAGGCTCAGGTGGGGTAGGTAGAAATTGTGATTTCTTTCCTTCTATCAATTCGTCACTGCTCTGGATGGAGAAACATGACATATCGACTGCTAAACACTACCTGTTGGGAAGCAGTTTGTTCTTTGGGGACTTCTGCACCATCTTGTACATGCACACACACACACACACACACACACACACACACACACACACACACACACACACACACACATACACACACACACACACACACACATACACACAGTTTCCTTCTAAATGTGCCACAGATGGGAGAGCAGCTGTAAGCAGTGACTTGGAAAAGGTGCCTCGTTGACGGGGTTTGTTGTTTGATTCCCTTCGTTTCACCTGGCAGGGGAAGAATCCATCACTTCATTTTTTCTGCTTTCCCTCATCCTGCACATGGAAAAAAGCCCCATTTGTTGGCTGGCTGTAACATTTATCAGTTGATAAGCAGGCAACGGAAAAGAATGGACATGTTTTCTGCATTGAAGAACATTGTTGTGATTGGTGGGTCATCGGATTCAACAAATTGAAAGTCTTGTATAACAGAAGAAGGCTTTGTTTTACCAGCGTAGATCTAAGTGGAATTCTTTGGTAAAATAAAAACCAAAGCTCATGCTCCTGCTTCAAGACTGTTATAGGAGTCAATGTGGGGATTGCTGTGGATCACTAGGAATATTTATAATCCAATAATTAACCTAATTAATGTGTCTTAAGTGTGACATTTTGTTTAGCTCTATATATCATGTAAAATGTATTAGGTCATCAAGGCTCTGCAATAGTCCTTTATCATCAAACCTAAATTACTGTAAAATATCAAACTATACTAATTTCTAACTACATATTCATAGCAAAACGTATATATAGCACATTTTACATTAAATCTTAGAAATATCCCTTACAAGTTTAAAATGATGGAGATTTGGTTCTTTCTGAATTCTCTCAACAGATTGGTCAGAAGATGTTACATGTTTTTTAGGAACTGCAGCTCTGACAGTAGTGCCAACTGTAATTCACAGATTACATTAAACCCACTTTAAAACATTACTGATTGTATATTTATTGAACAAACAAAAGTTGGAATCATTAATATGGTGAAGTTTTCTGAGTATCCATGGCAACATGAATCTTGTCTTGTTATTGTGAAAAGAAAAAACAATTACCCCCTAATAAATTCTGTCTTTTTTTAAGTTTCAATGTTAAGCTTTTTTTTCTTGTCATGTTTATTGTGTGGTAGACTTTGTTTTTGCATTGTATATATACAGTAGCTTATGGTTCTTGTGTTAGTTGCATCCACCATCTCTACTAAATTATGACAGGAATCTTGACTTAAATTATGGATGCATCAGATTGTTTTGCTGTCCAGGAAGCCCTCCAGAAGAGGAACCGTCTGCAGTAAAAGCAACAGGGAAAGGGAAGCTGGGATTGAGCGACTTGAGAATGGCTTGACATGAAGCCTGAAGACTTTTATTGAGTAGGGGGCCACCAACTTAACAAAATCCATCTCTCACCCTTTGTGGTCCATTTCAGGCATCTCTCTGTCTCGTGTTTTCCACTGAGGATGTCTTCTGTCAACTTGCTCTGCTCAGGATGTCTCCTGGCCCCTGTCACTGTGCCATTCGGCTCCACTTGGATCCCTCTGATATTTAGAGAACATCACCACCACCACCACGACCCTTTTTGCGTCCACTTTGGGAATCACTCACACCACCCCTCAGCTGTAATACTACACCTTATTGCTTGGTAGGGATCAATCCAACATTTAGGATTGCCACACACTTCTAAGAGCCCTGGTCATCTCGGGACATCTTGCCTGGCTTTCTAGGTCCCGCTCTCGAACCTGTAGTTGTATCCACCATCAAAAAAAGACTGACACATGGGACTTTTAACAATTAAATATTAAACCAAATAATACTGGATGCATTGTACATATGTGTTATGATTCGGCCCGGACTTTGGCCACGTGCATTTGTTTGTTTATGTTTCTTGCCCCGCCTTCGTCTGCTCCTTCCTGTCACCACACCTGCTCCTCATTTTCATCATTGTCTTGTGTATAAATCTGAGCTGCGCTGCCGTCTTGTCTTGAGTCTGTGTCATGTTTAGTGTTTCCTTTGCTATTAAACCCTGTTTATTTTGGCTATCCTGCGTCTGGGTCCGCTTCCTTGCCCCGCATCATGACAGAAAATTCCGCCGCACTAGGACCCAGCAGGATAGCAGAGCTTGGACCGGCTTATCGTGGAAGCATTTTTGTTTTGTTTTTTTCCCTGTACTTCACAGGTTTGGTGACATTGGTCCGCATTTTTTCGGTGAGGGACGCCGCTCCGCATCCGGTTTCTCCGCGGGGGGCGCCGCCTCACTTCCGGGTTGCGGGCCATGTCGCCAGCTCGAGTTTTATTTTGTTTTTTCGGTGTCCTGTGAGATCGCCCCGCATTTGTCCGGTGGGGGGCGTCGCTTCACATTTTGTTTCCGTGGAGGACGTCGCCCCA
This sequence comes from Tachysurus fulvidraco, assembly GCF_022655615.1. Classification (NCBI taxonomy): domain Eukaryota; kingdom Metazoa; phylum Chordata; class Actinopteri; order Siluriformes; family Bagridae; genus Tachysurus; species Tachysurus fulvidraco. Next base: position 34,278,838 of record NC_062518.1, read on the forward strand.
CTTCCTGTTTGTTGGGGGTGTTGCAGGCCCGTATTTTTGGGATTTTCTGTTCTGTGGAGGATTTTTTTTTTCCTTCCCTGCCCTCCCTACCTCCCTCCCTTCCTGTTCCTGAGAGGTTTGACTGGCTGCGGCGCTCGGCTCATCGGATCTCTCGGCTGTTAACGTCGCTCGTTCCCCCGGCTCGGCTGTGGACGTCGCTCGTTTCCCCGGCTCGGCTGTGGACGTCGCTCGTTTCCCCGGCTCGGCTGTGGACGTCGCTCGTTTCCCCGGCTCGGCTGTGGACGTCGCTCGTTTCCCCGGCTCGGCTGTTAACGTCGCTCGTTCCCCCGGCTCGGCTGTTAACGTCGCTCGTTCCCCCGGCTCGGCTGTGGACGTTGCTCGTTTCCCCGGCTCGGCTGTGGACGTCGCTCGTTTCCCCGGCTCGGCTGTGGACGTCGCTCGTTTCCCCGGCTCGGCTGTGGACGTCGCTCGTTTCCCTGGCTCGGCTGTGGACGTCGCTTGTTCCTCTCTGGCTGCCTCGCCGCATGCCTTGTTCCCCCCCACCTGCCTCGCTGTGTGCCTTCTCCCCCCCACCTGCCTCGCCGTGTGCCTTGCCCCCCTCTCCCAGACTTTGTCAGGATTAGGCACTTCGGGAGCCGCGCCTCAGAGGGGGGGTACTGTTATGATTCAGCCTGGACTTTGGCCACGTGCATTTGTTTGTTTGTTTCCTGTCATGTGTCTGCCCCGCCTTCGTCTGCTCCTCCCTGTCACCACACCTGCTCCTCATTGTCATCATTGTCTTGTGTATAAATGTGAGCCACGTTGCCGATGGCAGCACGGAATCCACTGTTGTCTTGTCTTCAGTCTGTGTCATGTTTAGTGTTTCCTTTGTTATTAATCCCTGTTCATTTTGGCTATCCTGCGTCTGGGTCAGCTTCCTTGCCCTGCGTCATGACAATATGACTCATGACATGTACTAATTTGTTATTAATTATAATTAATAATTGATGGGATGGTGTGATGTGGCTTGTTATAGCTAACCAACATGGGCAGTTTTTCTAAATATATTCTGGAAAATTTATTTGCTAGGTATTTTTCTGAATTTTCCGAAATTAAACACTAGCCAATTTTAGCATAGGATGTAATAATATTTTGTGTAATATGCAGCATTTAGGATACAGGTGCAAAAAAAAAGAATAACACTGTACTTAATTTCCAGAGCTATTAATGCATTTCTGCATGTTCATTTTTCAGCTATATATCATAAATTTCTCCTTCTACTTTTGGATTTTACCATTGGGGTCACCACAGTGAATCATCAGTTTTCACCTAACTCTATCCTCAGCATCCTCCTCTCACAAACTTCACGTCTTCATTTAACACATCATTACAGTATATCTCCTCTTTGGCCTTCCTCCTGACCTCTTACCTGGCAGCTCCATCTCCAACATCCTTCTACCAATACAACCATCTCCCTCCTTTGTACATGTCCACACCATCTTAATCTATCCTCTCTGACCTTGTCCCCAAAACAGCCAACCTGTGAGCTGTCCCTCTGATGTGCTCGTTCCTAATCCTGTCCATCCTCGTCACTCCTAAAGAGAACCTCAACATCCTCCTCTCTGCTACCTCCATCTCTGCCTCGTGCCTTTTCCTCACTGCTACAGTCTTTAACCCATACAGCAGAGCTGCTCTCACTACTGTCTTGTACACCTTTCACGTATATCATGAACTACTGATTGAATATCTGAAATGTTTTAAACTCCCTGCTTGGAAGCCAGCTAAAGATAAAAAGCAGAAAAGGTAATTATACTGTGACATCATCATGTACATCAGTGTGCTACCTAACATGATCACATCAAGCTCTGTTTGGTTTCAGCCTGAGCTCCATGTAATTGGATTCACCAGCATTGATCCAGTCATCTTTCTGATTAATTTTCTGGTGCTTCTGTTTCTGTGTTTTGCTTCCTGTAATAGTAAACAAGTTTGTTCATAATATAAAAATAATGGCCATTTGCAGACATGACACTCTCCATGTATTTCGCTGGTATTACTCTTCCTTTTTGGTCCCATCTTCCCATAGCGATTAATCAAGCAATACACTGTTTTTTTTTTTAAGCAGTACTTTCCCTCCTGTGCTGTGTTGGTTTATTTTATTTTTTTTACCTTCAGAAAGCTTCTGCCATTTCCGTATGGTCTGAGTGAATTTTAATTTCCTGTGATATTCTAGTGAGCTTCAACTCTGGAACAAACACAGGCAAGGTTAATATTGACACTGTGATTTAGCAGTGTAGGATAGAAGATTATCTTGTCTTCTCTGGTAATGTGGCATAAATTGAAATTTCCCCTCAAATTTCCTCCCCGTCAGCTCGTTTGTGACATTTCATGTCATATAGGATGTGGTGTTGACCTCAGTGATGTGTTTTGTGTATTTAAGGCCAACACTCTTTACAAAAAGACCCAAATGCCTCCCAACCATCTTTGTGTTATTTAGCTGTTTAAATATACTGTCACCTTCTTTTTAACATGTAGAGTTGCAGAGCACACAGTGCCCACAGCACAAACTTGTTGAAAGTGTGCATTGCTTACAAAAGATAACCATTCTGCTCATCACAAGGTGACCTTCCTTTCTTATTTGCATTGAGCGAAATTGATTGTGAGGAACAGAAGCTGATTTGTGTTTATCCAGCGAGCGCATTGCATTTCACATATGACATCTTCTGAATATTCAGCACCCATTTTGCATTAACCTTTTCTTATGGAATCAGAAAAGTGATGACCACATTTACATTGTGGTTTGAAATACAAAATTATTTATGCAATCAGTAAAACATGAGAATGACTGCAAAGACGGTTCTGCTGTGTTTTCTGCTTTTCTGGCTTTCTATTTTTTATTAGCTAAGAATGGCATAACATGAAGATAAAGTGTGTGTTGTCCTTTTTTATTATTATTATTATTATTATTATTATTATTATTATTACTATTATTATTATTATTATTATTATTATTATTATTTTGCAAAAGCTAGAAAAAGGAAATCTACTAAGATTTATGTTGTTTCTATATTCATCTGTTTACAAAATCCATAATTTTTTTCTTATTCATATCTGAAAAACGAATACAGATGCTATTAATGAACAGATTATCAGCTCTAAATAAATAAAATGTCAGCGCTGCATGATTCAATGTATCATTAGCAATAATTAGCTCATCACAAAACCAACTATAAAGGAAACATCTATCTAGTTGAAGAGTCCTTGGCTGACATTTAGGAATTCTGGGTGTGTATTTAATATTATCTGGTATGTGTGTTGTGATTATAGAATATTTAAGGTTAGAAATATCTTATCCCGCTGTTTTCAAAAACACCCCTCAGATTGTTTCCTGAAGGTCTCCACAAAAGTCAAAATTCATTAGTGCTTTGCAACAACACAGCACTAAGAGCTAATCATATTTTCCACTGAAAGAGACAAAGAAATACTGTTATTTGTACACTCACTCTAATACAGCCTAGTGTGTGTGTGTGTGTGTGTGTGTGTGTGTGTGTGTGTGTGTGTGTGTGAGAGAGAGAGAGAGAGAGAGAGAGAGAGAGAGAGAGAGAGAGAGAGAGAGAGAGAGAGAGAGAGAGAGAGAGAGAGAGAGATATCCCACATCTTAAAGCTCATTATCATTAAGTGCCACTGGGACTTATTTCAAGTCACAGTGAGATAGGACTTCAAATAAACCATGTGAAGAGTCGATGTGCTTCTCTGATATGCACTTTCACTCTATCTCTAGCATTTGTTTGAAGGTTTTCTTTGCTCTAATCTTTCTGGCTATGTACACTGCCTGAAAATAAGCTTGGCGGCATTTATTCTAAAGAGATGTTTGATGGATAAACTCTGTTTCTACTGTACCAGTAAAATAAATAAGGCAAAGACAGAAATGTCAGAAGCAAAACCTCAACTGGTGCAGAAGCACCAAAAAAATAAAATAAAAAATAAGGAATAATGTTAAAAGGAATAAGTGTTGCCTGCATTGAGAAAAAAATGCTTTCAGGTCATTGATTCTTTGAACTAAGATATGCATATGAGGTTAATGTGGCTTTTAAATGCTTTTATCCTGGATTTATATTCAGTTAACTACTTTGCTCTGAATTTATTATAAATACACAGTACACTGAGTTCTCATAAAGGGACATTTCGGTCCTCTGTAGAAAGCATAAGGAAACATAAGAAAAGGTAAGCGCTACCATAAAAGCACTGTATTTTAACACAATCCCAAAAGTGGATTTTATCACTTCGAAAAACTCTCCTCCTAAGTGACTATACATAAACCCTACTGAGACAACAAATACAGCACAGAGAATGTCTTAGAGTTGCAACTGGAACAAAAAAAAATCTCAAACACATCTGTTAGCAGTGATTTTACTGTGTTTTCTCCAATCCTAGATTTACAAAAAGCAGCAGCCAAATTAGTCTGTCAGTGTCTGAATTGCACTACATGCAACTAGCAGACACATCGTCGTCATCATCATCATCATCATCATCATCATCATCATACAGTGAGGAGCACATCAGTAGTCCAGAACCCTGCACAAACAAATCCAGCCGTATTAACATTCCTGGAGTAGCACAGTGCTCTGTATTTCAACACAGAGCTATAATCGGTGCTTCTTTTATTTGGTCCCCTGAGCAGCGTCCGCTGTGGTCGGAAAGCGCCTGTCTGACATGTGTAGGCCTTTAAAGGTTTTGCTCTATTAATGACATAAGTGCTGGTGGGAGCATTATGCTTGTGCAAGCCGCCAGTTAAAAGGCAGGGGCGTTTGAATGGCACACCGTTGCATGGTAATTAGCCCCTTTTTCCTCTGAACCCATTTTTTCATCAATTGAAACACAAACAGACTGCAGTGTTCTGTTTGTGTTGCAATTACCTGGTGACAAGTAAAGGTGGAGATCTGGTGGCGATGAGGACGATTTGTTCAGAATTCATAATGCAGTGCACATCGGTATCTGAATAAACAAAGAGAAGAAGGAAAAAAAGAGGATGTGTGTAAATTAGAAATTAGGCCTTCATGCAGTGGTAATTGTTCTAATGCATTTTGAATAAGACTCCAGGACCTTGTCTTTATTACAGTCAGAGAAGTTAAAAAGACATCACGCATGCTGACAGACTGTTTCTGGGTGGTAATGATTGCGGAGGTGGACGCTGATTCGGCACAGGGCAGATGGTTATGATCTGTTTGAGAACATCTGTGGGATGCATGCTGACCTCGACAAATTAGAAATGCAGTTTGAAGGTCTCCATGAAGACTCCTCATCTTTTGTAGTCTTCATTAAGGGTAATGCCGTCAAATCTGAGGAATAAATGCTCATAATTATGCATGTATACCCCTGTGTGGTCTTCATCTATAGCCACAGATTGTACGTATATAATTATCATTTAGTATGAAGCTAAAATGCAGATAAGCATAATGCAACATAAAGGTTCACACTTCAGCTGTTTGCAACCAAACAAGAATATTATATAAGTCATGATATAATATTGCTAAAATACATCATACATCTCTACTGGTACTACTTAGGCAGAGTTATTTCATTTCAATTGAGTCAATATATGATCCATTTCCTCTTTTGTGATTTTCTTTCTCTATTTTTCCCCCCTCTCCCAGATACCCTGCTCAACCTGAGCTGGTTTTCATTAAGTAATTGTGCTGCCAGCCATGGTGCCGAGGAATTTTAAATGCACCTACTAAATAAACCCTGCAAAGGTTCGAGGCAGGAGCTTTTAAATTTTTCATTGTGCATTCTGATTGTGGAACCAGTCAGAGCTGCTTTGTATCATCCATGTTAAGCCTCCACAGTGTCAGACTTGATTTGTGCAGTCACTGAGAGCAGATTGCTGAAAAAGTGTCTCCATCACCCACCAACACACTGTCATCTCTCCTCAGGGTGTGTGTGTGTGTGTCTCTGTGCGTATGTGTGTGTAATGTGTTAGGGCAGTTTATACAACATAACAGAATATATATATATATATATATATATATATATATATATATATATATATATATATATATATATATATATATATATATATATATATAATGTATGTATGTATACATACACAGACACACAAACTAATTCCCATAGCATGGGGGAAAATATTCAACAGATAACTACAGCACATGTTTATTCTTTGCCCTTTTGCACAAGCAGACACACAAACATGTTTATGCCTGTCTGCTTCATCTATTATTTCAGAAATAGACCAACATGCAGCATTACGGACAATTATTATTTAAATATGTAACAGTGACAGAATACACTATGGAGATGGGACTCAGAAAAGCCAAAGGCAATGTGGTTCAACAAGACTGAATGCTCTGCAACCACACAAAACTCCTTCTTACTCTCTTCTAACTCGTAAATACTGGGATTTTTTTTTTCTTTTATTTATTTTCAGACAGATGGCCTTATGTCATACTAGATTACTTTACCACCGGTTTCATTCCCTGTATCTTTCTTCATCTCTCTTGCCATGCCCTGTTATTTATCCAGCCTTTGCATAATAAACCATGTCAACATTGTAAATTTTACTGATGGATTATGTCAGATTTTTGAGTCAGAACAATAATTATTTCAGCTTCACAAACTTTCAATGATTGTCAATGATTCTAAAATAATCAAGAATCTCCCAGAATTCAGTATTTCACTGTTTGAGCCCGACCCTTGGTTAGATATGTTAGATATGTTTGCAGACAGTTACATTTTTAAACATTAATTCATTTCTGCCTGTGTTTTATTTTATTTATTTATTTTTTAGAACCGTGTATTTGCAGTTATGTGTATGAGTGATTCCTTTTCCTGGCTTTCATTCCATAAACAAAAATTTCTTCCAGTTTGATTTGTTAAGTCTGAAAATTAAGCAAATCACATTAATGGTCAGGCAGACAATTGCAGTGTTTTATTGCATGCTGTTTGAGTGTAATAGTTAATAGCCGTTAGTTATGGAGTGTAGAGCATTTTCAAATTGTAGATATACATGTATGTTATAATATGTTACATATAAACATTATTGCTTATGATTATTGGGTGTTTTTGTTGCTCAGGCAGTTACTGACTTAAACAGCAGCATAATCAGGCTACACATTATGTCAAACTGAGCAACTGAACAAATGTGAATAATCATTTAACCAAACATACTAAACCCAGAAGTGTCCAATCTTATCTGCCAAGGGCTGGTGTGGGTGCCGGTTTTCATACCAATCAAGCAGGAGCCACAACTGATTCCACCATTTCAATCACTTGATCATGGCTTTCAATAGACTCAGATGTGACTTCTGCTTGTCGCTTAATTCTCAAAGATTTAAACTAAGATGTGAATCCTCAGCATGGATGTACACCAGCCCTATCATTGATGGTGTACACTCAGATCTCCATCTCACCTCAATACCTACATCTGCAGCCCATTCCTAAGCTCTTTACAAGCCTTCACAATCTTTCTTTCATTGAACAGCATGTTTTTCCATATGCTCTCACATCACCAATTCCCTGTCCAGCAGTTTCCATGACCTATGTTATTTCTACCCTGTGTATTTTTATTCTCTAACTAAGCAGTCTGTGTGGAAGCTATGCTGAGTATCTGACACCACCAAATCCAACAACTGCATTAACAAACAGCTCACATAAATGCTCATGAAGGTAATCCACCATCTGTCTGACCAAGCCACTGCTTTACCTGTAATCTCAGATGAGGTTAGTCTGATGAGATGAGTATTCCACACTTAAAAAAAATCTCTAACAGACACAAGAATCCTTTACAGCCAAAACTGTACATTTGTTGTGTTGTGGATTAACAATCCAGTTTCAAGAAGGCAGATTGCACAAGGTGGCATTTGATACTGCAAACATGAGAAAAGATCAGCGGATATATGAGACTTGGTTTTAATATTGGGTTAAAGAGCATCTTAATTAAGACTAAGACCATATCAAGTCTAGACCAAGACCATAACCAAGTAAAGTTAGGCAGATGGCCAAGAACAAGATGAGACCAATGCCACACATGGCTGAGTTCATTTGGAGACCAAGACCAGACACTCATATGGGTGAATTTTCTTGTTAGAGTATATTCCTTACCAAACATGAAAGTTCTCTTGATTTCCACCTACTTTTGTATTATTATTTTGTACAAATTAGAACACAGGACATATGCAGGACATGTTAAGCATAGCCCATTTGTCTGGTAAGTGCTTCAGTATAGTCTTATTTTATATATTTGTTTTGGGGAGATTAAGGGGCATGTGATGGATAAATGCAATGGCACAAGTTTTGTCAATTCTACAATTTTTACATCTTTACAAATCAAAGCACACGTAAACATGTAAACACAAAGCAGGTAAATAAAATGCATTAAAACTAGAATTTGATTTGGCTTACACACTCTCTGAGACCAATATGAAGAAGTATTTTGAAAGTTTAAATTTACAAACACTATTTAACTCCACATGCGGTGATAGATGTTTACATTTCAAACTGTAACATGACTATTACTCAGTGTATGTTTATGAAAATGTTATGAAGGTTTTGGGTGGCGTTGGACAAAAATAATTGTCTATTTAACACCTGTTTATGACAAGAACCGGCTGATTTATGGAATCAAGATCAGGTCTCGAGTATTAGAACACTATGCAGTATTTTCACATTTTGGTTAGGAAATTGGCCATTGAGCTGCACAGACCCAGTATGAGGTACCATCATAAAAGACAAGCATAACATTAGCTAGAGAGTGTGCTGGAGTATCATTTTCCAGAGTTCTTTAACAGGCTTGTTTCCTCCACACAGACTCCTGATTCCAGGAGACACTTCTCCATGTCCTGACATCTACCATATTTCCAGTAAGCAGAGTGCATTCTACCTGATCAACATCAGTCAGATTGGGGGATTTTAGCCATTAGAAGATAGAACCATAGTTTGACACAAAGTTATGCCCAGCTATTGGAGCTACAACATGGGGACATAGATTTCAGAAAATCTGCCTTTAGGAGTGTGCATGCTCCTTGCCCATCTAGGAGAGAGAAAAGTAAAGTATTGCCTTTTCCTATGAATTACTATGAAAACCTAGTGATGCCATATGGCTTGGGAAACCCCATTGTGTGCCGGTGCTAGTAGGTGTATGCAGGATTTCAAGTGGTTTACCTATCAAGAGTATTGATGATGCACACACACACACATTATATATATATATATATATATATATATATATATATATATATATATATATATATATATATATATATATATATATATATACCTCACAGACATAATTCAATAATTGGACTGCATGAGAGTCCATTTATTGAATTCTTAAATGGTCTATAATCTTAAATGAGTGTCATTTCATAGTGATATTCTAAGCTTACCTAGTGTTTCTCTGTCCATTTCCTGTTCCTGTTTCATGTTCTGTTCTTTCCTCCTGTAATTTTTAAATGTTTTCAAGTATAGGTTTAGCTTAGCTTCCGCATACTTTACACATAACACAGTTAGTAAAACATACACAAAGGGAGATTATGTATAGTTAATGAGCTTGTCTTAAAAATATATGAAAGAAATAGCTCTGATTAATTCTTTATAAGGCTAAACCCCATTAACTAAATCACTCACTTAGCACTTCCACCTGTTTCCTACAGACAAAAACTATTGCCAAAGTTTATGTAGGGGGGGTAAGGGGTGGGGGTGGGGGCTGTTTGATAGAAAGTAGAAAGAAAGTATGTCAGCATGTCCCTACACCTTAGAGAACAGTTCGCCATTCCCCAGCCACTCACTCTAGAAACTCATTAGTGGGCTGAAATTCTTGCCACCTTACCTAACTTACTGAAACTGCACCATTCAGCATTTTCCAAGAATTGTTCACTCACTTTTCTTCCTCTACTGCTTGCAGCTTATAGACCTTGTTTATTTCATTTTACTGATGATCACACATTTTTTTTTACCCAAGAAAATGAGTTTATTTGCTTTATAGTGATGTTTGTTAACTTGAGGCTATTTATTGTACAAGTAAAGTACAATGTTCAGATTAAGAAAGGTGCGTCATTATTGGGTTTGTGTCTACTTATGCAACTTTTATTATATTTATTCTTTTATGCCCTTATCAACTACTACTAATAATCTCTTTCAGTGATTGGACTTCTATTTCAAAAAGGTCCAGTTGCAGCCTTTGGGGTAGGATCAACCTTTTTTTCGATAGACAATTGACCATAGGAAGAAACATTTATTAGGGGTTACTGTATCTCCAAGGCACTAGTTGAATTCTAGTTGATAGCTTAATTGGTCTTACTGTCAGAGAATTAAATAAATAAGCTAAATAAAGTTTTTGTCCTTTGAGATATTAAGCTCTCAAAGTAATGAGATGTGGGAGAGCTTAGGTCAATTTACAGCTGGATGCAAACTCAAGGAACATTTTCCACCCTAATATTCTCCCTAATTTAGTCTTGGTCAATCCTCCACCACCAGCTAGCTCTTCCCTATCAAAGGACAGCTACCACCCAGTGAGGTCAAATTCAGTTTTACACTTTGCAATTCCAGTGATCATTTGCGATTATTACTCGTTACACTGTACGAGATGATTCCAGTAAGTATTCAGCAGCAGATTGTGTGATAAGTTCTTCATCACAGATTAAGCTATGTTCTGCCAAATATTATCCCTTACCATGTGTGACACCAAAATCAGGCTGGATTTTGTACAGTGTAAATCTGGCTTAATACAAACTTCCTTAGAAACATGTGAAGCTGACCACATCCTTCTGACCTGCTGCGCCCTTCTGCAAGCCTGAGCTAACAGACACCCACAACTGGCTAGTGTCACAATGATTGATAGGGGAGCAAGTATAACACCCCTCCTATCCACAGAACACAACCCAGTCATGGACGCCTATGACATTTTTGAGATTCAAGCTCATTATCTCTGGACAATTTCATTGTTGAGCCACTTGGGATCCTCCAAATATTTTTTATGCAGATTTATACATTTATATAAGGATGTATAAATGTATACAACATTTTAAGCCAAAATATAAGTGAACTTATATATGATTTAAAAGAGGAAGAAAAAAATGTATTTCATAAGTGTGTATGAATTTTTCTTGACATGACTTTCATCATTTTCATGTCTCTCCTTAAAATCCCTCACAAAGTGGTTCTACCTGACTCTTACCAGTTCCTTCATTATTTATTATAATATTATGACTTATTTTGTTCCTGCAATTATTAGCAGTACATCAATGAGGTACAGCATTGAGCACTTTTAATGTCATGCCAGGACCTTTTCATAAAAGGGCAACTTGACTGGTGATTATAGTGCAGTACTTCTTACAGAAAGTATTAATAAAGTATGGTTTGATGGAATAGATCTATTCCTCTGTGGAATAGAGGTTAGAAAGACATGCAGGCACAGGTCTTATTTATATTCAGTTTATACTTGGGTCCAGTCTGGTACCACTTAATTAACCACATCTGTTCTTCTTTTCCACAAAATTTTCCAGGGAGACTGAGATCATCCTATTTCAGCTTTCATAACGATTAGAATCCACATTAATGTGGTTACGGTTACGTATCAACCAATTATCCCTGGACCATGAAAAAGATTACATGCTTTGTCATGTGAAACATTATCAAATAAGATTCATATATGTTTAAATGCAAAGAGTTGACTGACGTTTTTAACGTGTTAAAAAACTTTAAAAGGTAAGAAGCTCATTTTAATCATGTTATTAAAGCCACTAATGCTCCAGGAGTACACATCGAGTAGAGACTTATGTCAGTGTCCAGAAACTGTGCTTAATGAAGTTCAGAGGCATGAAAAAATTAGTACCATCAAAACCCGAATCTGCTAATTAATTAGGCTTCTTGCTCATTCAGAACACATACTCTCTGAGAGACCCATTAACATGTGTCATTAACATGTACCTGTGACTCTTCTGTCATCTGCTAACGCTAGTTTATAAAATACATTATGCAAGGCTTTGTCAACACAGCTAGCGGTGAGTCTCGTTGGAGATGAACAAAAGCAACTAATGAACAGAAACATCCATCCAGAAACGTGCTTTTAGAAGTGGGAAAGCCTTTAGAAGGTGTTTTGGTAGGTGATATGCTGATGAAAACAAACAGCTTATCAGTCTTCCATTACTGCTTTACAATATTATATGGCAGTTATAAAGATTTTATCAAGGAAATATCCTGTTCCTAACACAACCAGGTATGGAAATGAGTATCCGGCTTCATTAAAATATACCTTCTTAAGAATAATAACCATCTTTTTTAACTAGACCTAAAATCATAAGCCACATAATGGCAAAACTTTCATCTTGACCTGACCTTGTGGGATAAAAGAGATTTGTGGTCACTTTGTATGCTTTAATTTCAAAGGAACCAATGATTTCCGGTGATCTCAGAGATGATTTCCTGCACTACATTAAACACCATTGTCCGACCAGCATTTATGAAGTTACTTCAATGGCATTGAAAATCGCCTGCTCAACTTTGCTAATGAAGTGCTCTCTCTCAGACACAAGTGCTCCTTATTAAAAACACCAGATATTAAATGTGAGATGAATCACATTAATTAGGCACCTTTTCTTAAAGCAACCTCTCACTGCAGTTCTGTCACTTAAAAATTAAGGCCTGATTTTTCAAAAGCAAATTAAATGCATGTGTAATAAGCCTACGGGCAGCATAAAGTAGGTTTTGCATAGAATCAAAAAATGTGATTGTGCATCCTATAGGATGCTGGAGGAAGTGAGAAACAAACTAGATTTGTAAAGTTCGTTGCAACAAACTTTGATGTTGGCTTTGATGAGGCAAGTATTCGCAAAGGCCGGTGCTTTTTGGAGGCAAGTGGACATAAAACTTGTGAAACCTAGTGGAGCACTATGGTGCCAAAACATTTGGAGGCAAGTGGAGACAAGCATGTGAAGTCATCCGAAAACCTGTGACGCAATTCCCCTCCTTGGGCTGAGTGTTTTGATATGCCACATGTCCATGTTGTGCTAATGTTTTTTGTTTTCACGTGACGTCAAGTGATATCATCAGAATACTCGCGAGGCAGTTCCCCTTATTATGCTGAGTGTTTTGATATGTCACATGTTCATGTCGTAAAAAAGTTTTTTGATTTTGCATATTTTGGGGGCGGTGCTGCGGCACAACCGAAAGGCCACCTAAAACGTTGTTCAGAGTATCATTCTAAATAGCTGGCCGAGTTTGGTGTAGATAGTTTGAAAGCTTGCCGTGTTATAAACCTCCAAAGTTTATAATGGGAGTCTATGGGAAAAAAGGCCAATTTGAGACTCTGTACCGGAAGTACCGGAACTCGGATCGCTTAGAAAATAGCAATAAACTTCAGACCAGGGTCTACAACATATCCAAATTTGGTGCATGTGGCTCAAAAGCCCTAGGAGGAGTTACTCTTGATAAATTTTTGTCCAAGCTTAAATAGGAAAACGGAATGTTGCCTTCTACAAAGCCAACATACTTAAGCCTAAATTATGGCATTTAAAAAATGACCAGAATATTGTCCAACTTATCAAACATTTCTTATTGTATGATTATTATATAACACATTATTCATTTTGCTTAATAAAGCATATTTAAATCATCTCCATTTTAAAATGATTATAAGCTGTAATGTACACAGAAATTACATATGATGTCAGTAGGAATTCAGCTCAGAAGTTACCCTTGCTTCTGTTAAAATAGACACAGAAAAAAGTTGTACATGAGGTTGGCCTCCAGGTCTTTTCTCAGTGCTGTGTTACAATCTGCAGGCCAATCTAAACCAGCTCTGAGCTGACCTTGTGCTGTGGAGATTTTATTAGTAGCGACTTTACCACTCAGACTACTAGCAACGCTTTCATGCTCTTTTGCTCCTCGTTCTCTTTTGTCTTTCTTTTTTTCTCTTTTATTCCTCACTCCTTCATTCCTGTCTTCTTGTCTGCCACTCAGATCCTGTGTTTCATTTTCAGCAAACTGAAATTCCATCACACGTTGCTGAACTCTCTCAGATCTTTTACTTGTCCTGTAATGGAACATTCACCCAGTGCAAACTAAAGGATGTTGTAGAAATGGAGCAAAGAATGAGAAAATGCCTCGAAATCCTAATCTCTTACCAATTGCTCTGAGAATGGGGGAAATGGCCAATTGGAATTCAATAATAAGGTTTCTTTCTTTCTGTCAGTATTTTTTCCCCTAGATCTTCACTATATAAAAGTGAAAAACATCACTAATATGCGTTTCTGTAATTTTTTTAAAGAACTATTTTAGGTGATCCAAAGTACTTCCTTGTGCTATTTTGCTCTAGTTGTGTGTGTGTGTGAATATTTTTTACATAATATAAACTTTTTTTAGTTTTATATTTAAATGTTACATCAGAAAATATTTATCTAAATGTTATCCCATAAAAAAGCAGATATTATCATGCCAGTTATTACTCTACTGCACGTTATATAAATAGTATAATGCTTTTATCCCCTGCAGATCTCTTCAGTTCTTAGGAGATATCAAGAAAAGTCATCATTTTCACCTGTCATTTATTTCCCTCTTCATTTCCACCTTTATTTATTATGTTGTTGTCTCCTTTGCGAAGACTGCAGACATGCAAGTGAGAACTTGTCGCTAGAAGGTACGCTGAGAGCTGGCTCTAAGCATTTCATCATCCCCAATGCACAACACGCACAGAGATTGTTCACTAGAGGAGCCATGAGTACAAATCAGTGTAATGATGCTCGGCTTTTCTTCCCTACAAACTGTCAACAAAAAAATACTATTGTCATTTGCATGGTTGCTGTATGCTCTCCAATCCTGCATCCCCCTCCACATCCATACTGCCATAAGTAAGTAAAATGTATTACCAGCAAGTGGAGAATGAGTAGAGAGCGATGTAAGGTGATGAGTGGGTGCGCACACACTCTCGCTGAAAAAGCCTTACTTCCAGAAAACAGCCTTCGCTGCAGTTCAAAAGTGTTTCACACAAGAGTAGGCCTATAACTGTAAATATGACACTTTGCGAGGAGTGTCATAACAGCTTGCGTTTGGCTTACAGATGGTTGTTGTTAAAATGAGTTTGCAGCCCATCACAACACCCTCTCTAAGAGATGCAAATGGATTGTGTTGCGCACTCTGAAAATATATAATGTTGCTAGAACATGAAGAATGATTATTCTGTCAATAATAATAGTATTATTTATAAGAGGCTACTTAACTAAGGTGTTGCTGAGTTGCTGTCACTGCTATTTAAAATTCAGTCCACAAACACATATAGAAATAACATGTTCAAAACTAATCTCCCATTTATTTAAACTAGAACTGAACATTTGAACTTCAAAGCAAAGTTTTTTCTTACCAAGTTTATTTGCTCTTTATTCTTTGCAGAAGAACTGTAGTCAAACAACACTATCATTACTTACAAAATTCTACAGGATACATGCGGATAAAATTGATATTTAAAAACATATTATAGGGATGGATCTCTGAACTGGTGGCCTGTTCAATGAAGTAATTGGTTTCCCACTGAGAAACCCAGCAGTTATGGATTAAGCTTGCTCGCCTGTGCTCTTGACAAATGCCATCTCCCCACATCCCCCTAAAGCCCCATCACGTCTGCCCAAAGCCTCCCCCAGAGACCTGGTTAAACACAACTCCATTACCTGCTCCCAGGCACGAGCAATGGATAAGGAGCACATCAATCACTCCGTCTTTGGCTCTTAAAAAATTTATAGGCCTCTGCTTTACTCTTGCCTCCTCCTGCGAGTAGGTCGGCCATTGTTCAAACATCAATCGTTCAGGCCTGTCAGCTGCAGAGCTCTAGCTCATCATGGCTGCCAGTGAGAGAGTGAGGGAGTAAGGGCGGAGAACTGAAGGTGGAAGGTGGGGGGTGAGTGACAAGGTGGCAGGGTCTGAAGGGCTGATTGAGACTTGTTTTCTAGAGCAGCCAAAAATATAAAGCAAGATTTTATAAAAAAAAAAAAAAAAAAAAAAAAACTTTATACATGTTCTTATTTATTATGGAGCCAATGTGATTTATACACTTACCAAACAGTTAGTAAGAACACTATACTAATACTAGACAGGGCCTCCCTTTGCTCTCAAAACAGCCTCAATTCTTAACAACGATGATTTCACAAGATGCTGGAAATATTCCTTTGAAATTCTAATCACTATTGACATGAATGGAAACATGTAATTCTTGAAGATGTTTCAATTGCACTTTCAGGCAGTGAATCTCACATTCTACCAACAAGGTGTTCTACCAGATCCCGGTTACTGTGAATGAACTCATTGTTATTCCAATGAAACCAGTTTGAAATAACTTTTGCTCTTTGAAGGTGCACTATCACCACCATGAAGGAAGTCAGTAGATGATGGTGAATTGTGGTCATGAAGGGCTGCACATGATTTGTAACAATGCTCAAATAGGCTGTGGCATTTAAATGACGATTGATCGGTATTAACAGGCCCAAGGCAGGTTATGTTGTTGGCACCGAATTATAACCCTACCATCTGTGATTTCCACTCTTCAACTGTCCAGTGTCCACTTCAGCCTCAGCTTTCTGTTCTTGGCTCTCAGAAGTGGAATGAAACATGGTCTTCTGCTGTTGTAGTCCACCTTCCTCAAGGTTTGATGTATTCTGAGAGGTTCCTCTGCTCACCACAATTGTACAGAGTGGTTATCTTAGTTAGTGTAGCCTTTTTGTTAGCTCAAACCAGCTTTCTGTCAGCTCAAACTATTTTGATAGTTATGTTTATTACCTTATCTGGGTTCACTACAGTACATTAGAGAATAAATGATGTGAACTGCAGTAGATACTGTAATGACATTTACACTATCAACAATTTCTCAACCATCATACAACCACACTAAAAAAAATATACAAATGGGGCAGTTATTACTGAGAAATATTATTTAGTGTATACTATGCTTTTTGGGAGATGATCCATGATCTCATTAGTACTTACAGTAGATATGTATTGACATTTAATTGTGTGGTCTCGAAAGTAACAGCACACCTACAGTATGTTAAAAGGATCTTTCAACTTTCATGGACTATTTGACAACCCCCAATTACTAATCCAACATTTTTACATAATGTTTATTCTGTTATCATGTAGGAAAACAATGTAGAATACAGCTGAAGACAATGAAGAATACCGTTTTGATTTGTTTATTTTGTTAGGTGAAATTGCCCCCACAACTTTTGCCCCACAAGTGACAAAAACGTATTGGTTAGAAAGCCAAAAATAGTGTGCATCAGCAGTACATCCAATGCTAAGTAGTAACCAGGATATGAAGGTTATACAGTTTGTACTACTGCCTGCCATTCTCACTATATTATGAACCTACTTCATGCTGTCATTGTGGTCATGGTGAATGCTGACTTATAGGTCACTCTAATAATAGTGTAAATAAGCACCTAGTGGAGGAAGGGCATAGGTGTCACTGTGTGACAGGTTGGAAGGTACAGTATTCTGGTACCAAAGGGACACTGCTGAGTAACAGTAAGAAGCCAGAGGGATACGTGAAAGGTCAGGGCACAGGCGCAATGACACACTACAATAAAAGCATTACCAAGGGAGCAAGCACAAACTAAAAGCAAAGAATGAAAATGAACAAACAGTGAGGGGAGAAGGAAATAGTCTCACTATGGGAACTGGCCAGTACAGACAGGTGAAAGCTGTCAAATAGAGCAAAGTCATGTGAGGATAAGTGCTATCAACTTCCCATCTTAAAGTTTTTAGTCTCTAGTCTCTCTCTCTCTCTCTCTCTCTCTCAGTCACACACACATATACACACACGTTCGCGCACACAAACACACGCTTAGAGTGCAAAACATCACAGGATGTAAAGTTAGAATATTTCACTTCAGTCCCACATTACTGAAATAACTCATATCTGTCAATTGTGTCATTCTCAAAAGCCCTAATGTGATAAGTTCATTCTAATTATCAACAAATATTTTAGAGCCTGTTGCAAAGATGAATGCACATTTTTCCCAGAGGGCACCACAATTATGCACATCCACATCCACTTGAGGCCTCTCAAAGCCTCTTCCTCCTTTCATCATCATCAAACTGGAAAATGCCATGAAATTCCTAAATGCAGAAGACAGGAGGTATTCTAATGTTTATTGACGATAGATAGATAGATAGATAGATAGATAGATAGATAGATAGATAGATAGATAGATAGATAGATAGATAGATAGATAGATAGATAGATAGATAGATAGATAGATAGATGCTCTGAAAGTACATGTAACAAATTGATAGACACTGATTGATGCACAGCAGTTGGTAAGGAGCTGAGAATAATGTTGGCTATTAAATGTGTTTGTGTTTGTTGGGGTGGAGGGTGAGTTTTTTAGCGCTGTGTACTGTTATATTTTATACGATTATTGTCATGCACCCTTCCACACCTGAGCCATCTTTTCTATTGCCAATTGATGCCTTCTTCATTTAGTTTAGTAAACAACCAATTACTCGTGATGTTGCAACAATTTTAGCAATGTATTCAGTCTGTCCTTATTTGCAGCTGCAAGGACAAGGGGTTAATAGGCAAATGACAAAAAAAAGCTGTATTTTGGAGGTATGTAGAGGCGTCAAGATATCAGGTAGGATTCATTTTACTGCTGCAACTACTAACACAATGACTGACAAATGAACTGCATAATTTTAGTCCACTTAACAATGTTCATTAATTATTTAATATTCAAGGTGAAATATGTGATTGTACAGTACCGTTTTTCCTATAAGCTTCTTTTTCTATTCTATAGACGACAGCTTTTTGTTGAAACTATATATGTATTACTTTTCAATCAAACGTTGTTGAGCAGCTCTGTTCCACACTGGGCTAATTTCCAGGCAGGAAAAACGTATACCATTTTAAGCTGACAAAACATTTCAGATCAAATTCATAGTACAGCAAATTACATTTGATTTTTTTTTAAATGATATGATTATTACAAGTCTAAAGTCATTTTTTATAATTATAAACATGACTTTTATTCAAGGTGAAGAATAGACACACAAATCTGAAAGTTAGCCTAGTGAAATGTCTACATGTGGAGAGACATATTTCATAAAACCCAGAAATGAGTGCAGACTATTGTCATTGTAAAGGTAATAAAGGTATCCCTTAAGGCTTTGTTCTTCATATTTCATATCAGAGAATGTCTTCTATGCCTTGGTGGAGTGTTGGCTGGCCATCTGACAGAAGACAGACAGCAATGCTGACAGGATTTATAACAAGAAATATCAGTCATTCTGTCTTCACAAGACATTATAGTCACGTCATGCGATCCAGGTTCATATTAACAGCTTAATGGTGTGAGCTTTCTCTCACATGGTCATAAGTTATATTTATCACTGTATAATATGTGTAACACACACCGAAGGGTATTCGATAGACTTTTGATTGACACAGGAAACAAAGAGCAAGTGAGAAAACGGAAAGGAAAATTATGTAGGCATTCTAAATTTACATGCATGTTCCTTATGACATCATTTTATCCTCAAACCAAAGTGCAAAGCATATGTATGTGTGTATCTCTATTTGTTACCATTATGCAACATAACATTTCAATACTGCTGCTTTAAATCAGTGTAATTTAATCACCACATATACTTTAAGTGCTCCTTAGCCGTTACACATTTAATATAAATCTGTCTCCACTTACTCAGCACGAAATTACCGTATATCTGAATAGCAAATCTGATCCATAATAACAAATAGAGTCCAAAATGAGTATTTTATGGTCAAATTAATGTCCATCCAAAGTTGGCATTTAACATTTCTCTTGAAAATCTCAAGTATGTAAGTGATTTAAGTAATAGCTCTTCAAGTACATAATTTGGTTAATTACTTAAATGGTCAAAAATACTACTGACTTTCCATTATGCCTTTTACGCTTTAAATTAACACGGTCATGAATGGCCCTTCAAATTTCAATTTAAAAGGGTTAGTAGAAATTCAAACAGAGAATGACCTTGCATTCTTTTTAGTCAATTGATTAAAATTACTCTCCGGGAAAAAAAAAAGAAAAGAAAAGAATAATGGTCTGAGAGCAGAATAACAGAGCCAGCTATGCGCAGAGCTAGCGGTCTTGAAGGATCTGGTAGGCTAAAAAACTGGTCAGATCTCAGTGTCCCTCAGTGAGCTGGGCCGGGTGGCACAGCAGCAGTGCCTACGCTTTGCTGGCAACAGCTTAATTGGATGGTGCTGGACACATAGAGAGAGGAGAATTTCATCCAGATACAATTAAACTGAGAAATGATGCATGAAATGGGGGGAAACAGAGATGAAGTAAAAGGAATAGGAACTAATGCCATTAAAACAAACTGTGAGAAAAAGTTAAAAATGTTCAAAAGTGAAATTTAAGATGCAAATGAAAAAAAAAGATATCCTGAAAAAGGAAATGAAGCTTTGATGTTACAGACTTTAGAAAGTGCCAAAAAAGAGCAGTACAAGGTTTAAGTCAACATGTCAATTGTCAGAAAAAAGGCTTCGACATTTTCACAGTTGACTTTGAACCTGAGAAGTCTGAACTTTTCATCATCAGAAAGTGTCCTTCACTAGCACATATCAACTCTGAACATGAGGTGAGGGCTTTGACTTTGCAGACTCAGGCATGTATGAAGTTTGTCCTCCTGTCACAGATTGTCCTCCACTGTACCAAGAAACATCTTGACTTGACTCGTGCAAGAAGCGGAGCTTTCAAAATGGCCTGCTGTCACTGCAAGACAACCTTGTCCCTTCGGTGATCAGCTTGGAGGAGATGCCTGAGGAACGTTGTCATCTTGACCCTGCTTGACTTGAAAAGCCAGCATTGGCTGTCAGTGTCTTACATATCAGGCAGTGTAAGGCACAGTAAGCTACAGTACAATGTCTCATGCCTGAGAATGTAGGAAGATCTTAGGTGGAAGAACTGCATACATTTGTCACTGTATATAGTTACAAATTATTTCTATAAGTATAAAGTATTTTATAGTATAACAGTTTTTTTAATCCATATGTTTTAAAGCATGTAAAGGATTCATATTGGAGTATTGAATATTTTTCAACTATTGGAATGTGTACTACTTTTACACTGTTTATAGATCGATATAACATCTACCTGTGTGAAGTAAGTGAGGTTATATACTGATACTTAGAGTGTCTTAGCCCAGCCTTAGAAAGCAACAACAGCTAATTTGCAGCTTTGTGAATTTCTGGTATGTCATATAAGAATAATGATACCGTGTCAAACATTAAAAGCAAACTCGATCTAATTTATGTTATTACAGTGTCAAGGTTCTGACATGGTTATGTATTAATGTCTTATATTGAATTTATATTTTTAAAAAAAGGCCCAGAGAAAACATTGCATCATAATATCTTTATAGGTTTTCCTTTGTTTAACAAAGTTGTGATCGTTTCTTGTTTAAAAAAGAAATAAATTACTTTAAAAAATAATATGAATTAAAAATCCTATAACATTTGGATATTTAATGCTTGGATATTCATGTCGCTGTTATATTGTTATATACTGTATAATGTTCTTCAGTACAGAAGATTCATTTCCGTTTACACTGATAAAAAAAAAATAACCTAATAAAATGATAGATAATAATTAATTAACAAGCACCAGTGCAGTTGAAGGTCCCTGGCATGCAAATCCTCCCTATAAGATGTTCTCCTGATGGTCTCACATAAAGAACCAGTAGGATCATAGATTTATGGGCTTTGTCAGAGTCAGAGTACTGTATTCTGATGTAAGGTGAGTCAATATAGCAGTTTTTCTCCTGTAGTCACATTAGCAATGTGTGTAGAAGCCAGAAACTCATCCCAAATGTGCTGACTGCAGCAAAAATGTCCTATGAAACATCATATGACTGAAACACTTGGACACTGCAAATAAAAGATCTTTCACAGCATTTGTTAGACTATAATGACCGTCACATTTTCCTGACAATATTATAACCAGGTTTAGGAACTGTGTGCTATTGTTCCAGCTTCAAGTTTCAAGTTTATTGTCATATCCATAAAGAGTTCTTAAGCGTCTATGTACAGTGAAATGCTCATGCTACATTAGTTCACTCCTACACAGACCTAGTGTGAAAAAAGATGTATACAGTGTGTGTAGTCATAAAGTGGCATAGTGGGAGATATTCCACAAATTCACTATTATAAAGTATAACATAATATATAGTAAGTGATATGAAAAAAGCAATCATGATAAAATAAAGTTCAGTGCATGATGCATACTTGTGTTTGTAGTGGTGTTATTGCTAAATTCTGGTGGTAATTACCTACAATTTTCACATACCAAAAGTATACATAACAAGGTCAGGTACCATTACACTCTAAGCGGTTATTTGTATAAGCTTGTAAAACTGTTATACAAGATTGTCATTTATAGTGAATGGTTGTAGACATAAGTGGCTGTAATGTAGCCCTACGACATAAGACCCCTTAATCAAAGTGTCAGTGTGGTGTTTTCACGTCAAACGATTGTAAAAATTCTAATGATATTTTATTTATCAGGTAAAACAATGACTATTCCACAATTTATTACCTATCCTCCTGGCACACACACACCCCATAGAATTGACCCCAGAACAGACTACTATAAATCAATGTTGTGTGAAATGGAACTAAATTTACATAGCAAACATACATGTGCTCTTCCAACATTTACTTACTCTACAGATGTAATTAGAGGGTCCAGGACTCAATTTGTATTGGAGGAAAGTGACTACAGTCCTGTAACCTTGGCAGAAGTGGCAGCTGTAAGCTGATAAAGAAGCTTGCAAAGGATTTGGCACTGTGGACCGGAGGAGGCTAGTGAAATGACTCGACGAGGAGCCTTATCGGTGCGAGGCCGAGAGGGTGTGAAGGGAAAACGGCCTTTAAATGATCTCTAATGGGAGTCTAACTCTGATTGTTAAAGTCCCCTGCTGCGAGTGCAGGAGTGCAGTGTGGAAAATGTGAGGTGAATTGCCCATAAAGTGCAAAATGTGACATGATTGAGAGGGATTTGGGCTCTAAATCAACTACGTGTTTTTTTTTTTTTTAAGTGATTACTGACCATTTGCAGGCACAGCAAGATTACAGATGCAGGAACACAAAAAGTGAACCAAAAAATTAAAGGGGAAAAAAAAATTGTAGCATATAATGTACATCATGGTGAGCAAACATACAGATGCTACTAGTACATGTGCACATGCTCCATGTGCAAAAGGCAGAGTGGAAAAATTCATAGCTGGATATTTATAGCTATTAAATTAAACTGTAAAGAAGGATGACAAAGATCTACCGTGCTATGATAAGTTTCCTCCACAAATCAGGCATACAGTATTTCAAATCCTGTAAAGCATTTCTCTCTCTCTCTCTCTCTCTCTCTCTCTCTCTCTCTCTCTCTCTCTCTCTCTCTCTCTCTCTCTCTCTCTCTCTCTCTCCCACACACACACACACACACTGCACATACTCCATTTCCCCACCCAGCCATCATACTTCTTTTATGACCAAACATTAAACTCAAATCAGAAACTACGGATGATAGGCGTTCAATCACAACACATCCGTGCTCCACGCAGCCTCTCTTCCCTCCATGCATTTCTTCAGCCTGAGCCCATAAGCCACGTCCACACGTCTCTCCCCCCCACTCTGATCCGCAGAAGTTTAATATACTGCCCTCAGCGCTTCCCCACAATGCCTTAAAAGTACATTTTATGAGACTGCAATTTCATTCCGGTGGAGGAGCCGGCACAGTAAATCCTATTTGCCTGGCGTCACACGCTGACACATTAACATGACAAAAGTGCCGGCTGCTGCCGGGTGCTGCTGAAGTTCTGTGGGCCATTATTGCTCGGCCAAGCGCTTTATAGGGCAATAGGGTAGTACCACCTCCGCCTGACACAATCAGTCTTACCAAGGAAAAAGAGCGTTCGAGATCAAAATTAACTTTATGGAAGAGACAGAAAATAGCCCCTTCAAAAGTGGATGCATTTTTTAAAGCTATTTTTGTTGTATGAATGGTGCGGTCTTGGGGAGAACATGATCTTTACAATTTATACAGCTGATTTTACTGCTCCTAGTTCCCTAGAGCAGGGATTATCTATTGTTTCCTGCATATTTCCAGGTTTGTCCCTGCTTCAAACACTTGAAGCAGGGACTCTTTCACTCATGAAAGGATCGAGCATGAGCTGCTGAGCTGGATCAGGTGTGTTGCCTGTGGCAGGATAGTAGGTGCCCAGGACTGGAGCTGAAAACGGCTAAAAATTCCAGCACTAGAGGGTATAACTTGGAAAATCCCATATGCCCTATTGTTGGGGATTAGGCAGAACTCCAGGCTGTATTATGTGCTAGAATACATCTGGTCACAATGCGACAAAAAGAAAAGAACACAGTGTATCGATAACAACCAATCAGGTGTTTGCATAGTGAAATGTCAATAAATCATACGTCAGTGTATCGTAGCAGGCTACGTGCATCTGATTTGGTCTTCATTCACCGTGACTTGTGGTGCTACTGCATGTACATATTCCATATGCACCTGGTTATAAACCATTATTTGAGTACACATAATTCAGACACTAACCTATTGTAATAAATTTCATGAGCACTGGAATTTCTACACAATTCTCTGGGACAAATCTCCCAAAATACTTCACTAAATTGTGAATACGTTGTGGCCTCAGACATGTCAGGACTCACTGGGGACTTGGCAGTGATACAAATCCTGAAAAAGTGAGTATGCAATAACCGACTAGAAGCAAGCACAAGAACAGTTGTGGAAGTAACATAGAGCCATATCTTGGTATAATAGTTAGCATAGGTCCTAGAACACAGGATTGCTATATACATACAATGCTCACAACGTATTTCTTTTATGTCCTATATGCAATATATTCCTTTTAGGTCCTTACGCCCTTATTCTTTGCTTTACACATTTTATACAGATTTTGCATTATATTTAAGGTCCAGGTTCAAACTTGACCTCGAGCTATGGTCTATGTGGAGTTTTACATTCTTTCATTTTTAATTGCCTCTAAGTGTGAATGCCCTGCACTTGACTTTGTTGTAGATCTTTTTAGTTCTACATTTATCGCTGTACATCTCTTTTTATTGTTAATATTTATTATTATTTGTGTAATTATCTCAAGACAAGTGCTGAAAGATATTTTTTATGCTTTTCTCAGTTGTCTATATTTAATCACCATCCAGTGCCACCTGACTACATAAAACATCACTCAATCAAAATTTTCTCATGCAGTATACAGTCATTATATGGCTGGCTTTGTTTAGTGCTTACCACCACATTTATTGATTATGCATATAAATTACAGCATTTGGATAACACACAAGTGTCTGTTAAATTAAATAGTTATGACTCAAGCATAAAAATTCTCCTTTTTCGGATGATCTATTAATATTAAAACTGTTATTTTGTGCAGGAGGCTTATATTAGAATGAAGGTCCAGCTATACTTAGAGCTTGTTTTATGAATTTCACTTGAAATAAGCTTTCTAGTCTAGATCTCATTGGAACCTCCTCCAATTAGGCATCCTAGAAAGTCAGACCCAAATATTCCACCCACACTGAAACCTATGTTCATCACTTCATCACAGTCCTATGATGACTTTATGCATCCATGTGTGACCTGATCACTTTTTATTATTATTACTTAAATGAGCTCTGAGTCATATAGCATTCTATTTCCAATTCCAAATATGGACATGAGCATTTAAAAAAAATAATAATTTATAACATTCTGGCTCATGCAAAACAGATTTGCAAGAATATATTGTGTTGAGCTATACACCAATTCAAAAAACCAGTAAGGTTGAAAAGTATGAAAGTAATTTCCTCAGTAATGCTTTGTAAGTAAACAGAGAAGTCTGAGAGGACCATTTCCTGGTGATAAACACAGCAGCGTTTATGGAATTGGTCATCTGTAATAAAGTGTAGTTTGATATGAGAAAATAGCTCAAAATACATCAATATTTGACCCCATAATGAGAGCCAGATGAAATATGATTTTCCCTCAGGTTGCGTTTTAGCAAAAATATCACATTTCAATAATTCTCTTCTGACACACTCTCAAAGTAGCTTATAAAGGTAACATAGTATACAGTATGTGAAAACCTTATACACAGATGTGAAAACCTTTAATAACAATGAACACGAAAGATCTGTGACAGAACAGACATTAATATTCAAAGCATTTGCACATTTCAGAGAGTAGTGTGGAGTTTTTAACTCAGTGGAATATTTAAGCCAGCTTCACTTATTACAGATGTTAAAAATACCAGTGAAGTGAAATGCAGATGTAATACTTAATTACCTTTATACTTTATTTTCATTAACAACATTGTAAAATGTTTTATATTTAATGTTTTACAACACTACTGTGGTTTTACAATTATTATCTACTGCTGGTTAATATTAAGAACAGCAGCTACAGTATACTAATTCCTATCCACTTGCTTCTTTTTTCTACCCACCTGGAGGCATCCAAAGATTGTCACAGCTCCAATTGGATTCATGAGGATTTCGGACAGTCAAAGACGAGTTGGCAACTACATGCGGTCTTTGAGGACAACAACCTCCTAATCAATTCACAATTGTCAGACTATATCTGAATGTAGAAAATACAATATCCATAATAACACTATCCAGTGTTTATAACAATTTATAATCACACCCTCGAGTGTCAGCCAAATGAGGATGAGGTTCCCTTTTGAGTCTGGCTCCTCTCAAGGTTTCTATAACTTCCATCTAAGGGAGTTTTTCCTCACCACAGTAACCTCAGTCACCTCAGACTTGTTCATTAGGGATAAATACAAACACATTTAAATATTTTTAATATTTTTAATAGACATTTAAGTCTAATATTAATCTTGAACTTTTCTATAATATTAATCTTTATATAATATGAAACTTTTTGTATTATGTTTCTTGTGTTCTGTAAAACTGCTTTGAGACAATGTCCATTGTTAAAAGTCCTGCACAAATAAATCTGAATTGAATTGAATCTAAAAATTAATTGGAACACCAGTTTATTGCAGTACACAGCAAAAGGAAAAAGAAAATCAGATGTTCCCAAACATTATATTCATTTTCAGCTTTTTTTTGTGGACTGTTGTGCCTCAGTTTAGTGTAAAAACATTTGATAGAGAAACTTATATAATTTATACAACTGAGCATTTGAGGGTTAAGAGCCTTGCTCAAAGGCCAAACAGTCGCAGTTTGGTCGTCAACAGTGATCAGCTGGGGATTTAATTAAACTCCACAACCTTCCCAACAGTAGTCCAACATCATAACCACTTAACAAACACTACAAATTTGTGAAAAACTTTAAGCTGTTCCTGGAGCTTATAAATTAGGTAAAATATTTTTTATGCAAATGCTAGTTGTGAGATTATTAGAAATCACAAGCTGTTTTAACTTAGCATGTTCACAGAAATGTGATTTGGTATAGCATCTTGTTGTTCACTTTAATAAATAACCCAAGAGTAAATAGTAGTCCATTAATTATGCATTATACAGCATGTATTATCCTTAAATTAATTTACTGACCACTTGAGATGGCAGTATTATAATGCAAATACGTTTGAAGTGTGTTTGTGGCTGCAGTGTGACCCTTTCTTAAGTTTTACAACCTGTACCTTATTTATTTTGACCTTATATGATTAGTCAGTATTTCAACCACTATTGCCATAAACAATATCAAATACACACACTCACATTTACTGTCCATCCTGAGAATTGCAGCTGGTTAGTGTGACATTCAGTTGGTCTGGTATACTGAGGGATCAGCCATCTGGTTCAGCAACAGTGGCCTTTGGATGTCACACAGGTGCCTGTCTGTAATCTGTGTGTGTGTGTGTGTGTGTGTGTGTGTGTGTGTGTGTGTGTGTGTGTGTGTGTGTGTGTGTGTGTGTGTGTGTGTGTGTGTGTGTGTGTGTGTGTTTAGAAAGGGCCATATGGTAATGTGACAGTGTGTTTGTGTGTATCACTGAGGTGCTGTCATTAATGAAGTGTGATGGATATTTCATATCCTCATGGTGTACCGATGATCACCCAGCTGTTATCTGCTAAACACAAGGTCTCTTTGATCTTTACCCCTTAATACTTTTTTCCTTCTCTCTCTCTCTCTCTCTCTCTCTCTCTCCCCCTCCCTCCCCCCCCTCTCTCTCTCTCTCTCTCTCTCTCTCTCTCATATATATATATATATATATATATATGTGTGTGTGTGTGTATGTGTGCGTGTGTGCCCATATATACTGTAAATACATAAATACATATATACATTAAATATGCCAAACCCTGTTTGACCTCACCATTCTTTTAGCCGTCTTATTCGACCAAATAAACACAATTTAGTGTTTCTATTAATAGAATGTGTTTTCCTTGCATTTGCCTTTGTGAATAAAATGCTTACACACCTGCAACTGTTTAAATAAAAAACTCATTTGCCATCTGTATAAGGTTCAATCCAATGAAGAGAAGTTCAACTGCAGCCCGACATAAGAGATAAGCCCTAGTTACATTTTGCTGATGCCAGTGTTTTTGAGCAGGGAAACTGGCTTGTTCTTAAGCGAGGGCCATTGAGTACAGGACATTACGCTTTCTCACTAGATTCATCTCATGCACAAAATGGTGTGAGAGAGATCTAAAAAGGTGGGGGCAGTGTTAAAAAGTCATCCTTAAAGCCAGACTATAGGATGAAGATTGAAAAGACTGGAGATTGAACACAGCGGATGCTTCAGAATATTTTCTAATGCATATATGATGCAGTCCATATTTAAGACCCGTTTAAATAAACATAAGTCTTAGAGCTCAGTTCAGGCAACAAAAAAAAAGGGGGGATTGAACCGTGTGATAATATTGCACATAATCAAAAGTTTAAAAACTGCTGTTCTCGGCAGGTCTGCGCTGGTAACCTTCATACTTGCAACATTATTTACATAAAGGACCAAGAGGCTCCTGAGGATTTCAATTATTGATGCTAGCATTAATAAATGATTGTTTTAAGAATAAAGAAGTCAATCAGAAAGGACTGCCTTCCAGCATAACATAAGATGTGTATTATATATTTATACCTCAAGGGCAAGTTGTCTGTAATGTAAAGAATCGTGCAACTATAAGACAAACGTGAGTACAGGTTTAATCAGAGCTTTCAGTGAGGCACTGCCATTAAATTCATAAACAAAACATTACAAGGTGAATCAAAATAAGGTCAGTATACTAAGACACAAACAACTTGGTATATGAATAAACAAAAGAGAGCAAGCAAGAGATGGCAAGGCCTGTAAAGATGTCTGGGCCACAGTATGGGAAAAAAGATGTTAATTTTGGCCAAGATTGTTATTGTCAGACCCCGGACGGAGTAGGATTGGAGACAGACCCGTTCGCAGGATAGCTTCAAATGAAAGGGGTTTAATACATAAGGGAAACAAACATAATCCACACGACACGGGGAACTAACGTACATATTAAATAAATCTTAATTAATGAATCCGCGCTGCCATCGGCAACGCGGCTCACATATATGCAGAAAGGGACAATCACACACATTGGGGAACAAGTGTGATGACCGGGAGGAGCAGACGAAGGCGGGGCAATCACGTGACACAAACAAACACAAACGCACATGGCCAAAAGTCTGCGCTGATCCCTGACAGTTATGGCTATAAAAATCAGATGTGTTATTTATTCAATTATTTATGTTTGAATATTCGTTTAAATTAACTCTTTAAACTTTGGACTTTTTTCATAAAAATTGACTGTCAATTTTATCGTAATTTACTGGCAACCGGTTTGAAAATAAAGTACAATGCAAAAAATGAAATGATATATAATGTAAAGTAACACATAAACCAGTAAAATGTCTCACCACAATTGTACCATTTATGTAGGACAGAAACTAACCTGAAGCTTAATGATCTTGTTCAGTGACCCAACCATGGCAATTTGGTGAGGCTGGAATTTGAACTCCAACCTTGTAATCTGTAAACCAAAGCCTAAACCACTGAGCCACCACAACTATTTTACATTATTTTACATTAATTCTACTATTGAATTAACTCACACTAAAAGGTAGTTGAGCTAGCTGAGGTGATTCAGTGGTTATAGCTTTGAGTTACACAGTTGAAGGTTTTGTATTAAAATCTAAGCACTGCCAAACTGCCATAGTTGTGTTCTTGAGCAAAACCCTTACCCTTTAGCTCAGTTATAGACTGCCAAATGACCAAATGAACTATGTTTTGGACTTTGTTTTTTTTTTGTTTTTGTTTTTTGTTTTTGTTTTTTACTGAAAAGGATATTCCAGAATTTCAGATAAGTTTACAATTGTTCACTGTAAAATTTTACGGCTTTATTGGCAAATTAATCTTACAATATATTATTGAGTATCTGCTTTTAATTATTGAGTAAATGCTAATTAATTACTAGAAAATGCATGTAATTAGTAGAGTGAACAGTATAATAATGTATATCTGGAAACAGCTAAGACTCCTGTGAGATTAGCAGTTTAAAAGAAGCCTAAATGTTTTAGAAAGTATTTTCTCACAGTAGCTTCTTATTTTAATATTTAAAAAATAATTAAACAAGATAAACAACAATCCACACACATAAATGGCTAGTTTAGTCTTTGTGTCTTCCATGAGAATTTTCATTAATGCCAAAATTAAAAAAAGCCATGCACCAAGAGTTGCTATTTCATTAGTTGACTTAATTACTAATTATTTATTTTATATTATTATTTTATGAATATCTTGTTATTTCATGTCATTAATTTATTCAAGTTACTTCCATGGAATAACTGATTATTTTAACATATTATCTTTATTTTTTAACATTTAACACCATACGATCTACAAATAAGATTAGTTTATCGAATATTACTTTATTGCAAAATAAATTAGTATTCATGTGTTGTTGTCTTGTTTCATGAATATTTATCTTAATTCAAATGGTCAAAACGAAATACAAAAATTGAGGGTTGTTAAAGTTTAAGATAATATTGTAGAATAACAATACAGTTAGCAATAATAAGAAAAAATATGCAAAATATGATAAGACTATGTTAAAATTGCAAGAACTTCAATTTCATCTTCAGCCTACAGGCTTTCATACAACATTAGATTTTGATAACTCAAATGTCATGGGAAACCCACATTTCTTGTATAACATAAATTACAGGAAGTTGAGAGAAGTGTTTAAGCTTTCTCATGAAGCTTTTGAATCAATTCTACCCAGTGATAGTACTTTGGATTTCATCAAATTTAAATTTTATGAAAAGCTATGACTCTTCGTTCTACCCTTTCCGCTAACCTTATCCCTTTAGCGTCCCAGATTTTTATTCAGTTGTTTATTTTAAAGCATAATGTTCAGTAAATGGTATAAATTATTCAGAAACTAATAGGAAATGTTTTCTTCTCAAGAGCAGAGAATGTTGGATCAATACAGATCAAACAATGACACCTGGGAGTTTAATGAGTATACCTTTTGGTGTGTTAGTTCATGTGAATTATTAGAAATCTGCAGTCAGGAGACAGAATATAACACAAAAATGTGGCTCACAACATTTCATGAGAATGTCTATATTTTTGAATATATAGTATATGCAAACATATAGAGGATACGCAAGATAGACACTGTCTAAATCTTTATGCTCTCTGCAAGTTTGCCAGTGTGTATGACCATTTTGTTTCTTGACCTTCCCGTGATATCCTATGACTTGTATTTGTTTTCCTCACGGACTTTTCCTTGACTCTGTTTTTGTATTGCGTCTTGGATTGTTTGCTCTTAAAACTTGCCGTGCTGTGGAAGTTTTGAGGTTTGAGAGATTTAAAGTATAAAGTATCACACTGGTAGGCACGGGCAAGAGTAAAAAAGGTTTCACGATTTATTGTGTTCTGCTGCGCAGCAGGACCCCACACTCCTCATGTAGCTACAAGCATAGAAGGGCAAGGCCTTAGAAAAAAAATCTTTAGAGTGCTTTAGATTGTTTCCACCACAATAAACTTCAGCATATGGAATCTACCGAGTTCTTGTTAGAGCTAAGTGTCATTTGTAAACATGTAAAGCCACATTACTGTAAATGCAAAAGTGTTTCATGAATGGTGATTCTGATTGGGCTTTTAAAGCAGAAAATGCGGAGGCAGTTAGATCAGAGTTTCTAATTCCTACCGAGCAGACTGACAGCCTCTGGCGACTTAATATATCATAGAGGGATTTTTGGGAGGGGAAGGAAAATGATTTCAGCTTTGGATTTTTGGATGGTTTCATAAAGATTTCATTAGTGTCTCATGAACATTTCTGTTCTCTCTGCATTATTCCACCTAACTTCAGTGGCACAGTTTCCAGTTCTGGCTCCTCTCTCATTTTCTGTGCCTAGGCCTAATCCTGTTCCACACTAATAAAGGCTGACAGGAAATGAATGGCAGTGTCACTATAATGACATTAGCAGAAACAGGATCTAGCCAGGTTTACTCCAACTTCTAATACAAAGCCACAAATGAGCTGCTAAGCAATCACGTTAGACTCAGAGATTAAAACAGAATGGGAAGTGAAATAGCTTCTTTTACACATAGAGAAAACTGAAAATAGGGGGGGAAACACCATTAAATGAAGCATAATAGTAAATGAAGCTTCAATGCTTAGCATTAAATATGGTATACGTATACTTGCTGTAATGTATAAGAAAATCTGGAAGTGAAAAAATATGTATAAACCTGAGTGTGTGTTGCTTATTCATTACGCTACCGGGTTTCAAAGGAGGATAAATCCTCAACTAATCCAAAGGTAGAAATCATTTGCAGAGAGTCATAGATGATAAATGGCAAACCGTATAAACACAGACGAATGTATGATTATCTCTTTCTATACAATCCATACTGCAACTAGGAATGGATTTCCTCCTCCTGTGAGCATGTGATTATCACATACACTACCTACAGTAAATCCCAGAAGGTTCTAGCACCAAAATCGATCATGCAGCAGAATTAAAATTTATGTAAATTAGAGACGTTAGAAAAAAGAATGTTGATCATGTAATTTCTTTCATGTGTTGTGTGGCTATGTAGCAAAAACATATAGGTCATATCAGAACTGCTACTGCTAAACACATATGCTTCAGATAAATGTGACTCATAAAATTATTTAGTCTTTTAGACTAAATCAATAAGAGCAATTCTTGAGCTCTATACTTGAGCTCTTCTCTTTCAGCAAAATAAAAATCTAGTTTAATATTCTATGACTGCAGCATCTGATGTGATTAGAATTAGATCTATGTGGCTTCTTTATTGTAGCTATATCTGGAGAAAGTTATATATCCAATCCACTAAGAATTAGGAATTTTAATACATTTACTACTACTTCCTTTTACAGTGAAGTTTAATAGGCCTCGGGCAACCCCACAGCAGGAACTTAGATACCATCATAAATCAGAGTAATTATGACACTCTGTCAATCTATCACTTCACATTTCATCTAGAACAGACAAACTAATTATTGTTGCACAACACAACACAACACATCTATCTGTGATACAAAAAAAAAATACTCTAGCCTTATTTAGACTCTAAGATTTTAACATATGCAGTATGCTGTACTGTATATTATTTGCAAACTGATACATTTGCAATAATTTACAGTATCCCATCCCATCAGCCATGTCTTTCACAGAATATTTGCCCAGTGCCCTTTTGACTTTTCTCAACCATTCCCTTGCTGCTACATGTATTCACAGATAGTGCAGCAGAACAGATGCATTGAATACGCTACAGCCTGAGGTCACAGTGATATGAAGCAGCCAGTCTCTCCAGTCTGGGCTCCTCTGCACCAGCCAGAGGAACAGAGAGAACCCTTTGCTTGCATCTATTCATCCACCTCCACTTTACCACCACTAAGTCCTGGCAGCCCCATTTTACCCTCCCCGAAGACTGACATTGGCAGTGCACACTACCCTAGTGCCCCCCGATGGGCTGTAGTCTGTGTGTTGGTTGAGGTTAGTGCCAGGTTGATGCTCTCTATAGGGATAGACTGTACTGGTGTCTGTCAGTATGCCATTTACAAACCAAAATCACACAAGCAAAAGCAGAAGGGAAGAAATTACAGAAACTTTTTTAGTAAAGGTAAAAAAGAAAGTAAAAGTAAAAAAAAAAACTTTTTTTTAGTAAACGTAAAAAGTATGTAATGACCTGCCTTGTAACAGTTCCTTTTTTTCAGTGTATGCACAGTTCTTTGTTGGCATATGTAACAACTTGCGTGCAAACAACTTATTTTGATATTGATTAAATTTGTGAAGCCATATTTGGTGCCACAATACAATAATTATATAGGTTATAAAGTAAAAACTGCTGCATGTTTTCATTTAAGAAATATGTAAGTAGATAGGTAATACTACATTCAGGTGGCTTACAACTGAGGGAGGTTACAACAGTGTACTTGAAGGTGAGTCTTGCTCAAGGACCCAAGCATGTAATGATTAATGGTCCACTACATTCATTACATTTGCTCATTTGGCTAAAGTGTTTAGCTGAAGTGATTATAACTGAGGTAGGATACAACTGAGCGATTGAAGGTTAAGAGTCTTGCTCAAGGACCCAACCAGGGCAGATTGGCAGTGTTAGGTCTTGAAATCCTGTCCTACTGATATGTAGCTCACAGACTGCACTGCCACTTCTCTCATGGATATGGAGCTGTAAAAGTTAGATAATAGCTGTAATACTTAAATAAATACATCTCAACAGGGTATGGTAGTATTAGTTACCTAGTGTGTATAATAATGGTAGTTCCGTAATATGTTGTAGAAATATTTACTATTTAATGATTGCCATGGTTATACAGGAATTGACTCTAGATTACCCATCAGCCCCAGCATGACACATGTCAATGTTACGTGTCCTAATCACCCACATCTGTTGTATATAACTCCGAATAAGTCAGACTTTTGTTGTTTATATATATATATACACACAGTATATATATATATATATATATTCATTTTCTACCGCTTATCGCAGGGCACACACTCTCTCATTCACTCACACACTCAACGGCCAATTTTCCATAGATGCCAATCAACCTACCATGCATGTCTTTGGACCGGGGAGGAAACCGGAGTACCCGGAGGTACCCGGAGGAGAACATGCAAACTCCACACACACAAGGCGGAGCCAGGAATTGAACCGCACCCTGGAGGTGTAAGGCAAACGTGCTAACCACTAAGCCACCGTGCCCCCCTATATATATATACTGTATATATTGTGGTTCTTGATTATTTTTCTGATTTTTTTTTCACAGACAAAATTCCCAAATATGGATGTTATAATGTATGTCAATCATTTTAACAGCACTTCAAATGTGTCAAGAAAATACTTAAATTGTAAAGTATGCACCACTTGTAAGAACTAAATATTTGATAATTATAGTCACAATTACTGCCAGGCACATTTAATAGTTTTACATAATTTACTACATACACACTTTGGAGGAAAATAAATATCTATCTTATGTATGCAGTGTCATTTCAATTTTTATACTAAGATATTTATCATGTTACGAAAAAAGTATCCAGTTTGTTGTAATAAAACACTTTATAAAATACTACAATACTGTAATCTAGTTTAATTACATTTGTATTACATTTTTTACAATCTTAAATAAACAGAAATCTTCTTTGTCTCCAAAATACTGCACTACACATTAAATGGTACATTAAGTCCTACATATGAGAAGTTAAATGTGGTACTTGTTTTATCATAAGACTAAGAGAAGTGAAAGAAGTTGTCCCTTTAGTTTTCAATAAAGCTATTTGAAATGAGTAGACAAACTAAGTTGACCTGAAATGAATCGAGCTGAATTGTTCTGAGAGAAGATACAAGACTGTTAAGTCTGTGTATTCAGACCTGTTATCAAATTAGCTGCACATAGTGTCAACAGAGACAAACATATTTGACACCGTTTGAATGATTATCTTTGAAAGTCTGTCTGTAAATCTCTGCAGACTAAGATGAATGAATGTGCAGTGTAATAAGAAAGAGATTGTTTCAGGACAGACCCATCAGAGCTCCATTTAAAGAGCCAAGAGCTGATAGAGAACGAGAGAGATGGGGCTAGCGGGTGACAGCAGAAAGCATTCTAACTCTGTAGGGACCAGTGTGTACAAGGCAGCAATTAGATATGATGAAGTATTGGCTCTCCAAACTTCTTCAGCACGCCTTTCTCCCCAGTGTGTTTAGTCCCTGAGCACTCCACATCACACTGTGAGCCTGCCTCATTAAGAAACACCAGGATGGGCCGGAGCTTATCACAGCCTAACACATGCAAAGCATCCTCGCTATGTCTTTGGCTCACTGGCTTTCTCTTGATATCTCTTCTCTCTACCGCCCATCTTTCTGTTCATCACCAACTCTCTGTTTGCTGCACTGACTAGTCTTGCGTAATTTCTCTCTCATGACTTGATAGAACCTGATCGGATGAGAAAGTCACGCAAATTTGGAAAAGCAAGAGGTAATTATCTGTATTTCTTTGAGATTTATACAAACAGCGCTTAATCATTAGCTTTTTAGTTTTATTAAAATTTGACAGCTATTTCACTTTCACTCTCAACCTACATCCTTATTCAAGCAGTTGCATCACATTTACTCTTTAAAGTCCTGACTTATCATCCAGTAATTTTTAATAAAACCTTTCAACTTTTAAGACTGGTTGGTGGGTCCAAACTTACACTCCTTTTTTCTTGTAACTACACACGTTTCTGATTAGTTTCAATGTGCTTACTGAATAATTCATAGTAGGACAATGTATATAGATTGCATTCATTCTAGTGAATAATTCATTGTAGTTACTGAATAATATTCCATAAAATGAATAACAGAATAATGAACTGGGGTTTTACTGGCTAAAAAACCCTTAAACTCCATGGACTTTTTTAACCTACAGACCATTCTTATTAGTCACAGCAGTTACTGAATAATTTATAGACGTTACTAACAATATTCTTTAAGCTAAATAACTGACTTATAATCCAAAGGTTTAAGGCATATTACTGAAGCATATTATTCAGCAACTAATCTGGATTATTTACTTTGAAGCTACCATTGAATAGGAGATTTCAAATGGTTAAGATGAAGATTATATAATTATCAATGCGTAAATACATCTAGGTAAAATGACTGGTAATTGTTCATGAAGTGCCAGTTAAAAGTACCAGCTTTCTGAACAATTAAGAGAAATGACAGTGGATGGATATTGTTGCATTGCTCTTGATCTGTATTTGAGCAAACTATACTATAATCAAACATGATCTGTGCAGTAGGAACACCAAAACAATCCAGACCCAAAACAGAATGCAAAGGCAATTAAATGTTCTATGTGCAATAACACTTCCTACATGCACTTAAAAAGGTCAACAACATATCACTTGGCAGATTGGATTCATTCTGTAAAGGATTAGAGCCATTTCCTGCTTTGATTTAATATCTGATTATCAAAGACAGTATAAGGGAACTGCATTCATAGACAATAGGCAATTACATCAGGCCATTCCAGAGAAGTATTGTTCAACCTTTTCTTCACTCTCACCATAAAGGTGAAGTATCTAACTAAAGTTACAGAGGAGAAACATATTTGTCTTGGCAAATTAGTGCAGGAATATTAAACATACAATCTATTCACACAAACTATTTCATATTCTAATGCACATAAGGCTAAAACAATAAAACAATAGTGGGAAAAAACAGTGTCATATAATTGTTGTAAAGGCATTAAAAAAAACATTCCAATGAAATGTATTCCAATACTAAATTTAAACACATTCTAATGTGAATTTTTGCATTATATGTGTTATTTGCATTATATGCATTATATGTGTATGCATTTATATTAATCTTCTTTATAAAATTACATTTCGTGCATGATCTTTCTCTAAATTTGGAAATTTATTACAAATCACACTAAAGATTGTGTAATTAGTACACAAGTAAAGGCTTATTAGTTTTACTGATTAAGTTTGAAGTTTTGATGTAAAATCCTTACACCTCTTTGTGGAAAAAATCGTAGCATTTAACATCAACGTTATCATGAAAACTGTATGGGAATAAATATAAATTTAAACTTTAAACTTTATAATTTTGGTTAAAACTTTTTTTATCTCCTTTATATCTGGTTTGTGACAATGCCCATTGTTAAATGCGTTATACAAATAAAAATTGATTATTTAATAAAAAAGGGTAAATCATAATGTATACTAACTTTATTAATGAATATTCAATCATTAACATATATCACACATATTTGTCAATATGTTTAATTGTTGACTTTCTAGTGGTGAGCTTTGCCCGTTTCTTCCATTGCTTCCATAGAATTTTCTACATTGCTTTGTTTGCTTAATTACTGAAGGTTATCTTCGTTGTACCCTATATGAACAAATGTCCATAAATAACTGACCATGACACATATGTGCTTATTGAATTATCTATTGAACATCCTCTTTAAGGCATGTCATTATTATTGATTTGCACAAAAACCCTGAGCCCAATGACAGTCAGCTGGAATATGCAAATGCAGGAGGCCAAGTTTAATAACAGATTACCAGACTCTTGTGAGTGCTTGAAGATGAGTCCAGAGTGTTAAACATAGAAAGGGCGAAAGCAAAAATGTGTTATACATCGAATGCTAGCTTGTTCAACCAAAAAAGGTAAAACCTACAGCATGTTCACCATTTTTCTGTTTATATGACACTCTTGCCCTCAGGCTATCCACAGAATACACTCTCAGCCTGCCTCTAAACTTTTCACAAATATAAGGTGTTTGATGTGCGCTCTTAAATACATATGAGACATAAGAGCTCCCATTTGATACATTCCTACTTTGTTTTGAAATGGAATTTAGCAAGTTGGATCCTGAAACTTTACACCTCTTGCTGATATGGGAGGACATGAGGGGTGAGAAGAGGTTTCTGTGGGGCAGGAGAAAAGTTTTGATGAAATTTCTGAGCTGTGAAAAAGTCTGAGAGAGAGTTCAGCTGAGATGTGATATCAACTTTAACACCACATCCCAAACCACTATAGAGAGAAAAGGCTTTAACCTTCACCTCAGTGAAAAAGTCCCAAAATATATAAATAGACACCCAGAACCATCTCTGACAACAATCTAAACTGGTTGAATTGAGGACATTTAGGCTCAAATACAACGACAATGTCAACATTCTTAAGACATCATTCAACCACTTTTAAAGTGCTTTAGGTTATCAGGCAGGCTTTACCCTAGATGCTTGTCTCTCATTTTCAATTGTTCCTCTTTATTTGCCTGACTGTCTTCTTCTCCCTATTGGCTGTCGATTGCAGATGAAGTAGATAACTTCTATGCTCAGAGCAGCTCGACAGACTCTGCCAAGAATCCCCAATTATCCGATTCATCAGTATTCCATCAACTTTCTATTTGCCTGTCTTTTGGAGTTCAATCACCGAAGCGGAGACGGCTTTTGCATGCCCTCCTTTTTGACCCTGAATGCACATAGTGCAAGAATTAATTTTACTCACTCTGTTTTAAGCACAGAAGTAAACTGTATGAAAAAAAAGTTGTATGGAGATAAAATCTAGCAAACATAAACATGAACAAGACTAATTTTATTGAAACTCCTCATTTATCCAACTTAATGTCAATTTACTTTTGAATATAAAGCAGTAAAAAAAAAAGACAGTTTTTGCTGCTTTGCAAAACTCACACTCAATAATTTAAAAATCTGCCAGAAGAATCTTAATTTGATGTTAAATATAGCAAAAGCTAGATGAAGGTTTACCTAATTTTTGGATTCTAACACTACCTTTAGCGTAGACCCTTTACTCACATCACTAGATCACTAGATGTTCTTGAGATACTGTATGGCCTCAATTCCTGTTTGTAACTTAAAATTTAAATTTCAGTATCACACTCATACAGTACTGAATAAAGCTTATGTTACTGAATTAGAGCTTGTATTACTGAATTTGAGCGTGTATGCAGGTGTGGAGCTGTTTCTTCCATTGCAGTGTTTTTTCATTGTATTCTTCTTCTATGAACGTGTTCTTTTAATTGAGTAAAGGGTGGGGTTACTAGGCTTGTTTAGACCCAGTTAAGTTAATTGATATCACAGGGTGGGTCAGTTGATTGCAAGGCCTATATATCCCCCCTTTTTAACAAATGTGTTTCATTCGCGTGAAGAAGACCCAACAGGGTCGAGACGTTGCTTTTTAACTAATTAATAAAGATGGGAGTTTAAACAGTGTTGCGGTCATTACAATTTTTTTACTGAATTAGAGCTGCCAGTTTTTTGGTAATTAAGTTTTGGGGAATCCTTTGGACTGCAGATACACAATATGGTCAAAAGTATGTGGACACCTGATCATCAAACCCATATGTGCATTTTGAACATCACATTTCTGATTTAGTTCCACTTTGTTGCTACAATAACGTCCATTCCTATGGGAAAGCTTTATTAGATTTGGATTTCCACGAGAGCATCAGTGAGGTCAGGCACTGATGGTGTACATGGAGGCCAGGGGTGCGGTTGCTCTTCCAGTTCATTGCAGAGATGTTCAGTTGCTTTGAGGTCAGAGTTCTGTACAGTTCACACCAGTTCTTCCAGTGCAGCCTTGTTTCCAAATTAGTTGCTTTGTGCACAGACTCATTGTCATACTGGAACACATTTGGTCCTTTTAGTTAAAGCAAAAGGAAATTGTAATCCTACAGCATACAAAGCCATTCTATAGAATTGTGAGCTTCCAAATCAGTGGTAACAGATTAGGGAAGGCCTACGTATGGGTGTGACGGTCAGATGTTCACTAACTTTTTGCCATATAGTGTATGATTTTCTTTCATTCATTCTCATAAATATATCTCAATCTGTGTAATAATATGAGATCATTTTAGGACATTTGTGAAGGGACTGTTGCTATATGCCATATCCTTCTCTGTCCAAATGACTGCTAGTCTATGCAACACATATAAATCTATTATTAATGATGGAAGATAAATAGTTACACATCTAATAATCTCAAGGCTGGCCATAACAAAATATTCAGGATGATATTTTACTGTCACCTTCGAGTCTTCTTTCATTGTCTGTAGTAAAAAAAAAAACACACAACTGAAAGAAACATGATAGAATATTAAGAAGAGCAATGGTTTGTATGGATCAAGATGTGGATGTGTGACCCAAATAAATTGCACTACTGAGCACTGTCCAGTTTCTAAAGTAGCAAATTTAAGAAAAAAAAAAAAAAAAGGAGCCATAAAGCATGAAATGTCTTTCATTAGAGTAAAACCCAATTGGCATATCAGCTGTATTAATGCTCTCCACATCGTTTACTTGTGCTGACACCAGAGACTTCATTTAATAAGAACTTTATTTATTAACACATTTATCTCTTTCTCACTGAGCTTGCATTTCCTAAGCTTTTTGATAGCTCTGACGTTTATAATTTCACTACTGTACAATGACAAATAGGAATTTGTGCCTCAGACAGACTGCCTATAGTAGGTGGGCCCAGATGTGGTTTACATAATGAGGCGCAGCCTTAGTAAGCTGGACGTTAACGTCAGATGCTTTTTTTTTGCAGTGGCTCGTGTGCATACATCAGGCCCTATATTATTACATGTCAGATTTGCAATTTTATGTACAAGAAATCCAAACAGCATTAGACTACAGACATTAGACTTGGTATTTTTGGTCTTATGTGCTTTACAAGAGACAAGTGTGAATTCTTCCCATGTCTCTGACCATCAGGCCAAGTGATTGGAGAAAAGGTTTACCTTCTGACAAGACAATCATCTGAAACCCACAGCCGAGACAAGACTGCAAATGATACATCTGGGTTCAAACTCGAAACTGTTCAAACATCTCAGGAGAGACC
Organism: Tachysurus fulvidraco; assembly: GCF_022655615.1. Classification (NCBI taxonomy): domain Eukaryota; kingdom Metazoa; phylum Chordata; class Actinopteri; order Siluriformes; family Bagridae; genus Tachysurus; species Tachysurus fulvidraco. The sequence continues at coordinate 34,320,724 of NC_062518.1, forward strand.
CGAATATAGTGGTGCAGCAATGCTCCTCATCCAAAATGACAGAGATTGATAGGTTCTTCAGAGAGAAATGGGTGAAAAAGCTCTCCCAAATAGTCACCAAGCATAAAGCATCAAACAAAAGATGATTAATAGAAAACACAAAATGCGGAGTGAAATAAGAATACTTATGGAAATTTCATACTTGCCTGGTTAATGAGTATTTATGAGTATAAGAATAAGAATAAGAATAAGAAAGTATGTCTGTAGATGAATACAAAAAATAAACCTATGTAATAGTGAGGCTGTTTAGTTAAACAACAAATTTATTCACAATTGAATGTGACACATGAAGCACCAACATTCTATTTTACTGCCTTCAAAGTTTAATTTTCCTTCATATTAACTCTTTACATATTTAAAGAGTAGCTGTATAGGACAGGATAAGATGAAATGACAGTTATAGGATTTTCTTTCATTTTTATACATGACAGAGTAAATGGAAACTGATAGCAGGTACAGTAGGAACTATAGTTGAGGGTGGGGGATTGTCTTAAAATCAATGAACATAATGTGTGTGAGTCTCTTTGTCTCTTGTTATTGTAAATATAAGTTTAGTTTGCTTAACCAAATATTTAAAGTTTTTTTAAAAGCTGAAGTATTGTATTGTTTGCCATTGTAAAGTTGCAAAACTCTCGATATTACAGTACAGATTTGCTTGTGTAAAAGATTCTGCATTTGCATTCATGTTTTTCACGACTATGGTGCCCTCTAGGATGTGACAGTGTCTGAGTCAGCAGGACTGAGATGAAGAAGATCTTTTAATCTCAGCTCTGTAGACTGACACCAGCTCCCTTCAGAGTGCCTGACAAATCAAAAGACAGAATTAATAATGTTCAGCTCTCTTTCAGCTGTCACACGAAGTTTCAGAAATAAAGAGAAACAGATAGACGGGCTGCTTGTGACTTTGTGTAATTTTAGAGATAAATACAAAGAGTAAATGTATCTTTAAAAAAAATCCTTTAGTGTGTTCCAATCGTATCTATGTTTTGTGCTCATGTTTGTGCTGGTTTATTTTCAGAAGCGACATTTCATATATCATCCATCTCTTGGACTTGTAATCCTGCTGTGTGCCCCTTTTTATAGCCATGTTGTTTTATTAGATGGCCTTGGGGTCATGAGGAATTTCTCATGTGCTCACACATACTGTACAGGTTTCCTTAAAGTAATTGGAAAGATGGAAAAATCTGGAGGATCACTATGGTACAAAATTGTTCACTCCACTGAGAACTCGTGCAGACGCACACACATGCAGCACACACCTCTTCAATGGCACTCTTGTTAATGCAGAGATAAGACAGCGGGTGTGTGCATGTTTGAAAGTCATGCATCTTGGCCAAAAGCTTTGCTCTGCCCTTCACAGCTCACCAGGCAGGCACTTATTTGCAATGGAAAAAGAACATGAAAAATGCTGTCAAGAGTGACACCCATATTATTGTATGATACACACATATGCACACTCTCTCTCAGAGACTGCATTACGTGGCATGTAAAATTGTATTTACAATGGAACCGTGTTACAGTATGGATTAAATCCATCTCAAGCTCCCAAACCCAAAACCACTGAGGCAAGCAAATTTTCAACTGTTCCTTCAAGACAATTAGCATTTTCCCTCATGTAGAGAAAAAAAAAGAAGAGAAAGAGAAGTAAGGAATAAAAATGTCAGCTCAAAGCCTTTTGGATTTCTCCTGACAGCAAGGTTCAGTATCACTCCAAGGTTCTTTTCGAAGTTCAGTGCTGTAGAAGGTTATGGATGCCATAAAATCAATTCCCCTAGATAAAAGCCGGCAAAATGTATTTCAGCTATGATCAAAGTGCTTTGTTTTGTTTTTGTTTTTTTTTTCCTTCTGCTCTGCTGCTTCTGCTATCATTCTTTTTTTTCTTTCAGCTCTTCATGGGGCCAGGAAGTATGGGAGGGATGTCACAGTTTATGGTCATCTGCCTGGCCGCCTGTTATTTATGAGTGAAGAAGCCCAAGGCATTTCAGGATACATGAACTCTCAGCTGGCAAAAGGAGATTGCTTGTGCTATGAGTATTCACTATGAATATTTTGTACTGTACAGTATATACAAAACACAAGCAAACACACAATGGCTAACAACCCAAAGTATAAGTAAATGAAATATTTGAAATAAATTAGCAAACAGAGTTTTGTATCATACACTACTCAGACCCAAGGAAATGTTTTAATCTCACAAAGCAATGAACCTTCACTAGATCACCATGTAAGAGTCTGTATCTCTAACCATAGTGTTTTTCAACACGCTGTTTTATGCTGTGGGGTTGAAATGTATCTAGTGCACTTTGGAGCTTATATAAATGTACTAATTGCTGCTAACTGGTTCGAGATTTATTAATTTGCTGAATTTAGAATGATTCAGATCAGTAGGGACTGCCAGTCTAATGTGTGTCATGGCTGTGCATGTGCTCTCAAAATACAAGCTTATTAGGCAGAAATAATGACATTTGTGGGCTCCATATCTATTATTCTCTGAAATATAAGGCTTAAAAATAACACAGTTATGATAGGGAATTATGATAGGATCAGCGAATATTTCCCACCTGAGACAGTTCAACCTCGGGCTGCAAGGACATCTTAGTTCCATTCTTCATCTGACCGTGAGCGTGTCTCATCACAACACAGCTTGGAGTTGATAAGCTAATGTGTGTGTGTGTGTGTGTGTGTGTGTGTGTGTGTGTGTGTGTGTGTGTGTGTGTGTGTGTGTGTGTGTGTGTGTGTGTGGGGGTGTGTGTGTGTGTGTGTGTGTGTGTGTGTGTGTGTGTGTGTGTGTGTGTGTGTGTGTGTGTGTGTGTGTGTGTGTGTGTGTCTTTAAATAGATTATGGTTTGGTGTGGCTAGTAGTGTATCTGCAATATAAATCATGGAATGCTCTATGTGAATAAATTGCAAACAATTGTTTGTTATTGAACAATATACTATAGGCCTATATTTGAAAGGCCACAGGTAACTCAGAATGATCTCACTTTACAAAACCCAAAAGAGAAAATCCAATACTACACAACTTAAGTTTTTCTAACACAACTTCATAAAGATCAATCTGGGAGTCAAGCAATTGTGTCATCACTTATATTTCCTCTTTAAAAAAAAAAAAGAAGAACAAACAAATCACCCATTAAAATACTAAAGAATTAAAAGTAAAGAACTAAAAGATAGTTGTTGTTTTTTTTTCCTTGATTTTCTTTAGGTCAAAAAGACCAAACTTAATTGCATCTGCAAAGTGTGTCTAAAATAAAATGCAGGGAAAGAGAGAAGAAACCCAAAGAAAGGATGGAAAAATTGTGTATGTGTGGGTGTCTGAGGGTGGATGGGGAAATGGAAAAAGAGCCTTTAAAATGCAATTGTCAACCATTTAGCAGTGACAAAAGAAGAAAAAGGAAAGTCAGAGGCAAAAAAGCCAGGTAAGTGGGATATGAAAGGTGGTTTGTACCTTTTATGTGCAATTACACAAAGGAAGTAATTGCACACAAAAGGTATGAGCCACATTTCATATTGTATAAACCAAAGAAGAGGGGGACAAAGTAACATTTTCTCAATGCCATAATCACATGCTTTCAGAGTGTTTAGAGACTTCATATGTCAAAAAAAATGAACTTTGATATTCCATACAAGGTTTTAGCATGCTTTACTTCCTGTCACATGATATATGTTCATATTTGTAAATGGACATTAGAGAATATTTAGCACTCATGGTCAACATTGCTGAGTCTTCAGTTCATTATTAAACTGTGACTTTGCATTATGTTAAATTAGCATGTGCTCTCAGTTGATGCTATTGTTTCAACAGTTAATCCAACTGCCTTTGAAAATATCCATTAAGACTGGAAGTCAAACCACGGCACATGAACCACAACAAATCAACACAAGCATTAACTAATCCTATTGGCTTGCAGCTCCCTGTTCGCCGATAATTGGATTCAGTCAGTGAGATGGAGGTCAGAATGTGGGCAGGAGAAACAGGCCCTTTGGCCTACTCTGCCTGCAATGACTGGTGTGACCCTTTAGAACAAGTACAGCTGAATCAAACAAAGGCAAGCATCAGTTAGCTTTAGCGTTTGCTCTTAGTCAAAAATTTCCAGGTTTAAACATGCTGTATTGAACTGGGTTTAGAGATAACAAAGGAGTGAGAGTGTTATTTTATGTAATCAGGACATCTCAGTGAGCGGCACCTCAGTGTCACAGTGGTATTGTTCCAATCTCACACATCCACTATCCCGAGTTTGATCCTGAGGTGTGCATGTTCTCCCTGTGTCTGTGTCAGTTTCCTCTGGGGTCTCAATAATTTCATTTCACCTCTTTCCCCCAAAAAATGCTGTTGGTGGATTGGTTAGGCTAAATTTCTCCCAGGTGTGAATGTGTGTTCAGTGTTCTCAGGGTAGATTCACTCAAACTACCCAAACAGAATAAGTAAATAAAGGGGTATAAATGAATGAACCAAACATATATCACAAATACACTACATGACCAAAACTATGTGGACGCCTGACCAATACACTTATATGTGGATCTATATAGTATAAATAGAGATAAGCATATAAATGTATAGTATTATATAGTATCTTTGTATGCTGTAACATTAAGATTTCTCCTCACTGGTCTGCAGAGATCCAAACATTTTCCAGTATCATAATGCTCCTCTGCACAAAAGACGTGGTTTGCCTTGGAGAAGTTGTGACAGTGGTTTGCCAAGGAAGAACCTTAACCCCTCTGAACACCTTTGAGATGAATTGATGAATTGAAACCCTGACTGTGAACCAGGCCTCCTTGCCCAACATCATTGTCTGACCTCAGTTATGTTCTTAATGGCTGAACAAATCCCCACAGCCATGCTCCAGTTTCCAAGGGCAACCAACTCCATGTTAATGCTCACAAATTCGCAATGGCTACCACCAAGCCACCATGCACCACAAACACACTTAATTTTAACTACTAATTAACTATCATTGAATAAACCTAATGAATACCCATGAGGATACAGTTTTCTGTCTAAAAGTAGTATAAATGCGTCTTATAAATATATAAACATTTCTTCCTTTGAGCGGTTCCTTTCGATGAACAATTTCATTTTCCTTCATCCATCACATATATCCTGTCATATCTGACATTTTAAATACATCAGCTAAAAGTTAATGTAGATTTACTGTAAAATTAAAACAAATATCACTTTTATTCAAACATGGTTTAAAGATCAGCGCAAATGTGTTTATATAATAAAAATGTTTTGAAGTTTTATTTTCGTTGTTGCAATGTTTTAGAGTGTCCATAGAGTGTGGAAAAGCAACAATATTTCCATAATGACTTAAGTAATGACTATCATTTATTCATATTTGGGGAACAACTTGCAAATTAACATGCAGCATGACTGAATAAAGAGTTTATGTGTTTGTATGTAAAAAGCATGTGCTGCCCTTGAAACATTGCATCTTCATTGTCTTATTTCCATGCTTTGACTCTGTTGTTAATGTCAAGCACATCAAAATATCTCTCAGCAGGAGGGAGACGTAATGTTCCACCTTCATTTCAACCCTTTCAGCCCCTCACACACTTGCTGTCAGGACGATTGCTCCTGCCCCAGCCCTCCAGAGAGTGTACAACTGCCCTCGCAAGCATTTACACGCTGCCTCCTGCCATGCTAACGTAATTAGCATATGGTCCCAGCGCCTAGTCAGCGTAAGCCAAAGCCTCACCCTCAAAGTCAATTAATCATAACACATCACTGAAGCCTGACTGAGACTGCAGCCGAGACATAACCGATAAAGACAATGATGGGAATTTTGACTGTAGTCTAACCAATGTTTTTAAAGTAAAAATGTCTTTACACATTGCAAACCATCAAATATTAATTTTCAAATATTAATATTAATCAGCTTAAATTATTTTGGGGAGGGCCAATCATACAATCTGTTGTGCCAGAGATTTCTGCCATGCGAAAGTTTATAGTTTATGGTTTTCAGTAACATGAATTGCATTGAAATGGCATTTATTTCTGTCCACTATTTATCAGGCAAACAGCTGTTTATAGTTTCAGCAATGTGAGAAACTCATTTATGGCATTTAATTTTTTTTTTGTAATTCACTGTTTTTACTTTGATAGAACACACAAAATTACAACACAACAGAAGGAGAGAAAACCTTTTAAAACTAGTACCCTATAAGCTCAAATACTGTAAGTATATATAAAAAATATACTAACAGAATTGGTATTTATGGCATTTAATATCAAAATATGTATATGAGAAAATATATCAGAGTTTGAGTGTTCATTTTTGATACCTATAACTAAATTTGTTAAATAACTTAGAACATGGCACCTTTAATGACAGACCACCAAATCTTTAGGTGAGAAGTATAGGAACAGGAAGACTTTCAAGCAAATGAAAATAAACTTAGCTAAACTTAACCCTAGGTTATCACTGTTCTAAACACACTTTTATGCCCAGTTAGAAATGTTAAGTAGGAACACAGTCTAGAAGTTAGTACTGCTTTTTACCTGGGGCTATGAAACCCTGCTCTGAAGTAAGGTTAGCAAGTTGACCCCGCATTAAAGTGCCAAACATGTACAGTGTCAAATAATACAGTGTTAGAATGTTAGGAATGATGTTAACCAACAGACACCCAATCAGAAACTGAACAGTGTGAGCCTCATACAGTATCACATGCTTTTTACAGTCACAAAAAAACACAGCGGTTGCAGCATTTGTCGGAAAAATAAATAATGTCAAACGGTAACGTAAAATACTTCAAATGGTGCAAAGAAGAATTACTTTTACAGTCATGGTCAGGAAAGTTTCGTTAAGGAGAAACCACAGGGCACAGTCATAAATAATAATGAGTATTTAAGGGCTGAAGTGAATTTTATGTACAGAGAGTTGAGTAATATACAGGTACAGTAAAAGTGTTTGATTTTAAAGAGCAAGCAGGCAAAATGATCAGTAGAGGAAAGAGGACAGATGTCAGGCAATCAGTACACAACAATGGCAGTAATAATCCAGAACACAAAGTACCAGAAACCAGAACAACAATAAAGAAAAACAGCTCAGTAGCATCAACTGGTAAAACAATGAAACACAGAAGTGTGTGGTTTAGTGAGGGAAATACATGATACCAAAAACATAGCAAAAGTTAGATATCGGCAAATCTTATAAAGGCAAAAAAGACAACAATGCCGTCCAAGATAATGTCTGCTCAGGCACAGATTTTTTTTCTCATGGTCAAAACACTGCATTTATCCAGTCACAGTTGTTGATGCTGCAAATATGCTAATAAAAAGGTTAACCAAGTGTTTACAAATGTGCAGTGTGAAATGTCAGATTATGAATAGCCAAGATTAGTTGTTAATCCCAGGTATAGTATGAGCAATTTGAAATGATTTGATTGATTTTAATAATATTTTTACATACATGCATGCCATGAACTGTTGAATAAAAAAGCAATTTATAAGTATGTGCAGTGCAGTGACAAGCATATCGAATGTCTCTTTTTCACTCCCATTTCTATAACTTTCATGCTATCTTGCAGTTTAATTAACCGAAATGTCAATCAATTGGACAATGTTGTCCTTTAGACCATCCATGAAATAAACAAGTAAAATATAAACATATAAGAAAATTTTAAGACCTAGTTATATCATATAGATTTTGGAGAATGTGCTGGAAATGTTGGCATTTTTTTTAGTTTGTTTCACCTTGAAGTACACTAGTGATGTTGCTTTGCTCTACATGAGTTGCATGGGAGTCTTTTGAGAACCTGGAGTTAAAAGGGGCTATGTGTGTGGACCACGAACACATCTGGACAGACGACAGCGGGTGGGAATAACATAGCAGCAAGTTGAATCAGAATCTACTGAGCACCTTTCTCAGATGTGCCATGTTTCCCTTGTTCTCGCTTTGTAGATTTTGTGTGTCGAGGCAAGCAAAAAAATCAATGGAGATTCATAGTTGGAAGGTTTTTCGGTGACCTAAGAAAGGATCAGAGCAAAGAGGAATACACTACAAGAAATCAAAAGGAGTGAAATTTCAAACAAGTCTTCATCCATTTAAAAAATCAGCATTCAAAAATAACCAAATTGAGTTCAGCAAAAGGGGCAATGACTAGAAAACAATACAGAATCAGCTCAAAACATGTTCCCCATTTAGTAGCATAAAAGCAGTAGGTTGCATTCTTACTGTAGCTACAATACACAGTAGTGGCATTTTACTTTAAGAAATTACCTTTCTAGTTAATTAACCAAGATGAGAATGAATCTTCAGCGCCTGAGACCAGACACACTCCTAGTTTCAAAGCACAGATGGGTCCCTACACTCCATTAATGCAATGTGGCAAGAATAAAAACCCCACAAAGGTTCTGCTGCTACCCATGGCTGTTTGTGCCTGCTCTTTTCCAGCCTGTCGTCTTTTAATTTAGCACTCCTTTCATTCAGAATTAGCATGTTTGCCATCACTCTCTCTCTCTCTCTCTCTCTCTCTCTCTCTCTCTCTCTCTCTCTCTCTCTCTCTCTCTCTTTCTCCTCACACTTTTGTTGACTCTTCTTTTTTTGTCTCAATGATTGAAAGAGAATCTTTATTCAACTCTCAGATTCTCTATCAATGCCTTTATTTCATATCCACAGTGTTTCACTGTTTTACTTAGTACTGCTTCATTTGGTTCTTATTAATAAATTGTCTGGACAGCTACAGTATATTTAAAGAATGGGTATTTATTCTGGGACAACAAATATGTTGTATCAACCTTTTAAACTTTAAATCCCTGCTAGAAATGAAGGTAAATCAAATGGTCCATATTTAAGGAATACTTTTTTAAAAAAACTTTAAAATCCATTAAAAGATGGCATTTACTTTGTATATGAAAGACTAACTGAGTAAATATTTAAAACATGCAATGGATAGGATTATAATTCATGTCTAAGTAATCTATAACTGCAGATAAAATAAGAGAGATTTATTATAAAAAGAGATCAATTTTACTATTTAACATTGCAAACATTATATCTGCATCTATATATTATATTTAAACATGATATGTTTAAGATATATGTTCAGAAAATACCAGACTAATATACAGTTGTATGCAAAAGTTTAGGAACCCCTGACAATTTCCATGATTTTTATTTAAAATATTTGGGTGTTTGGATCATCATATTCATTTTGTTCTACCAAATAACTGAAGGACACAGTAATATTTCAGTAGTGAAATGAGGTTTATTGGATTAACAGCAAATGTGCAATATGCATCAAAATGTCATTAGACAGGTGCATAAATTTGGGCACCCTTGCCATTTTGTTGACTTGACTACCGTAACTACGTAGCACTGACTAATTGGAAGACACAATTGGTTTGGTGGCTCATTAAGCCTTGTACTTCATATACAGGTGCATCCAATCATGAGAAAAGGTATTTGAGGCGGCCAATTGCAAGTTGTTGTTCTCTTTGTCTCTTCTCTGAAGAGTGGCAACATGGAGGCTTCAAAACAACTCTCAAATGACCTGAAAACAAAGATTGTTCAACATCATGGTTTAGGGGAAGGCTAAAAAAAGTTATCGCAGAGATATTAGCTGTCAGTGTCCACTGTGAGGAACATAGTGAAGAAATAGAAGACCACAGGCACAGTTCTTGTTAAGGCTAGAAGTGGCAGGCCACGTAAAATATTGGAGAGGCAAAGGCAAAGATGGTGAGAACGGTCAAAAACAGCCCACAGACCACTTCCAAAGACCTACATCAACTTGCGGCAGATAGTGCAGATTGTTCAACAATTCAGAGCACTTTGCACAAGGTGAAGCTGTACGGCAGAGTGATGCGAAAGAAGCCTTTCTGCACACACATCACAAACGGAGACGCTTGAGGTATGCCAACTTCATTTTGGAATAAGGTGCTGTGGAGTGATGAAACAAAGATTGAGTTATTTGGTCATAACAAGGGATGTTATGCATAGCGGCAAAAGAACACAGCATTCCACGAAAAACACTTGTTACCCACAGTAAATTTTGGTGGAGTTTCCATCATGCTGTGGGGCTGTGTGGCCAGTGCCGGTACTGGGAATCTGGTTAAAGTTGAGGGTCACATGGATTCCTCTCAATATCAGCAGATTCTTGAGAATAATGTTGAGGAATCAGTCACAAAGTTACGCCGGGGCTGAATATTCAAGACAACAACCCAAAACACGGCTCAAACTCTACTCGGGCATTTATGCAGAGGAACAAGTACAATGTTCTGGAATGGCCATCCCGGTCCCCAGACCTGAATATCATTGAACATCTGTGGGGTGATTTGAAGCGGGCTGTCCATGCTCAGCAACCATCAAACCTCACTGAACTGGAGATGTTTTGTAAGGAGGAATGGTCCAAAATACATTCATCCAGAATCCAGACACTCATTACAGGCATATAGGAAGTGTCTAGAGCCTGTTATTTTTGCTAAAGGAGGCTCTACTAAATATTGCTGTGATTTTTCTGTCGGGGTGCCCAAATTTATGCACCTGTCTAATTTTGTTTTGATGCATATTGTGCATTTTCTGCTAACCCAATAACCCTCACTTGTCAAATGTTATTATCTGTACTTTTGAGTAATTTCACTGCTTCTCTTTTTCTACCCATCCCAAAGCATACAAAGATTGTACCAACTCCAGTTGTGTTCCATGTCATAAAGGATTTTCGACCTTCGTTGAGATGAGTACAACCCTGTGAGGATACTGAGGCATCTAGAGATCTGCTTCGTGAAGTATTTAGACATTCTACGAGTAGATGCCACTACATGTGGTCTTTGCGGACAACAACCTCCTCATCAATACACAATTGCCAGACAATATATTTATAACACACATCCAGTGTCACCCAAATGAGGATGAGGTTCCTTTTTGCGTCTGGTTCCTCTCAAGGTTTCTTCCTTTTCCATCTAAGGGAGTTTTTCCTCACCACAGTTGCCTCAGTCACCTAAGACTCGTTCATTGTGGATAACTACAAACACATTTAAATATAAGTCTAATATTAATCTTGAATTTGTGTATTATATTAATCTTTGTATAATATACTTTTTGTATTATGTTTATGTTCTGTAAACCTCCTTTGAGGTAATTTCCATTGTTAAATGCGCTAATCAAATAAAATTGAATTAAATTGAGTTAAATCAAAATAATGTCAAGTTTTATAGAAAAATGGACTTCTATACAAACTCAAGCAATTTACATTTGAGCCAAAAACTGTCTATTATAATTGAGCATGTATAAGAAACACCAGTTGTCCACTGAAATAACTTACCATCCTGTATGTATACTACAGTATGTGTATATTGCAATAGTTAATTAATAGAAACTTGATAGGTGATAAATGTTATAAAGAATATAAATTTATTTTAAATCTCATAAAATTCTCGAATTTCTTTATGTTTCTGGTCTAGACACATGAATTTGCATGTTTAGATAGTAGAAGTGTGTAGTTGTATGGGAATAATACACAAAGAAGTTGATTTACTAGCTGATATTACATATTATTGAAAAAAAGTTTCAGTTGTGGAGGATTGGCAGAATTGACTTAATCATCTGGTTGCTCTATTAAACATATTTACAAACATTTCAGTATAGATAAAAAATTACATTATTGTAAATAATTACAAGTAAAAAGTCTGGCATGGCAGAGTAGATAGTCATTATATTAAGCTGATCTACAACATATTAAAGAGAAGCTGAATAAGGACAATATGTATGCTTTATTACCTTACTTTTAGGAAAATATTGTTGATAATAAAAAAATAATTGAGAGCAAAAAAAAAAAAATCCAATTGTCATAGTGTTTGTTGTTCCTCAGACCTCTACCATCAGAGTGAGACAAACCCTAACCTTAAGGTGAAATGGATAAGTGGAAAGAAGGGAGAAACAGCTTAGACCAGCAGAACCAGAATGGCTGAGTGGTAAAAGCTGATAATGTTGTTATACCTAATCACTGTTGTTGATCAATGAAAGTCATTGTGTGCCAACTGTATTTCAAAACATAGTGATCAATCTCTGTCTTTGAAGATGATTAAATATATTTGGCATTTCCATTTCCGCTTGAGGTTTGGTCTGCAGTTTTCCTAACAAAAACATAGTATGAACAGGGATGAAGTGTTCATATTTGTGATCGAAGCCAAAAAAAAAAAAAGAGTCATGTACTGTACACCCAGTGAAGAAAATTGACTCCTGCTCCACAAGCCAAAGCAGGTTATGCAGGCCATTTCAAGTTAACTAAATCCTTAAAGTTAAAACTATCAAGTGTAATTATCTGTGTCCTGTATAAATAGAATTTACATTAGCTAAGCACCAGAGCACATAGCTGTAAAAGATTAGGTAATTACCTGACAAATTAACTTAACATCTCTTTCTGAAAAGTTTGCATTTACTTCGGTGCACTCAAAGTCCTAGTCCAAAAAGGGTCTTAATTGGCAAATTAAGTCATGGGTGTCACAAATTATTTGGATACATCCTTGCCAGACCACCAGAGGGCAGACCTGTACATTTAAGTTGCACCCTTCTTCTTATGTGTCTCCCATTTCATCTGTTCATTGTACTCACCTGTTCTGTACCTGCTGTTTAGTAAACTTATTAAAGATTCTGTCTGTCACGTTATCTTTGTCTAGCTCCTGTTGGTGTCTCATTGTGTTTGCTGTGTTAGCCTTTGTGTTTTCCAGATTTGTTCTTAGTTGCTGTGTTTCACTGCCTGGTTTTTCAACTAACTTGTGTGTCACAGTTTAGTTGCTGCTGTTCCTTATTAAATAAGTTCTGCACTTGTCCGCCTTTACCTTCGACTTTTTTGTCTTTTATTATGTGCTCCAGCCAGGAACAGCAAATCATTCTTTATAATTATCAGACAAACAACAACTAATAACTTAGCAAGCTATATATTCATTTTCTTGGTGAGTGTTGTGGTGGCAAGAGTACGAGAAGGTTATCCCTCTATGTTTAGCCACAGATTCTAGATCCTCCCTGGGGATCCCAAGCCAACTGTGATGTATAATCTCTCCACCAGGTCCTGGGTCAGCCCTGCGGTCCAACCAGTGGGATGTGCCTGATACATCTCTAGTGGGAAACAAGCAGAGGTCATTTTTATAACATGCACAGAGCACTTCAACTGGCTTCTCTCAGTTTGCAGAAGCAATGTTTGTACTAGAGGACCTCCAGGATTGTCAAACTCCTCATCTTATCAGAGAGAGCAAGGCCAGCAACACTGTAGAGAAACCGCATGCACCCATGACCTTATTCTTTCAGTCACTACCCAAAACCCATCACCATAAGTTATAATCAGTAAACATCATCTACAAACTGTGCTTCTGCATTACCACCACACACCAGTACTGTGACTGTAATGATGCTGATCAGAAGCCAAAAAAAAAATGGAATTTGTAACTATGTTCAGCAATGAATTCCAACAACAATGTCCACAGAGGTAGCTAATGGCTCATATGAAAGTAGATACTTACAGTAGGGCTTTAAGAATTTGTAGTGTTTGATAAGTATTTCTGTTTTTACCTTCCCTACTAGGAGCAACGTATTTATAGATAAGTTCCAAAAAAAAAATTTTACACAAATGTTCATATCTTCTTAGTACAGTATCTGTGATATTAAACCCATTTCTGCTTTCTGAGATGCCCCAAGTGCATTTAAAATTTCAAGGTGTTATATTCAAACACTCAAATTCTGTCTAAGTTTATCCAACAGAGGTAAAGACATTTCAAACCAAGACAATAGTGTACTGACTAATTTTATATCTGAGTTGCAGCCATAAAACGATGTATTTATTTATTTAAAAAAAGGTACACCACCACCAGGAGCAGGCTCTTTCCCCTTGAAAATACTTATAGGGTATCCCAGAATTTGTGAAAGTAAAAACACTTCAGTGTTGCTGATTTTTCAGAGCAGCTGCTTCAGACTAAAGAGGGCATTATTTCTCCTGAATAGGTAAAACCCACATTATTTAAACATGGCTGGAATGAATAACACATACGTAACACATATACTCATTTAAAGCTACCAGAAGTGTGTAGAAAGCCCCTGTTTATGACAAAGTGCTATTACTGATCAACATAATTTACCACGTAAAAAAAAGTAATCTACTTAAAACAAAACGAATCAGATCAATTTAGTCATACCAATAACTTCACAGAGTAGAGAGATATGAGCATATAGTAAAATGACTATTAAATTAGTGCTTTACTTTTTACACAGGATCAGACTTACTTTTCAGAACAAGAGTGGTTGGTGACATAACTTGATATTCAAAAGGACATGACTAATGTTAGACTTTAGCGTTATCATAGGCATGGGATGTTGAATTATTAGCAGTGGTGCTAAAGCAAGCTTTCATACTGCATAAATTATGAACGGTGTTGCATTCCTAGGAGAATCACAAGGAGGGAATCTGAGTTATATCATAAATGTTAATGTTTCAAACTCATTTTAATTATTTACAAACAGTAATTTGCCATCAGAGTTTCATCTTAATGCAGTATATTTTCACTGCAGTTAGAACTATTCCCAAAGAGCTTTAAACTGCACATGAGCTCTACATAGGGAATAATGTAATGGGGATGCACTCTGTTCCAGAAACATTACAATTTTGTGATTTAGCCACAGGGGGGAAAAGAGCATAGTCCAATATAATAATGTAAAAAAAAAATGATCATTTTTGTCTTTATAATAATGTACAATTTATTCCAAACGTACATCTTGGACATTACTTTTTCTTCCAGAGAAAATGAAATGAAAGATGCTCAGGTACTTATATTTGTAATAAGGATGACAGGGTTTCACCTTCTGTTCCTTTCTCCCCGTAACCTAGCAGAATATAACTTTCCCTTCTTGTATTCACCTCTTCTAAGGCTATGATCCTCCTAAAAATGGATCAGTAGTGCAGTTTTGTCTAGTTTCACCTTTAAATGAGAGGCAATCAGGACAGTGTGATGCTCACCAAGGGGAACACTAACTCTCTCTGCTTGCCAAAACCCTATGAGGCAGTAGTGTTGGAACAAAGTCACAGCAAACACCTTCCTGTCTTGGCCTTTGCTGTATCATATTAGGTTATTAAGCAACGTCAAGGGGGAAAGACCAGTAGTGTGTTGCCAATTCATTCATCAAATGTGGTTTACCCCGTGGACTTCAGTGTGTGCTTTTTGTGTGTTTCTCTGTCCTTCAGGTGCACCCTGCTACTTAATGCTACTAAGAAGAGAAGGCTTAGTTCTAACACATTAGCTAGATCTCTTTCTCATATTGTCTCTTTGTTGAGTATATGGGTGCACGCGCTCACATGTGTGTGTGTGTGTGTGTGTGTGTGTGTGTGTGTGTGTGTGTGTGTGTGTGTGTGTGTGTGTGTGTGTGTGTGTGTGTGTGTGTGTGTGTGTGTGTGTGTTTTGTAATTCCTCCTGCGTAGAGAATGACATCTAGAAATGTGTGCTAACACCAGGTGCTTTGTTTCCAACGTGCAATAACATCTGTCTACTAACACAGAGAACAACAAAGTCACAAAATGTCGCTCTAGATTAGATCAAAGCAAAATAAGCAATTTTTTTTTAGTTTGAGTCATTTCCAAGCGCCACTATGTTTCTCATATGGTGATTTCTGTAAATCTAATTTTGGTGAAAAATTTAGACAACTTTAAACTTGAAATTAAAGTTAAGGAAACTTATAGATATAAAAGTATCTGTCGCTATCAAATCTGTCAAATCTGTCTATCAAATTATCACAGAATTATTGGATACACTTTAAAGTGCTGAACAGTGTATTGCTTAAATTATTGCAATTATAATTATTTACTGGTGTGAATACTGACACCTAATTAATGCCTTTATTTTGTGTGTTGATTAGAGATCCTCGCTTCCCTACAGTCTGCTATACAATATATAATTTGCATACTATACTGTAGCATAGTGCTTCAGTGAGAATACTTAATACAGTGGCCCTAATTTACGTTGAAACCTTTTAAGGTGGGTGTATTTTCTCTACTCTTGTCTGTGCTTTTTAGAGAGAATATCAATATTCAGCAACGGTTGGAGTGTACAACACTGTTGATCAGAGTAAAATGATACATTTTGTGGAGAAGTTTAAATACTCTATATGGCCGAAGGTATGTCTGGTCAGCATGTATGTAGACATGCTGAGCAGATTTAGTCCCCCTTTGCCACATCAATTGCTTCCACTCTTCTAGGATGTCTTTCCCATACATTTTGAAATTTGGCTGTAGGGATTTGCTTATTCAACCTCAAGAGCATTAGGTAGAGTTTAAGCTAGGGCACTTTAACTAATGTTGGGCAGGAAGGACTGGCAGCCAGCCAACAGTTTAAACAGGTTAAGGTCAGGGCTTTACGAAGGCCAGTCAACAGATTCCTAATCAGGTTTGGCAAATTGTGCATGGGCACTGGAACAGGTTCGGGCCTCTTAGTTCCAATGAAGGGAAATTTTAATGCTACAGTGTGAACAGTTTGGGAAAGAACCACATATGGAAAGGAAGGTCATGTGTCCACATACAATTGGGCATATAGTGTACCTTGGGATCTTAGTCAAGAGTGATGGAAAAAGAGATCGGGAGATTGACAGCAGTGTTACAGTCACTATAACCAGTGTTTGTGGTGAAGCAGAAGCTCAGTTTCCAGCTAAAGCTTGTTTGCCACTCAGTCTATGACCCTTTTCTCACCTATGTGCACAGCTGTGGGTAGTGACTGAAAGAATTAGGTTGCGAGTGCAGGCAGCAGAAATGAGGTTCTTTGCTGGGTTGCTGAGCTTACTGTCTGTCATAGGGTGAAGAGCTCAGCAATCAGGAAGTAGAAGTAGCCAGTGTTCCTCTGAATCAAGAGGAGCCACTCAAGGTGATTTGGAAATCTTATATGGATGCTGCTTGATATTACTAGAGCTGTATGAGGTTTGACAACTGGACAGAAAGCCTGTGGTGGCGATATTATATGGGAACATCCAGGATGAGCTGGAAACATTTGCTGGCTTCTAAAAGTCTGGACTGACCTTGTCATGAACGAATGGATGATTAATCCTTATATTACAAGCAAAACATTTGAAGAAAAAATACCGAAGTGTTCTTTATTTTTCAACTATCGCAATAGTTCCTTAAAATTTACAAAGGTTAATATAATTATTGTTATGGTTTGTCAGAGTTAAAAAAAAAAAACAAAACAAAGGAATATAAGAATGGAAAATAACAGGTTGGAAATAACTAAAGGTTGTTTTTTATGTGTGGATTGCAGTGTCATTGTTGGACCGTTATAATCTCATTATTTCATGATTGCAGTGTTCACCACTTCATTCTATTACTACACAAACATGTAGTGTATGTATCTGATGTTGCACAAACTCTCCCTCCACCACATTGTCATTTTTCCCATCTAAGCTGCATAAAGAGCTGGCACTTAGCCAATCCCTTACAATACAAATCGAATCGAAATCTTCTTTTATGCAAGTAGAGGAATATTTTTAAAAAGAGGTAATGTTCATGTATTCATATGTCACACGCCTTCACTAATTTTGCAGAACATGCCATTTTTTATTTTTTATTAGAACATTCATCACAACTCAGTCTTTGAGATTAGATTAGATTAGATTAGATTAGATTAGATTAGATTAGATTAGATTAGATTAGATATGAAGGTAAATGTTGAATAACCAGAAGATTTGAATCAAATCAAATCATGCATTTCAGATTCTCTTGAGTAAAACGTCACATACGCTTGCTGTCTCTCAATCACCTTCATGGGTGACCACTGGTGATGTCTTCAAGACATTTTCAAAAGTATTACCAATTAGCTGTATATAAAAACTATTTGTTTAGGAAAGAATTTGTTTAGACTCCTACAGGTGGACCAGGGGTGCTGTATGGGGTTAAAGGTACACCGGATCTTGGATGGTCATCTGTCATGCCTGCTGTTTGCTGAAACCTCATCTGTAGTTGGGACACTGTGGAGCAGCTTTACTCTCTAGTTCCTGGCAAATACTGACACATGACATGCCAAGCTACAGCATGCCAAAAGTCCTGCCCTCTGCTTCTTGTGATATTTAGGGTGTTTAAACATACAGGATTCTGAGCATGTGTGGTCTTTTTTTTTTTCTTTCACTGAGCTAAGGCTTGAATTAATGGCCTGATTAGGGTTTCTACCACCTGGACTGCATTGGGGGGAAAAGCACACTTAATGACCTATTGTGTGGAAAGAGTTGCCAAGTTGCAATGCCTCATTGCACCAGCTGTCCTGCTTGTCATAGGGCTTAAAAACAAAGCAATACAAGCTAAAAGTACAGATTTCTTATTCCAGAAAAGACAGGAAAGACGTCAGTATATATTATACAGTATGTAAACAGTACAATGTGTTTATGTGCCTGAGTTTGTAAACTCAGTTAATTCAGGTTGGGTTTAAATATACTTCAGAATCCTGCACTGCAGCAGACTGCCCAATATGCTAATACAATGTTCTACAAAACAAAAAAAAGCAGCTATTTATCTTTCTACACATTGAACTGACTGCCATGATTAACAGACATTTTAAAGCATTAATAATGTTATTACAAAAAATAATAATGATAAATTTAAGGGAAAAAAAAGATGATTTATCCAGAAACCTTATATTTTTGATCCATTATGGTGCACTTGGCTGATCTACCCTGGACAAGTTCATGCTCGCAGACACTGCACACATTTGTGTGTATTATCACTACCCTCTTGTGGCAGGTCTGGGTATTTTTATTTAATAAACTCAAGAAATAGACATTTCTTGCTTTGTATTCTTGTATTCAGAACTCCATTATTACTGATAGACATTATCAGAGTAGAATAAAGTAGACATAATCTATCCGTTCAAAGTTTCTGTTGACTGCGATTAGGGGAGTGGCTTACACAGTTTGTGTGAAACTTACTGTAACTCAAGCACTTCCTGTATTTTGTTGTCCTCACCCTACTTGACCTTGCTGTGTTTTCTTATTCTTATAACCTCTAACTCCTTCACTGCTTCCTCCCACCCTTCATCATATCTGTCTTCTTCCTGCATAGATATTAACATGTGCATACACACACACACACACACACACACACACACACACACACACACACACACACACACACACTCGTGCACTCACACACACACACACACACACACACACACACACACACACACACACACACACACACACACACACACACACACACACACACACACACACACACACACACACACACACACACACATATATCTGCAGGGTGTGAGTGAGTTATGGCTCTCCCTCCCCTGGTCTTGTTATGTGGCGACACGGATGGCCACTTCTTCCCATCATGCTTTGTTTTGTGTTATGCCCGTGGGCAGTGTGGCCAGGCAGAGTATGGATGAGTCCAATATCTCAAAGCCTACTCCTTCGTTTTCTCACTCTCTCTCTTCTACTCTCTCATCTCAATTGCTGTATGACACGAGCAAATTGCTTCCATCCCCTGTCCCAATAATGCTAGCTACACTCTTGGACACATGCACATGTGGCTGTGTGACAGAAAGACAGACAGACAGAGATATGGTGACATTGTAGAGATACAGACAGAATGACAATGGCATCTAGCCTGAGGCAGGACTATAGAGAAAGAGACAGGGAGAAAAGGGAATGGGACACAGAGAGAGAGAGAGAGATCTATCACTTTGCCCATAATGTTGGTATTATGAGCTTAGCAGAAGTGAGACTCTGAGGTTCATGTCAGGAAATGTCAATTGAATTGCAAAAGGTTAAGCAACATGGTGCACAGAAGTCGTCGCAGTTGTCAGCTCAAGAAGCAGGCTTGTGTGAATACTTTGTTACATACAGTATATATGAGTGCAAATTTTGGCATTTTCGGTTCAGAGTGTGTTCCAGGAAGAATAGCTGTGGGATTTTTTTTCTCAATCACAACCCACTATTACCAGATTTGTATCTGTTATTGAGCTATAAAGTATCTGTTTATCATGAATAACTCCATAGCCTATTTAGCCTTCATGATGTCAACTTGAACGCTGTGTTCTGTTGTAAGAATGTTTAAAAATAGAAAGCACTAATTCCTCTAAGTCTAAAATATCGTTGTTCATGTGAAAGTAATATTAATTAAATAAATCTGCTCTGAGACGAATTTTGTTTATAGTGAAAGGGGTCCCTGATTACTTAAAGTTCACAAAGTTCTGTAGAAACACAAGGCAACCTGGCCATCATCCCACAACTCAACATCAAACAGCTTCCTAAAGACCATCACAATACAATACGCACACACTGTGAAAGCTGAGTAGAATATTTATTGACTTTTTAGTCTCTGGTAATCCTGCACTGACCTATTGTTATCCGTACGTCCTGGTCTGTGGTGGGAAATGAACTGTCTGTTTTCACACTTCTTTGATCAACCATTGAATAAAATGTGCTCTTTATGCTGGTGACTGTCACCTACTCTGTCATTCACCTACACACTATCTTTGATATAACGAGACCTCCTTCACTACACTTTACTGGGACTCACCCTGCTCAGGGCTCCCCTCAGGGACTCACCCTGCTGAGAGCTCCTTTGTTCAAAGTATTTGATAAAAACACCTACTCTTTGGATAATTTGCTTCCAGAATACTCTCACTTCAAACACACATACATCTTATCCTATGAAGCACAGCCCATCTGTTCGATTCAGAACTTCTTTGAGTGCTTTCTCTCACAATAAGTGAGTCTTTGGGGTGTTAGTATGTTCGCCTCAGCCAGCGTGTTCCTGAGTAAACAGAATCTCATTAAGGCCCAGTATGGGATTCACTGAGCAGCGGGGATTAGGAACATTACACATCACCCTGCATAATTACGCGGGTTAGCATGCTCCACTAACCCATTAGGCACTCACAAAAGCTTCCAGCTAGGCACTTCCTAGACAATGGTTTGCTTCTGAGTAGCTGAGCCAAGGTGGTATATATACAACACATGTGTCTATGTGTATGAGCGAATATTGATTCTCTGAATGACAGTTCAGTTTGATCCAAAGAGGGCTGTTTAGTCCTTTCTTCACTTAGACAACAGTCTATAATGAACAGAAATATGTTAGATACATATGATGGCCATTCAGTCCTTCATTCCTCCATGTTACTTTTCTTACTTATTTTCTGAATTTCTAATTCTTTCCACTCCAACCGAGGCTAACTATTCAGACAAACGTTTGACTTGTTTTTCTACTTTTGGATTTCATTGCAAACAAAATATCTAGGTTTTCTTAATGCTATTTGTTCCTCTCATTGCTTAATAGATTTTACAGCATAATAAAAGTTCTCATCCCTAAAGCTTGTCTCCAGGGCAATGTCTACTACTCAGGCCTTAATACCCAACATCTTCATAACATAGGGAGCAAGAATTGAAAAGTGATCTCCACCCACACAGGAGGAAAAGGTCAGCAGTATATGAAAAATTCACTTACACACACCACTGTCATTCCATTAAGAGGCCACTGATTTGTGTGCACTGCAATTTCTCCCACTTTTTTTTCTCAATCTCTCTTTTCCACACACTTCACTTCCTGAAGATGAGATTAATTTAAAGTTTGCTCTTTTTAACCTTTTTATTTTTCTTTAGAACAGAAGGCTGATCTCTTGCTTAGCTTCAAAAAGCTTTCAGTTTGTCTCACTGAACCTTCAGGCAGCAACACTGGGAAGGAACAGTGCTGAGAAAGACAGAGGAAGATCTATAGCGTTAGATGAAGCTTAAGCTGTTTTTCAAGTTCTTAAATCATGTCCCAAGCCAGGAATGCTGGATCAGCAAATGCTTAGGGCTTCTTTTTTGTCTTATTGAGTCTCTAGGCCAGTATAATAAGCTGTTTGTGCCTGTTTTAGGTGCAATTAGGTTGCATTCTGCATGACAAAATTGAATGCTATGTACTGAACTAGCCTAAACAGTCTGAGCAACACAAAACCATGCACATGGCAACATGCAAAATGCAACTTTCCCCCATATACATATGTGACAGATCGTACAAGAATTAGGAAAATATTGGAAATAAAGTTGGAAAAAATCAAGTTACATCTGAATGCATATGGTGTTTGATGTATTAGTCTTTGGGCAATTAGTGGCAGCCAGTTTTGCAAATAATTTTGTTCATCTCCCAAGTGTAAATTAGCTCCATGTGTTTGGTTTTAAGCCTTATAGGCACCGTGGCAGATGCCTGTTTTTTCAGCAATATCGGGCTCCATTTGAACTGCCAGCATACCATATTTTTTTAAATATTAGAATCTTTTAAAATGGCCTCATATTATGAGAACTAAAATATTTTAGGGAAAGTATGTCGTCAAATACTGTGACTTGGTTTCATGCTGATCTGGAAACCCTGATCATACAGCATACTGTACATTAGAAACATATACATAAGTTTCCCTCACATCTAACAAAAAGCATTTTTTCTAAAATTTTTGTACCAGTTTTCCAACCTATCCATGTGTTGTACTAGCCACAGCTTCTTTACACCTAGCTTCTTTTCATTAAACCCAGGAATCAAATAACATGTGAGCCTTATTTATGCTGTCCACCATTTATATGTTCTGATATCAGAGTGTCTTCTTTTACGTCATTCTAACGTCATTCATCCATTCAACATTTCTTCTTTGTTAATGAACTTCTAATTCTTATTGAGTTCCAGAGCTTTGGGCCTCAGTTGTTAACCACTTTCACCACTACACTGGATTTTAAACTGAAATTTGTGCCTCCCACAGTGTCAATATACAGTAGTAGGCATTCCCAAACATGAGTGATGTGATGAGCTAAAGTACAGCCTTGGTAAATTAAATGTTACGTTTCGACGAACTGTGAGTGCCTTCTGACATACTGTACATGTACAGTATAGATCCCAAAAGCGATAGCTTTCATTACTCCTCCTCTTTTAGAATCATCTTTCAGTGCGAAACCAGAAACCTGCTGAGTGTTGAGTTTCAGCTCACTCTGTTATATCATGATCTGAAGCTCAAAATCAGATTTTTTCAGTTTACCCATGTATGGAATAAAGAAAAAAACAAATGAACTTTCCAAACGATACAACATAAATGAGACTACTGTATGTGGATTTCATGTAGTTACATTCTTCTGTTTCTCATTTAATTGTCTCCCAGTTTCTGTCAGTGTAATAGATTGATATAAGCATGCTGTCAAAGTCCCAAAGTGACACCACACTGTATATTACATACAGCTTCAGGAAAGTACACCTCCATAATTAGATACTGTATATGAGGTGGGATAGCACAGCAGTCTGACTACATCAATGTCTGGTCCTTCTAACAGAATCAAGCAGTTCTACTCCATCCACACACAATGTTTTCTTTCAGTGTTTCTTTCTTTCTCACACACAGACACAACCCTGTTTGAGTGTATTCTATTTCTGCAATATGAATCAAATACCTTGATTTCTGTACACAAATTTACAGGACAGTATACAGTTATCCTGAAGCATGCATGGTAATAGAGAAAAACACAACGAGAAAAAAGTCTTGTCTGATCCATTTCTTTTTTTTTTTTACTTCTTTTCTTTCTTTGATGGGTCACCCTTTGTTTGATCCCAGAATGCACTCTTTTTCTATTGCTGCCTGTTTGCTTCCAGATCTGTCTGGATCTTATCAACTCATTAAGGAGACACCAAAGGAGAATCCAGAGAAAAGGTGATGAGAAATGCTGTGTGTCAACATAAACTAAAGCTGACAGAGAATTGGTGATTTCTTGTTGCAATTTAAGGCACTCCAAGACCAGCACCATGGACAGCACTATATATCTAACCACTCTCATTCTGTGCTGCTCCTCTGGATGGTTGTAATAAGCCAAATTCATCGTTCTTCACCCCTTGTGCTATACATTTCACCTTATTTCCCTGGTCCTAGAAAGAATTTCTAAGAACTTTTTTTTTTCATCCACATTGGCATTGCTTTATGTAACTACGGTTACTTTGATAACAGGCAACATGCCTAGAAAATAGCTGTACTTACAAAGTATATTTTGTTACTTTTTTGTAAAAAATCTTTTAGCAGAGGCGGTATGGTGGTGCAGCAGGTATAGTTTTGTTGCTGTATGGCTTCTGAGTCAGTCCTGAGCTTCGGTTACTATCTATGTTTCATGTATTTTGCATGTGTCCGTGTGGGTTTCACCTCACTTCCAAAAACATACAGTGTACAAATGTGTGTGTCCAGGATGCCCACTGTGCCCAATGTTTCGAGTCTAGCCTGTTTGCTGGGAGTCAGGAAATTGACACAGAATTGAGTCATAATTTATCAAGAAAGACAAAAACCAGCCTCACTCACTATACTCTTAAACACTTCATATTCAGTCTTTCAATAAAATTAGAGAACTATCAAAGAAATAGTGGCTTAAGCTAGTGAATGACTGGAAGCTATAGAAGTTGCTACAATATTGTGATATTAGGAGCATTAGAAAGTTGCCCAAATTTTTACAAAGATGCAGGCATGACTAGGTTTTACAAGTCAGGAATTTGTAATTTGGACATGATACGGATGTGGCTTTGGGGCTAAATTAGAGATGCCAATAATGTGTCCTTTGAAGAAAGACAGCGGACGTGCAATGGCATTTAATTTTACATCTGCTGCTCAGCAGATGTAAAAATAAAACAGAACAGATTTCTTCATATTAGCTCAGCCATATAGGCTTAAAAACTTTTTGAGACCCCTGTGAGGATATTACCTGATGAAACAACATTTTGCCTTTAATTTGTGGACGCATAATATGAGAAGTGTTCTAGTGAAAGGAGTCTTTAAGGGACTTTTTAAAACTTAATAGTTTGCCACATCACACCACAGACATCAGGGCACAGATCTAAGGAATTACCGTTCCCTGTAGACCTTATATGGTTGTAACCCCTGAAAGTTTCAGCCAAATGGAGAGTCTAAATGTAGTTTTATTACCACTAAACCCTATTTGGAATGACAATTAGCCTCGGGTAGTCTGGAGAGAACAATGCTTTGGATTTTGTATGCAGGAAAGCGAACAAACTTAATTGACTTGAAAATGGGCAAAGTGCACAGAATCACTCATTAATGTGATCCCTTGCCTTGACTGCACTCCTTTTTTTTTTTCAAGTAAAGGTCAACATGAAATGTCAACAGAGCAATGCAAACAAAACAGCCAACACTTTCATGTCACACATACACACACTTGCAGTAATATGAACTTTAGGAAATCCCAAGCTTTAAGGTGAAAAATATATGCAGACGAATTCCTAAAGCATGCTGTGAAGATAAATAGGCACTAAGTCAGGAAGAAAGCTGTGGGTAAATGCAGATATGTAGAGAACTGATCCTC
Organism: Tachysurus fulvidraco; assembly: GCF_022655615.1. Classification (NCBI taxonomy): domain Eukaryota; kingdom Metazoa; phylum Chordata; class Actinopteri; order Siluriformes; family Bagridae; genus Tachysurus; species Tachysurus fulvidraco. Next base: position 34,346,048 of record NC_062518.1, read on the forward strand.
CACTTCCTTTTGGAAAGAACCCATACTGTATAATGTCCATTATACACAGATGTGCAGGCAAACAATTAAAGCTTATGTACACATAGGCAGAAAGTGTAGAATAGAAGAAAGAACTCCAACAGAAAGAAGCAGAATACAGATATGACACAGGAAATATGAAATGGAGGACAGTGACTGGAAGAGAAGAACTCACAGAATGAGAAGAAGAGCCATGAGAAGAACGCAAGACAAGTCAGGAGGGGGGATTGGAAAAGCCCCTTGGGCATGCTGTTTCTGCCACGTTTAATTCGCTCCCATAATTGCACACTAACTGCCTTTATCCTGAATATTCCCTCACCAAATACAGCCATTGGATCGCACCAAGCCAAGCGCCCAGCGTCCGCTAACAAATTCAGTTTGTCTGTTAGCTGCGAGCAAATTGAACACAGCAAGAAAGCCACTAAAGCCCCCATTAAGAGAAAGACTGTGTTTAAAAAAGGAAGCATTCTATAACATTGAGAGCCTGCCTGGGGGATGTGAAGAGTGGGTGGGGGTCGATTCTTGAATTGTATTCACGCTTGCTTGAAGAAGATGCCATATCAAAGAGTTCAGATGTTGCAGGTATAATTCCATTTGGTCTTTTATGAAACGATGGAAGTTTTTTCTTTTCTCCTAATTCTTATTATCACTTAAATTTCTCCTACATGTTTTAAACAATCAATTTGTGGTTTTGTTCATCATAAAAGTGGAAATTGGTGTTCCACTGGGGTTTCTATTAACCACCCAACCCCACACATAGATACCCAGCAGCTGTGTCAAAGGAAATTAAGCTTCTCAATTTTGCTTCCACTTGGTGAGATTACATTGGGATTGTATCATTTCCATACAGAGCAGCACAGAAACATAACACATTACCACGCCAAAGCCTGGTGTGAATTTTATTAACAAAACCAACTTTTTTCCTGACACAGACATCCGACAAGGTCTTTCACTTGAATGCAACAACACATCAGTGTCTCCATTATTTTTTATCATGCCCCAACAGTGTAGGGCTGATTTAATCACTGCTCTGTTTACATGGGAAGAGCACTCATTGTGCTGCTGAACATGTAACAGAGCTGATGCCTTCAAGACAGCACTGGCCCCAGAGTGACCAGTGAGAAGGGTGTTCTCCCACAGCCCGGACGCAAAGCTCAATACAACTGACGCAAGCTGACACATGTCTGCCCGGCGGATGTGACAAAACTAGATATCAGAGTATGGTATGATCAAGAGAAAGGGAGCGAATGTTAGTAGGACAGGCAGAGTGATAAGAGGTGACATTTGTTTGTCACTGGCAAGTGAACAGAGCCTGTGGACAAATCCATGTGCTGACAAGTGCAGAAGCAGAAGCTCAACATGCTATATCTACTGTGTGCATGTCTATGACAAGTAGTCACTATCAGACAAAAGGGATGCTCAGACATGAGTTTTAAATGTGCACTGGCAATATTGTTGTTGTTCTTCTTTCTTTATTATTATTATTATTATTATTATTATTATTATTATTATTATTATTATTATTTTACGATATATAAATTATAATGCAACAAAGTTTTTGAAGCAAACTGCAGGTATTGTGAACCAGAGTGTCCATTCTTGTCTCCTTGGCTGTGTTTACATCACTCTGGTCATATGTATGTTACATTACCCTCTCACTACCCCCACCCCCAGCTCCACCAGGGCTTTCTACTCCAAACCTCTACTCTTCTTCTCAGACTCTCCACCCACAGGCCATAAAGTGTCTGATATCTTTTGTACATGTCTGGTCACAAGCTTTAAAAGATTAATTGGCTCTTTGCACTCCTGTGTATATGCACTTATTCAAACACAGTGAACTTTTCAAAACAGGATGTATTCACAGGATTGGATAAAATGTGCATGGCATTGTAAAATATTCTTGTATATGTGTCGAGAGAGAGAGAGAGAGAGAGAGAGAGAGAGAGAGAGAGAGAGAGAGAGAGAGAGAGAGAGAGAGAGAGAGAGAGAGAGAGAAAACATTTGCATTGAAAGTGTTTGTGTGTATGTATATGTATTGAACTGTCTATCTCTCTGCAGTAATTCTGTAGGTGACATTGCGTCCACCCATCAGTTTTGTGCATTCTGTTCAGGCGGTCCTCCTCACCCATCTCTCTCGCCCTCAGGATGTTGATCATTGTCTAGGGCTCAGCTTGCCGTTCATATCCAAACAGACAGCAGACAAAACAGCGCTGGGACTCTCGCTACTACTGTCAGCTTCCCAGCATGTCAGAAACTGCCTTCACAACACACACACACACACACACAAACACACACACATGCACATGCACACCAATATTATCACAAGTTGACATATTTCACTGGATTACATTTAAACTCAAAATCCTTATACATCAATTCCCAACTGTTTGTATACAGTCCAGTGAAAGTTGTGTCTCAGGCAGGCTCTGGCCACAATTTAATTCTCATTTTTCAAGAAGTCACAAAAGCAGTCTCAGATCAGCCTTACAAATCCCAGCTGTGACTAATATTACAACTTAGTGAGACAGTTAACTTAAATTAGAACCTGTGTTTCTCTGGATTCAGGATTAAGGTGCCATAGTACTGTAGTCTGGAGATATTATATCACGTCAGCCTTAGTGAGTACACTGGTTAGCATCCTCTCACTACACATCATAATACTTCTGCTGCATTTGTACAATTGACCTTTACTGTGCCTTCACTTAACATGCTGCTCTTCTCTACAAGACAAAGGCGGTTAGAAACACGAGACTGTACTGATCTAATAGCTGTGATTATACACAACTGTTGATTTATTCAGGCCAACAAGAACACGAACATACATGGAAACTATCTGTCTTGGAGAATAGTCATATCAAGGGCTAAGTGAAAAGGTGTGGATGATCATTTGTACATGGCTGTAACTAGTCACCCTCTTTTATTATACATTGTGAAGCATAACCGCAAAAATCAATTATGGCATGTGACACTATCTCAGTTACACAAGATCTCATCGTGTAAATGAAGTTCTCCATGCCCAAAAACATGCAGGTTTGTGGATTAATTATGCTAAAAAGCCTTTAGGTGTGAATGGGATTGCAAATTTTTGTGTGCATGGTGATCTGGGACTGGCATCCCATCCCATTCGCACCTCACATCCAGTGTATCCAGTGTTGGATAGACCTCAAATCCTTTGTGAACCTGTGCAAGACCAAGTGGTTAATGAAGATAAATAAAAAAGATTAGCAATTAGCACATTTGCCTCACACCTCCAGGGTTGGGGGCTTGATTTCCCCATGCCTTCACCATGTGTACGAAGTCTGCATGTTTTCCCCATGAGTCCAATGGCATGTGTTATAGGCTGACTGGCATTTCTAAATAGTATGTAGTGTGTGTATGTGTGCACAGTGGTGCCATGCAATATCCTGGCATCCTGTCCAGAGTGTACCCTGCTTTATGCCCTGAGTCTCCTGGGGTAGACTCCAGGTTTCCTGTGACCTAGTAGGATGATGAAGTTGATGGATGGATGGATGGATGGATGGATGGATGGATGGATGGATGGATGGATGGATGGATGGATGGATGGATGGATGGATGGTCGGTCAAACTTATATGATGATTATAAGGTATGGTTATTGTTCAAAAATTATTTTGTAACCGCAGTATTATTCTTTTGATAACGTGTGCAATAATCCTACCAATTTCTCCATTGTATATCCTGTTACTTTGTAGAATCTGTATTCTCTCTTTTGTCCTTGTCTTTCTACGAGAGCAATAAATGCCCCAATCGCTTTAACACAGTTAGATACAATTTAGGGCCAGGATCAGCAAGCTCTCATGTCAGCAATTGTCAGATTATGTGTGAGGCGATGTCTGCACACGAGACTCTGCTCACACATTCTATGCACACAAAAGCCACAGGTGTGTCCTCAAATTAAAAATAACAGAGACCACTGAGATCAATGCATGCAATCGTGTTGTTCCACCACCTTAGCATTTCTGAGTAAGAAATTTCAGAGTCTAGCAGCTCTCTCTGCTTACAACCGTGTGACTCAGCATCATTTACTTCATTTATTAATCTATTTCCTGTTGGAAGCCATGAGAGTTATGGTTGGTATGGGCAGACATGGGTAGCGAGGTGTAAACAGAATCCTTCATTAAGATAAGAGGCCAAAGCCTGGCTCTGATAAATGCAGTAGCTGCTGTGCTGCAGCTATTTGTCTCTCCCTGACACTAGAGGTTTCATCACTGCTCCCCTTTCTCTTTCTCTACTTCCTCCTCCACTTTATAACCATTTCACTTTTGATCTTATACTCCTCTTCCCTTTGGATTCTCATCTTCTTTTCACCTATTGTTCTCTCTTTGTGTTTGTTTTGTCTGTAGCATGCCGTATTTATCAGTGTCTTTTCTAAAGATCGGCACACACACTTTCCAAAAGGTGATCAATGACCATGACATTTTAAGAAACACCACCAATCACCAATCACACAATTGCTTGGTAGGATTTTCTCTCATGGTTTCTTTCGTTCTCTTAGGAGTTAGTGATGAGGCACCACGTTGCTGTTTATATATAGGGGCTAAATTGGGATGATGGTAAGGACTTCTTTCATGGATACCAAAAAATGTGGGAAAAGTACAGTTCTATTTATACTCTTTGTATGGTGTTCTTAACTCTGCTACACATTTTCATGCACATTTAATCTTTTTTTTTTGTCCTACAGACTTAATTTCAATGGCTGGACCTTATAATAATTTTCATTCTTTTTTGTCAGTTTCAGCATAACACAATTTCCAAGTTTAATATTATTGAATATGGAGTGCATCTTGGCTTAGTGCTAAAAATATTTGCCTCTGAGGTTGAAGAATAAATTTCCACCACCTCTCTGTGCATGTGGAGTTTACATGTTCTCCCTGTGCTTCAGGGTTTCCTACACATTATCCAGTTTCCCTCCGCAGTCCAAAGACATGCATGGTACGATTGACTGACATTTCCAAATTGTCCATAGTGTATGAATGTGTGCGCAAGTCCCCATCCAAGGTGTTCCCATGACACGCATGACATAGGGTTAGCGGTTCAGAAAATGGATTGATAGATGGACTTTACTATAAATACAATGTATTACACAAGACACTGCTATTCTATTCTTTTTTTTCTTTTTTTTATAAATAATTTATGAAATAAAAAACAATTCAAGCATGTATGGTGCCCAAGAATCACTTTCTCTGCCTAAATAATAAAAAAAAGCCTCTGGACTTAAATCCTCTACTCTGCATACAGGATAAATCCAGGTAAAGTGTTATTAAACTGATTTCCTGATGGAGATACATGCTCTATAGTTTTATGATAGATCATTTTGAAATAATGATCAAAAACACAATAGTGTCATCACTATAATCGTCGGCATTGTGTTATTGTATAATTTGTATTTTCATCAAAATATAAGATGCTTTGCTTGTGATTGATTTAATGGAATCAAAATAACTGAAAAAGGTTAGTGACAGAGAGAGCACAAAAAGTGTGATAAGTACATACAGCTCATTCTCTTCATACTCCAGCAAATAGTTGTCATACTAAAAAGTCTACAAAATCAGCAATGTGATGCCAGGAACTACTTTTTCGTTCCTTCTGTCCCTTGTCATCTGCTAGCATAAATATTGTGACATTGATATTCAAGGAAACACCCTTAGGGTTTTTTTTTGGTGACTGCACAAAATTCCTACAGCACAGATATATGAATGTATGATTCTTGCTGTCAGCAGGCAAGCAACACTAGCCGGCAGCTGAGAACTCAAACATCCATTTATCACTGCATTTCTGCTCTGTTTGATAAAGCAGACCTGAAGGCTCAACGTGCCCAACCATGTACAGTAAGTCCTAGCAATACCTCCACTGACAACACACAGGCAGTGTGCGCTCATCCTGTTTGATGATACTACGCCATAAATTATTAACCAGCTCTGAGACTCCAGCATTACCCAGTCAACAAGTATTCTCCACCATTAACACTCCACTTATTTAGCTCAGACAGAAACAGAGCTATAAACAACAGTCACTACTGTCCCTGGCTTGTTCATGACCTGCATAGCAAGTCTGGGTTTTAACAGCGGGAATTAATGCTAATTATGACTGAAGAGAAGTCTCGTTAATAGTGACACAGTTTACTTATGCTGCTGGCCCTGAGGAGGTTAAGAACTAATTCTGAAAACAGGAACTACAGTAGCTCCTCAAACAATGCTACACAGAATGCAATGTATTTGCAATTTTTAATTCAAAAACAAAGTTGCCTCAAATATTAGACCGATGGATCAGGAGTATATATTATACATTTAGTTTTATAGGTGTTGTATTATAAGATAAATCTGAGTTAAGAGATTTTATCATATGAGACATTTTTCCATTCCAATTTATAGAACTTTGTAAAAAGGCTGCAAAGTGCTGACAATTACATTTACATCAAACCTTATTATGTTGTAACGTCAAATACTGTTCATTTGTTTCATTTGTAGAAGATTTGACATAATCCGGCTGTTTCTTTTTAAGCGTTTCCTTATTGTATAACTCACAAATAGTAAAACATACATCAGAGGCAGCAAGCAGCTTAGTGGTTAGCACATTTGCCTCAAATGTCCAGGAGGTTGGGGTTTCATTCTCACCACCGCCATGTATGTCTGGAGTTTACATCTTCTCTACAGGCCTGGGGAGGTTCCTTCTCCAGTCAAAGTCATGTGATTTAGGTTCATTGGCACCACTAAATTGTCTGTAGTTTGTGATTGTGCCCTCTCCAAAGTCTCCTCCTTGTACCATGGGATAGTCAACAGGCTTGCCGTGAGCCTGTGTAGGATAAACACTACCGAAATTGGATGTATTTTCTCCAGAGAATGACATGATTAAAAAAACACTTTGCAACCACTCTGTGCAACCACACAAACAAATCTACTGTGTACTGACCTGCAGTCTCTGGATACACTAAGTTTATTCAGCATGTTAGATGCAGCCAGTTAATGTTATTAATATTTAATGCTAATGTTATCTGATGTTTTGAAAATGTTCACATGTTATAAATTCAATTGTCCTGTAGACCTGTACTGCACTCGTTTTGTACAATTACTTTATAGCATTCTCCTGGGGGATATGTAGAAAATCCACAGCTAAATGTTACTCTCACTGACTCGCCATGCTGCGTCTTCAAAACGTCTGTTCTTTTCAGTCAGAGTGTAAATAGAACATGGATATTGATTGGCCAAGGCTGTCTGGCAGATAGAAACTGGTGTTTGAATAGAAATGGTGCTTAAGCAGGATGCTTAATGTAGAAGAAACAATGACTCATGCTAACTTTGCCTGAGAATAATGATGACTATTGTAACAGATGTGACAGCATGAATATAGCAAAGAATAACTGCATCCATACTTTGTTGGCCAAATGTGTTGACAAAGCATCTCAGATGCAGTATGACAAAGACTCCTGCAGTCCCATGAGTCACTGCTGCTAGTACACAAAGCCCAATAACATTGTAACAATCAGTTTACCAATTTAAGACAACATACACATCAGAGGCACCATTAGTGATATTTAGGCCTGTCAGTGAGAATAATT
>NC_062518.1:34356139-34583639 GCF_022655615.1 Tachysurus fulvidraco
TGCATGAGACTTGTCTTTATTTCCTTTCCAAAATAACTGAATTGGCCTGTGCCCTGATCAAACAGGAGTCTCTCAGTAATAAAGGCTTAGGAAGACACACTGCATCATTTATGAGCAAATGTTTGAATCATATTGGCTCGACCTTTTTTTTTTTTTTTTTTAAATTGAGTTTCCTGAAGTGGTTTCTTAAAAAAAAATCTAAGATCTAGTGGTTTCTTTAAAAGTTTTATTCCTTAGCCCTGTCTTGACTGAATCTATTTTGTTACCATAACTGCTAGATGATTTGAGCTATTGATGCCGAGAAGCATATGGACACCATAATCCACTAAAAGTTCAGCTGTTAACAATTTAATGATGTCTATTTTTTAGTCCATGCATTAAAACAGCAAGCAAATTTGTTACACATAGTGCTGGCACTACATATATAAAATTAGATCTCCGTCAGCGGCCATCAATCACCGCCACCGTCTTGTAAGCACGATATTGAGCCAGAGTTGCTAGACAGCATCTCTTAGTGACTTCCTGTATAAAAAAAAACAGCTTTGTGTCATGTTCACTTTACAACGCTCAGGTGATGTATAGGTTCTACGCATATACCATATAATATTTAATTGAGAACAGGCGAGTTCCACACACACCTCAAATTTAAAAATTCTTATTTATCTTTAACTCCCATAATCAGTTGAGTGACAGGAGCAAAAAGGTGGCACATTTCTTTGTGCTTCAGGACCTTGACATCTGGCTGTGCTCAAGGTGTCTCTGTGTAACCGTGCTAATTATTTCTAACAAAGGATCCTAAAGAAAAAGGGCACAGGTGTCATACAACACTCCCCAGGTGATTCAGCCCTGTTAACATTGTCTAAAAACAACAGCCACATCTGCCAGTGATAATTTGCTGGGTGTTGATCTGAAAGATCAGGTAAAAGTTTTATTCAGTCGGAGAAAATAACTATTAATGTGCTGTTAATTTATGCAGAGATGGTGGGTAATTAGGAGGAAAAAACTTGTAACTTTATACCCAACATCTGATACGGAGTTTTGGGATAAGATATACATAATAAACAGGCAACTATTAGCCAAAATGATTCAGTTTGTAATAAACACACAGAGCACATACAAAAGAGAAATCTTTTAAAGTTTAACATCATTTATTTAGACAATGTCACAAACTGTTTTACATTAATACATTACACATTTTGAAAAAAGGCACAAAGTGCACACACTATTTTTACAAGAGCATCAAATAAAGGTAGCAGCTACATGATGCATCATAAAAGGCTGCTAAATTTTTCAAGCAAACTGGACAACAAAAACCCATGTGGACCATCTTGGAAAAAGATTCATTATTTAAAGGCTTGGAGTGACTTGGACTTGTGGGACTTTATGGCAGCGCAGCAGAAAAAGGCATGCTTCTGCTCATGGTTTAGGAAACCAACACAGGAGGAAATAGAAAGGACTTTTCCCCTTAAAAGCCTTGGTTCATTCTAATACTTTGTATATACAACAAACTTTAAATTGCTCAATGTTTTTACGTCAAAAAGGTTTGTGTGGATTGACCTTCACTAGACCTCAATTTAGGCATCGAAATTAAGTATAGGAAATCAAGCAGAATTGTGCATTTTTATAGAGCGTGTCTAAATGGGGCTTAAAATTACATACCTGTGGGCCTTTTTTTTTTGTTATTTGTATAACGGACTTTACAACAAACCGTATATAACATATTTCGTAGTGAAATCAATGTACAAAAGACTAGTTTGACTGCAGTCAAAGTTGAACAAGAAGCGTGTACACTCTGAGGCATATACATCTACACACTCCTACTGATGTTTGACCTTTAATCTACAAAAGAGCCCTTTACATCGCTTACTATCAGAAACACCACTGTACAATCCTATTGGCTGGATGGTTTGCTCAGTTAGATGTTCTTTTAAGGTTTGTGAAGGTTTAAACCGAGAAAAGCTTTCATGTGACTGCACAATATATACATTTTACATTATTTACAGATTTTTTTGCTTTCCTAGAGGCCTTCCTGATAGCCGAGAGTCAGATGCTCTCTGAACCCGCGGAATACCCCTTGCAGCACTTTCCGCCTCTTCACTCCAGCCTTGGTTTCTTTATTGTTGTTGTTGTTTTTTTGTAAGCTTTCAGCTTTCTTCTCTGGGTGTGCGTCCTATTTGGCTGAGAACGCTGCTCAGTTCGTTGAGAAGACTCTGAGGCATTTGTACTGTGTTGCCCCCAGTCCCTGCTTTTTTCAGCTGAGGTCTGGTCTGGTTACCGGAATCTGGATGAGGTACGGGTCGACACTGAATCTGTAGGGATCCTTTGACAGCCATTTTGTCTTTTGACAGTGGATAATTTCCTCCACTGGAGGCTAAAATTGGTCCTTGTATCGAATCCCCTTTTTGGATTTTATACGTAAAGCCACTCTCCAGTATTGCCATTCTGTGCAAACTTTCAGCCTGGTTTGAGTTCTTTGACAACATCTTGTCAGAAGCGACATTGTGGGGCACCATCTTGTTATCCTGTGAACCAAAGTGAAGAGAATGGTCATGCATGATCGTACTCCTTGAGATCTTAAACCTCTGCTATTATATGATGTAGAGGGATGGGGAGAAACATGTAAGCTTTTGATCAACTAAAAGATAAGAACCGTATTTCTAACTCTATAGACTTTAAACCAGCATGAAGGTTTTTTGATGCTGACCTCCATGCTGTGTTTGGCTGCTTCAATCTCTGAACCCAGGCGAGCAGAAGCATGCTCTCTGCTGCTCTGTTGATCTGAGGATTTGCTCTTTTCTTTGCATGTAGGCCATAAATCTCCTTGATACTATACAAATAAACACAAAAGAAGTTATAGCAGAAAAGTTATACTTATAGTGCAAGTTAAGAACTGAGGACTTTTTAGAGTGAAAAACAGACCATGTGGATAAAAGAAGCTAACATGATGATTATAAAAGATTAATCGGAAAGCTATTCTAGCTGAGTTTTGCCTTTAAGTCAGCCCGTTATATAAATGAGAAGGCACTGGTTTGTCACATCGAGTTTAATTAATTAACTTTACTTTCTTTAACAAAAATATGATTGAGGGAAGCATTCTTTTCATTGTCACTCTTTTCCTCTCAACTCTCTATTTAAATGTCTCATCAGTTCGGTAATGTGAGGCGCAGGAAGAATACTAAAAGACTCAGTGTTTGATATTTTTACTTTAAAGTGTCCATATTTTAAAGCTATAAAGAGCTACAACATTTGGTGTCTCCGTGCCCTCGGAACTTGGTGATTTCATTGCCCTTGAGCACATCCTTGCTCTTTCATGCACTTCACATTGTCAAACCACACTAAGGAGAGATATTTGACACAATTAGCCCTGTAGAAAATAAATGTAATAAAAGTTTTGGGGCAAAAATTTGAGTCGTCTCATTAAGGTTTCCTGAGAACGGTCTCTAAACATATTTAATAACCTGGTGATGCCATAAGCAGGTGCAAACAAAATGCATTGCTGGAAATGTGCAGCGATTACAGTGATAATGTAAAATAATGTATTTTAGAATCAGAGTTAAATAACCTATTTAATTGGAGCTACACTGATGATTCATGAGTCATATCTCACTTGTGTGTTAACTGAAGAGAGGGCTGGATCTAGGTGAAAGGTGGAAATCTCTGCACTGGGAATCTTTGCCCTCAGTACTTAAACCTAGCAGATGCTCCACAGACTTTTCATAGTCTGTCTGTACCTCATTTGCTGTGGCTTACCAGAGAACTAGAAAACATTACTGGCTCATTGGAGCTTGCAAATATTTGCTCATCACTCAGGCTTCTCAAGCTGTGGAGAAGCACTCTCTCAACTTTCTCTCCAAGCGAGACATTTTTGTCATGTTCCTAACACTTTTTTTAAGGTCTGGCATCAGCCCTATTCGGCTTGGATTCGTTTTTACGTGGAGAGATGGTTGCATCGTTATTATGGATGTATCTCAGGGATTTTAGTCTTATACTAATCCGTGATTTCAGGACTTTTGTTATGGACTGCATGTCTTTCATATGGACTGCAATACAACTTATCAAATCACAAATATTTGTCTAACACTGCCATTTATTAGCTATTTAAAGAATCCACGGATTATCATAAAACACTTATATACTCGAATCACTTATTTCAAAGACGTTGAATAAAAATATTTAATCAACTCAGCTAATATGTTCAGTATTTAAACAAACACTTAAATATTTTAGAAAATTAAAAAAAAATTAAATACAGTATTTATTTTTTCAATATAATTACATTATTTTGATGAGTACAATTTATTAAATTTTATATGAAAAGGTTATTTTGACCCAAGTTGTTTCTGTTATTCTCTTTTTTTTTTCTTTGATGTTTCATTGTAGGGCAGGTAAATGACCACAGGTAAATTAGTCTAGTTGTTAGACTGGTTGTTGGTGGCAGCAGCAGGGCTGGATTGAGTATTTAAAAATTTTCCTGGGATTTTCACACACAACATTAAACACAGAGTTTACACAGAATGGTGTGAAAAACAGAAAACATCCTGTGAGCAGAGATCCTGTGATCTGTAGGCTGAACCTCCTTGTTGTAAACGAGATTGGAAGCGAATGATCAGACTGCTTTTGAGCTGACATGTTGAAGACCTACTTATTCAGGAAACACTTCAACTAGCACTCCTTTCCCTATCTTTTGCATTTAAAAAACAAACAAAAAAAAAACACTTTTTCATTGTAACTTTGAACAAATGTTTTAAACTCATGGTATCTTAACTATGTAACCTAGTGAGCCAGCATTAACGTATTCAATAAGCACTTATGTACGTCGCTTTGGATAAGGGAGTCTGCCACGTTAATGTCACAGATCACATTTTTCCGCATTCTGAAGTTTGATGTGAACATTGATGAAAGCTTTTGACCGACTGCATGATTTCAATCATTATCCTTGTTATATATCGCAAGAACTGAACAGGTCATTGTCATGCCTGACAAAATAAAAAATAAAAAACAGGGAGAATGTAAACCCTACCACTGAACACACAGAACACCAATAATTATGTACTCTTCCGTATCTTAAAAAAACCCACTAAAATAGTTGAGAAATAATAATAGAGGAAAAAAAAACACAACACGACAACATTAAGACTCTAACGATGTCGGAACAAATGTGCTGGAACATTCTGCACTTCTACCTGAGCGACCAGCACGCCCTCCTTCCGCTTGCTGAGACAGCTTGTACTTTTCTGTGTGACTCAGCGGCCTCTGATCCTGTTCTTGGCACGTTCATCCTCATTTTAGCAACAGAGGGACTCATCTACCTGTACCCTTACCCATCTACTACTCTTCTGCTATTGCTATGGGAACCATGCCTTAGGGACTGTGAGTGTGAGAAACGGTAGGAAAGAGTCTGTGTGTGTATCAATTAATCTACTTCCTGGGTTTTCTCCAGCACACACAAAGCAGATGTGCTTAAAAAAAAAGTATTAAAAATAATAATAATTAAGCACATCTCATCCTCCTTCTGTCTTTTCTCTCTCATCCCCTCAGTCCTTCTTTACCCAGAAATCTGCTGAAAGTTTCCTAGAAGGCAAAGAAGAGCTCTTTAATTTTTTAATGCTGTATTGCTACTTTGGGACAAAGAAAAAGGACAATAAATTTAAGAAAACCAGAGGACTGCAGATAAGACAGAAGCACTAGAGTAGAGAAAGGGGAAACGTCTAAATCTTCGCTAGCCCCTGTGCCAGTGTGTGCCCTCTGCTTCTATTATTAATGCACACTGAGCTGAGTCAGGCCTTTGGTCAGTAGCTGCACTCGGCTGTGGAGAGAAGAGCGTGATGGAGCTGGTGCGATTGTGGCAGTCTACATGACCTTATTTCTGCTAAAAGACTTTTCAGGATAATGTGATTTATGCAGCCAGAAAAATGACCTCAAAACTTTCTCTTTATTCATGTACCGGTCCCTTCTTTTCCCCCTTCTTTTTGCAGAAAGGAAACTGCTTAGTTGAAAAATTACCGGATTTTGGTCACTCGCGTCTGCATAGATGCAAAAAAAAAAGTGAAGTCTAAGAGTCTTGTAATGCACTTACCTTACTTCTGATAATGGCTGTAACCCAGTCCAGCTGTGACTCTTTTCCCTCACAGCAGAAATACCTCAGTGACAGAATACATGACCAGGCATTAACGTCATGTCTACAAGAATTCATGTATGGCCAAAGAAAACTACAAAAGTTTCCTACAATTCAATAGCAGGTTAAAAATACAAGTAAAAATATACACATATACAAATATAGATATATACACAACAAAGCATTTAAACGTGTCGTATTAACATTGACTGTTCAATTAGTCCAAAATTAATTTCTCTTACCATTGCTGTTTTTGTGTGTAAACTGTGAAACCCCAACTGTTGAGAATCAGAGTGAGAGAGAACGAGTTGGAAAATAACACATAAACCTTTACCCTCCCAGCATTTCACTAAGGCCCACATATCGATTTAAGTCTATTCTCAACTCTTTCCAACAGTCACAGAACTTGACCCCCAGAGGATTGCTTAAGCACTAAGCAACCGTAAAATTCAGCTTAGCTTCCTTTACTGCGGCCTAAATGCAGTTTAAAGAGCTGGTGGGAGGAATAAAAGCTTGGGCTAAAGGAAGGCCTCCATGCTCTTTGCTCTTTGGCAATATTTCAGCACATGATACTAATGGATTCGAAATGTACAGGAAGGCTGTGCTATGCTGTATATAAAAGCACTTTGCGCTTTCTAGCCGACGGACAGGGCACGGAGGGAGTACAACCTCACGCACTCGTTCTTTGTTTAGCTTGTGATGTTTTGTTGACTTTTTGAACAAGTATAAGACGGTGTCATAAAATGCCAACTTGGTTCCACTTTTGACTAGTTTATGGTTTAGGCCAGTTGTTTTAAAGGAAATTTCCCACATATGAGCAAAGTTAGAAATAGTGAGCAAAGACTGAAGACCGAATGTGCAGAACATATATCAGGATGATGTGTTGTTTTAATTCTATATGACATATGAACACCGGTAGTACTATATAACCCCTTTGTACACATCATAACCAATGGCTCATTTTTATAATAAACTTGGACTTATTGCTGGATTTTAAACATCTCACACAATTAAAAACAATACCCAGGAAACTCTTCTAAATGAGACGGCATTGCATTGCCTTTTTTGATTTAGATGTTTTTTAAATTGGTCTTTAAACTGACGGAGACTTCTTTCAGTCTTTAACTGTGTTTCAAGCAACCTTATTCTTGTCAATCTGTAAATGCTTTCAAGTTCAGCTATCGTTCCCTCTCTGACTACTACTTTCACTCAACTCAGTAGAACTTGGATCAATATTCCCTTTAATCTGTTCAGCTGCATTTGTCTTTTCCTGTTCTATAGGGATGGGAAACGTGCTATAATTCCAGAAACACTGTTCATCAGCAAACCTTCATAGACGAGTTTATGAAAAAATATAACCGGTCGAATAAAACGTTTAGAATCAAATAAATCTATTCCGTCAGTGTTCCCAGTGGAAGAGGACAAAATGGATAATACGTACGTGTTTAAACCAAATTACGTTTGAACAATTCTACTATTTTGAGATCTTAAATGTGGTTTTGGCCAGCCTCTGGAATCCTTCCTCTCGGGGGAGAAATTTTGAACTAACAAATCTTTGGCACAAGATCTGAGATAGCACTGGTCTCCAAGTGATATTAATGAGGACGGAGGCTCACAGAAAAATTCTTTGGAATCGATCTTAATCAATCAGATTGTCAGAAATGTGTGTTTCGGATGGCCAAACTAATTCTGAGTAATGTGTTTAATTCTCTGACTTTTGAGGTCCATTTATTTTGCATAAAAATAAATTGTTAAATATGAATAGCTCCCTCCCCCCCACCCCCCACCAAAAACAGTTAAAAGTTCTTAAAGTTCAGTAAGTTTATCTGTCAAATAATCACCACTGAACACTTTACTACAAGGTTTGCTGTAAGGTAATTCATTAGAATGCATTAATAAAGATGCTTACTTGCTTGTTGGTTTCAGCTTTTTTCTTATCCCCAAGTAGCACTTCACCGACTCGACGGGAACCTCTCTCTCAGGTTTAACACTCTGAGGAAAAGATAACATGAGACATCATCTCACTAATTTAACAGAAAATGTAGACTAACATATCACATCACATATCATAACATATAACATAAAACATATACCTAACCTTGTCTGATCTCGTACAACAATGTGGTGTTATATAATTTGGCCATAACTAAGCTAGTGATAATTCTCCAGCTTACTTTGTTGAATATGGTGGAAAATAAAACTGTCTTTTCTTGAGTTGTTTTTTCCCCAAACCATCACTGTGACAAGTGCTATAATTTAATCTGACTTGCAATTGGGCATGAGTGACTTGCAGAGCTATGTATAATATGTGTATTGTTGTTTTTTTTTCCATCTACCCATGTTCATTTGTTTGAAATTAACAAATAACTCTGCTATCCTATATATGGCAGTAACAAGCCCACGGGCCTTGTTTAAAATAGCATATGCCAAAAACACTGTAATGTTGCCCAGAAGGTATGTATTTCACACTTAATGAACAACAGACCTCAGACAAAGAAGAGCATAATGATTAAAAAAAACAAAAACAAGATCTCTCTCCCTCTTTCTCTCGCACACTCTCTCACACACAGAAACCTTTTGCCCACTCATTTGCTCAAGAAACTTGAAAAACAAAAGCATCAAAATATCAATTAAATTTGTGCTTCACAGCTGATTTGCACCTTCTTTACTCAGTAATTAGGAGAACATTCTGACATATTATACTAATTAAGAAGAGAACAGCCTACTTTTAAAATGTCTTTACCTGCCTCCTTACACCCACACACACACACACACTTCCTTCCTTCAAATATCAATTATTAACAAACATTGCTGTCTCTGTGAGTCTTTGTGTAGGTGCCCCAGAGGGAGAATACACCAGAATACGCATGGTGCAAAAAGCACACAGAACAAAACAAAGCACAATTTACAAAAGTAGTACTGTTTTAATCACTGTGTTCGCTCCATGCAAATGAGGCACAGCTTTGCACCTCATTTCGAAATACAAAAGCCGATGTTTTATTCCCCCTTAACGACATACTGCAAGTGGGGCAACCAACCAGCACAGTGCAGCTAGTTTCATCCTACTTTTAATCACTAGCTGATGTTAGGGACAGAATGTATGAGAAACAGTAGTGTCAGTGTGGTGACTTTGCAGGCGGACGGAGGAAGTGGGTGAAGCTGCTGATTGTGATCACGATGAAACTGAGGTTTCAACAGTGCTACAGGCACTAAGCACTCCATCAACCTGATCTGCCTGGATCCAGAGTACAGTAAGGTGATAATTAAAGACAGAGAGACAGAGAGAGAGAGAGAGAGAGAGAGAGAGAGAGAGAGAGAGAGAGAGAGAGAGAGAGAAGAGTGTAGAAGACAGATAGAATTCAAGAACAAAAGAAATATGGCTCCGTACAGAAACAGTGAGAAACTAAAGACATACAGAGAGCATGAGCAAGTGAAGGAGTCATTAGGTCAAAGACAGAGCAAAAGTGAAAGTATGTGAATGAGAGTGCATGAAGAGATGAAGGGAATAACAGGATGATTGATTGATTGAGTGAGTGAGTGAGTGAGTGAGTGAGTGAGTGAGTGAGTGAGTGAGTGAGTGAGTGAGTGAGTAAGTAAGAAAGTGAGGAAGGCAGGGAGGTAGAGATGAAGAGAGCAAAAGGGAGGAAGAAATGGAGGAAGGGAGGGAGGGAGGGGTGGAATGAGCAATTGAGAGAATGAGTGAGTGAGGAAATGAGTAATTGAGAGAATGAGTGAGAGAGGACAAAAGAAAAGATTTATACTTTTGAGTCTTTATATAGCAGCAGTTTCTTATCCCGCAGTACAAAGTATCTGTCCTGAAACTTGTTCCCAGAAAGCAGTTTGCTGGAGCCATCTTTAAACTTGAGCTGCTCATCTTTAGTGAAATCCTTCTGCCCTTCTAAAAAGACACATACACACACACACACACACACACAATAATTTATATATATATATTGATATTTACTAGACTTTTTTATGTGTAACAAGACATTCTGCATCTTTAAATAAAAAAAACGAAAAACAGTCAGCTAATATGTGCTAATAGTTCTGGCAATTATTAGAAATTGCCAACATTAGAAATCAGCCAGTAAAGTGATAAATAATATTGTTTATTAAAGTATTGTGTGGAAAATGACATTACGTTCACTGCAGTACAACAATAGACTATTATAAAGACAAGGTGTGTGTGTTTCTGAGTGTTATTACTAATGTTTGGAGGAGCTGAAGGATGGCCAAAAGCAACCACTAATTGAGCTTGGCTGTAATGTAATGAAAGGTTTCATTTAATAGCAGTGGAAGTAATTGGATAATGTAGTTCAGAACATGATGTAAAATTGTCAAAAAAAATGCCTGATGGGAATGGAACCTGTAATAATGCTGCATGCAGAAATGATGTCTTACTATGGTGGAAAATAAAACTCAAAGTGAAAAGATATAGACTCTGCACTTTCACTCGTTAAATGGCTAAAAGTGGCTACGGTCCCTTGTGTTTTAAGAGGTAAAGAGGCACTACCCAAGTTGGAACGGGGCGTCTTAGATCCATGAAATTTTTTAATGAGCAGGAAAGCTGAGCCGGGATCCTCCAGCATGCTCCACTCTAAAACCTGCTCCAGAATCTTCTCTTTGTAGTGTAATGGCCGTTCTGAGACACACACACACACGCACACGCACACACACACACGCACACACACACACGCACACACACACACACACACACACACACACACACACACACACACACACACACACACACACACACACACGTAAGACACTCTTTGGCATCTCAACGGCTCAAAAGTCTGAAAGGAAGTTTGACAGTTTAACTCCCAGGAACACCACACAGCCAGTGTGGAGCCCTTGAGCAAGACCCCTAAATGCTTGCTTATGTACTTGCATCATATTGGAAGTCACATTGAATAGATGTAAATTTTTACAACATGCTCACCAAGTGCTAAAACGGTTATGTGGCTTGCAATTTTATTCTTTATGGTCAAAAATATGTCGACCCCTGACCATCACACCACATTAAGTGCTTCTTGAACATCCCATTCTAAAAACCACAGGCATTAATACAGAATTGGCCTCAACTTTGTTGCTTTAACATCCTCTATTTTTTTTGGAAGGCTTTCCATTAGATTTTGGTGCATGGCTGTGGGGATTTGTGCTCACTCAGCCACATGACAATGTTCCATTTCATTCCAAAGATGAAACTGGGGTTGAAGGTACAGTGTGCAGGACACTCCAGTTCCCTGGAACACTGTGTGTTTTTAGACATTGCTTAGTGCTCGGTCATGCTGGAACAGGTTCGGGCTTCAACTCTTCAGCTCTAGTGAAGGGAAACGGTAATGCAACAGCATACAAAGACACACTAGACAAGTGTATGATTCCAACGTTCATATATGGGTGTGATGGTCATTTGTCTACAAACGTTTGGCCATATAGTGGAGTTCAGTGTACACAACATGGAAAGTGTAGGTTCTTAATAAGCCTCACACGGTTGTTGATTGGCTACAGTGTACGTCAGCACGATTAAACAGAGAGCTGTTTACAGTTAGAAATGTGAGACTAAATAAATGCTTTATTCATGCTCTTTAATCAAGCATGTTTACGATACGATATTATTTTAGTTTAAAACAAAGGACTGGGGCTGTTGTGGGGAGAAGACTGCTCTTTTTGTGTATTCTTTTGAATCGTAGCTCATAGCAGTGTATTCCAATGTTAAATTAAAGTTCCTACAGAACTACTTTCTAAACACATGTAGAAAGCCTAAATAACCCAATTAAAAAAAGGAACAATTTTGTTTCTTTTTTTTGTTTTCTTTTTTTCTATATCCAATCAACATCAAGCATATGATGCTAATATAATACTTTCTGTTTGGAATTAAAGATGATGTGTTTCCAAATTTGCTGTTTGCATTTTATGCTTTGCTTTTGTGTTCTATTGTGATGTTTCTGAATTTGCTGTTGTGCTTTTGGTTTGTTGATGTTTCTCACTTCTGTGTATTTCGGGTCAAATGGTATTGGGTGGTATTTCACAATTGAACTCAAATCTACCACAAAATTAATCTCCTTGTCTGTTTTTTTTTTTTAAACATCAGTTAAATCAAACCCTAAAATGTCATCAGCAAATTCCATTATTGCAAAAAACAAAACAAAACAAAAAAATCTATTACAAATTAAAATGCTGTTTTTTTGGCCTCCATGTGCACATAATTACGTAGTGCAAATTTGCAATTATCTTCATCCAATCTGAGCCTGATTAGAAAACACACTCAAGTGCAAAATAGATCCATTATCCCATCCTAATTTGCAAAGGGGTAACATGGTGCATGCTATTGGCAAGTCTGAACCTCCTCTTTTCCCCACCGCCCCAATCCCATCAGAGCCAGTTAATAGTTTTTTAACCAAGAGGAAATGATTCTAATAAACTGGTTGAACACTCCTGTAACATGCAATGTTACAGCTGCTAGACAGCAGAGTGCTGACATATGTTCCTTTGCTTTAATAGGTTGTAAGTGATATGGTGTTAAGAAAGAAGTGAAGCTGCTGTACACGAGGGTTTCATACCAAGTTCTCCAATCTCAATGACCTCAAATGTGGTCCAGATGTCATGCTGTTCTGATTTTATACCCTTCATCTCCAGAGTGGTGTCAGTCAGCTCATCAGCACACATGGTGGGAGAGACCTGATAAAACAGAGTGCGCAGTCATCATCATCATCATCATCCTCCTCCTATGATATCCCATTATGTATTTTTTATCTTTACTGCATTGAAGAAAATGGAAACAGAAGCATCTCACCCTCTCTCTCACACACACACTGACACACACACATCAACCCGCCACCCCACCCCACCCCACCCCCCACAGACACATCAACCACACACCCCTACCTACCGTGCTATTCATCCGATGCCTACACCTAAAACTCATCATCCAAAAGATATTTTTGGCTTTTTTTTTTTTTTGGTACAGTGGGTAGCATTGCCACCTTACAGATTCTAGAGATCCTGCTTGGAGTTTTTCATGTTTTCCTCGTGTCTGTGTGGGTTTCTTCCACATTCCACATAAACATCATCCACATGAGCACCTCTCAGTGACACGTAGGTAGACCGGCTTCGTTAAACTGGCACAAGAGTGAATGTGTGTATACACGGGGATCTGTAATGGACTTCTATCTAAAGGAAATTGTCCCGTCATTGTCCCCAACATTGGCTACATATCCACCATGATCCTGACCGGATAAAGTAGTCAATAAAGATAAATAAATGAATGAATGAATGAAAAGGCACCTTTCTACATGAGGACAGGCCAAAAGGCCCCACAAGATGGAAACTGTGAGATATTCCACAGAAGTCCAATACATACTTTCCTCTGCTGCAGAGAACACCACCTGAAGTGAATTCTTCGATTACCCCTCTTTGGTTCATGTTTTTTTCACACATATACACACACCTTGATTAAACAGCAGTTTTCTGGCTCCTTCTTTTCCAAGTAAACCTCGAAGATCAGGTCACCTGCTGGAGAAAACTGCAGACACACAATTACTTTATTCAAAAATGAAGAATCTGACAGAACATCCATGAATTCATGTCGAGCTAATAATGAAAACCATAAGTTTTATAACACAAGACATAATAAATATAAAAATAACAGATAAGGTTCAAATGATTGCACAAGATTTGATCTTTGCAATTTAAACAAACAATCTCAAAATAAGCCTCATACGCACTACAGAACAGAGTTCACTACAACTGCCAAGTTTGCAGTGCATAGAAAAGAGAAATAAAGAATGAATGATCTTATATATATATATATATATATATATATATATATATATATATATATATATATATATATATATATAGTCCAATACCATGCTGTGGAGTAGTCACATAACTGACACTTTTGTTATGACACTGAAATAAGAAGTAACCTACAGATTCCAGCCTTCCAGCTTGCTGCAAAGCTTCACCTCCCTTTATTCTTTCCTGCAATATTTTTTCCTTAATATTTAATGGAACTTTAATAGAACATATAACGTATTGTTACTTTAAGGCCCATAGGAAAAACTGAGAGCTGAGTCATGGACATCAGCAAGAAGTCTCAAACTGAGGAACTGAACAACTTTTTTCCCTCTGATCCGGTATTAAATCCAACCTAAATCTAAACACCATTCAAAAGCTTTTAGTGTCTCTTTCTCTCTAAAATCTTACCAATTATCCATTAAATTAAATTCATTGATAACTTTAAAAAAAAAAAAAAAAACGGCAGTAGAGAAACAATAATTGTTGTCTGCTTTGGAAGGTCTGTTGCTATGACAGTCCAGCCAGATGTATCCACCAATCAAATTACAAATAAAGCTGTAAAACTATATAAAAAGATAATTGCACATTTTTATTTTCTATTCCATCAGTCTTTGTCGTATTTTCTGAGAAACGTCAAGATCTCTGATCTGTTAACAGTATGAAAAAAGAAACAATGAAAGAAAGAAAGAAAAAAGAAAGAAAAATGTTAAATTATGCACATTTACTAAAGAACTCCACATGCTATGCAACTGCTGCTATTATGAACCTAACAAAGAGTAATCAAGCTACATTCAGCTCGCACTGCCATCTCTCTCTTTCTGTGTGTGTGTGTGTGTGTGTGTGTGTGTGTGTGTGTGTGTGATAGAGTGAGTGAGTGAGTGAGTGAGTGAATCCAAATGATCTACAGCTGGAGTCACACATCATTTAACAATACGTTTTTACACAAGCCACCAGAAGTCAAGTGTATTGCACATTCTGGTGCTTGTACAGTATGTATCTCATTTCTCAACACCTACCATAGAGTAAAGGAGGAAAAAAAGAAGAAGAAATAAACGGTTCTACACATAACACTCACAAACAGAACAGCACAGAAGTCCTCATGACCTAAACACACTTTCTACACCTAAACACACTTTCTACAGCTAAAAGCAGTAAAACCCTCAGAAGCCTTCTTGTCTGCCCTCTTCCTTCCAGCATTGCACAATATTTTCCTCTCTTCATTTGTCTTCAGCAGGTTCCCAATTTTCCCCATGACTTGAGGGGACAGTAACAGAAGTGACCCTTCAAATAGATAACCTTCTATTCTGCATGGATACACTCCCGACTCGAGCGTCCGCGTCTCCACTCGAATGAAAAATAAAATCAATTAAATAAACAACTTTTTTGGACCTGGACAACAGCGGGTGGCAGAAGATTAATTTCAGGTGATCTGAGAAAATTGCTTTGTCTTGCTGCCAGGCAAGTATGAAGTGCTGGGCTGTGTTCACATTTTGATGGTTATAAAAATATATATATATATATATATATATATATAACCTACGGGACAGGAAGTAAAAATCATGTAAACATGGCTAAAGTGATTTGATGGGATACAGCAACATTTTAATAGATGTGACCATGCAATCGTGGAAGTGGAAAGGAGAAGAGAATGAATTGTGCTAATTTGTTTACAGCTTTTTCGTTTTTTTTTTTTGTTTTTATTTATTTTTTTATTTAAACCAAGTGGGTTTATGCTTTATTTATAGCTCAGTGTCTTGTGTTTTTGTCACGAATGATGAGAGGGGAAAGTCTGGATATTTATAAGCAAGTACTGTGTAGTTAATGACAATTTAAAAAATTTAAATACATTTTATATGAGATATTAATATTTAGGTGTCAGTTTGAGCAATCTCATCATTTAATGATGATATTAATTAATGAATGACTCCTTAGATCCCAGTTTCATCCTTTCTTCTCTCCGTGAAATCTAAATTGGTAAACTACTATACTTTCCCAACCTCTCTGTCTCTGTTTCAAGAGCTTCTATAACATCAGGATCAACATATCATTTGCACTGATGGGTTATGACTCTCTAGAAAAGAAGGCTATAGTCTATAGCTGTTCAGAATATACAACATTTTTTAAGTGTGTATGTTCATTGTCAGCAAACTCTTCAATGAAAGAGAGCATCATACAATAAGCACCAAAGGCACACATACAAAGACACAAAAGGAGGACAAAATTGAATTAAATCCTGGATATACTACTGCACCACCGTACAGCATGTCGAGCGGGTCGGACGAACGTCTTGATCTATTTTTCCCTTTCCCAGAGCAGCTCGATTGGGTTAAGGTGGGGTGACTGGGCAGGCCATTCCATTACACACAGCACTGGCTCATCTCCTCTACAAATATCTATTGCTCAGATTTAAGGTGTGTTCTGGGTCATTCAAAATCAAACATTACTCAAAATTTGAAAAAAGGAAAAGTGCAAGGTGTCCCCAAACTTTTGACGGGTAGTCTGTAGTAATGAAACGAGCACCATAACCTTTGTCTCTTTTCACCTCTTCACAAACAGACAATGGGAGACTTACTGTAGTGTCCTTCCACCTCATGATACAGCGGTTCTCCTTCTCAATTTGCTTGACTTGCTCCTTGTTGACCTGGTTTAATGAGAAAACACAGATAAGCGACATAAATATAGCGCTGTGCACCGAACACGTTCCCCTTATTATCGTCAAGAAATAAAAGAATTTGTTACACCATTCAGAGTAAGAGAGATATGAACATGCTTTCCTCAGAGGTTCTACTGAGGTATGACGATCTTTATTTCACTTAGACGCTTATTTGTCATGCAAAAAGCTCCTTCCGCACTGATGCCGAATGAATGTAGATTGTGCTGGGCGGGGTGGGGTGCGGGGGGTGCTGGGGGGTGGGGGGTGGAAGGAGGGAGATACAGTTAAGCCGAGGGGATTTAGCGCTGCATAGCGCTTCAAATCCCTTTATACATTCAAGTTCATGCACAACAGAAAAACAATCCCATTCTCTATCAACTCTCACTGCAGGATTTGTGGTGATATTCCAAATTAGCAAGCAGCAGTGGGAGCTTTGCAATGCTTCATGATACTCTGGTACTGAAGTAGTCACTGTTCTGCACATTTAAGCCGTCTCTCTGCTTCGAACACAACTAATGAGCTAAATAAAAGCCATACTGAGTGGAATATATAGCAGGGAAAAGAACTACAACATGCAGAACAAGGGACACTCTGGGACCAGGGATGGAAACCTGTGCATGTAGTTGAGATTATCTGGTCAGTAAAAGATGTACTTTCATTTATAAATTCTCTCTCACACACACACAACTATCTAAAGTGCTAAAAAAAAATAGTCAAGTATAGCGGTAAAGTAATAAAGTATTCCCACATACAAGTTGCAGGCAGATAAATTGTCTAGAAAACTAGACAAACTACAAACTAGAAAAGAATGAAAAGTCCATAAATTCGCCTCAAGAAATCCCAGAGCTAAAGAATTATATGTGTAAGACTTATGCTAATGTTCTTGTCATTAATCAATTTATTATTATTGACTTTTTGTCTTATTTAAGAGGCTGGGAGGATTCATGAAGTGGCTATGACTCACTATCCCAGACTTCAGTGTCTCGTCATTTTGTTTTCCATGAGACCTCTTTATTTATTTACCTTTACATGCACGTACATTAAACCTTATGTCTACATACCAAATTACCATGACTTTAAAGTTGTTGTTTTTTTTTATATTACCCTAGGATGAATTTCACCTTGCTGTATAGCGATATTCATGGTCCATATAACCATGTGATCTCCAAACATGACCCTGAACATTTTAAAATCCTTAACTGACCAGACATTAGACTGACTTGTAGTCTGTGTGTTCGAAAAAGAGGTCTGATGTGTTGCTTTGAGCAGGATACTAACAGAGAAGAGCTGAATGTAGTTGTTGATGAGATCTTCCACAACACGGGTCTCTTGAGGTGCACGTCCTCCCGTCTGGAAGAGGCAGGACGAGAACACGCATGCCAGTCTCTGAGTTTTCATCTGGTTTATGTGAGAGCAGCTCTGAATCCTGGTGAACACATAAATGAATACTAAATATAAAAATCTAACCTTCATGTGTACATATACATCGTATGAATATACACATGTGCATACATGAATACATTCACTGAAGAATACATCAAGTTTCACATACACACTTTTTCTATTTTAAATATATACACTTTTATATATACCTCTTTTACTTCAGAAAGAAAGACACACAAACAAACACACACATACAACATAACACACCGAACACCAGCACAAATGCTGAAATATGTCAGTTTTTGAAGACAACAGAACAATAAGTTTACATCAGCATTTGGAAAGCATTAGTCCACTATCCAAATCGGTCAAGAAGGCAAATTAAGCTCTCTCCAAACAATTAAAGTCATTTCTGAAGATTTCACACGGTCTCACACCAAGCTGAGGTTTTATGAGAAAGCATTTCTGAGGAGCTTGTAAAGGAGACTTCAAACAGCTAACAAAACAGAAAATGCATAAAGAGGAGGGTTAGGATGCTTAGGGTTGGTGCTGAGTCAGAAACTTTGTTTTTAGTTTTGAGTTGTGCGTGCGTGCGTGTGTGTGTGTGTGTGTATGCGTGTGTGTGTGTGTGTGGGGGTATACCTGTACAGATGCTGCAATAGCGCTGCCAGAGTTGATCTGTTGATCTTGGGTAAACTCTGAATATAGGTGGAGTACTTCTCAACCCTGTCCTTCTCACTCACTTCATCTGAAACAAAGCATGACGCAGTTAAAAAATGCGTCAGCCAGTTCTGTACGTAACTGTTCCATAAGTTATATAACGGTGCTATATAAAGGACTGAGCAATGACACCTGAGTACAAGTAAAGACTACTGAGAAATGACTCAAGCAAAAAAAAAAAAAAAGTATGTATAAATAAATAAATAAATGAATACAAACAAACTGCTGGCTTACACAGTTTACAGCATCTGATCTCTCATGTAGTTGGGTAAAGTGGAAAAAGAACTTTGAGCGAATTTATTTTTCCCCAAAGTGTGATGTGTTGTTACAGCAATACAACTATTAACAATAAAGACAAAAGGCACACTATATGTTTTGGTACAACTATGAAACTAAAAGCTATCTGTAATATTTGTGCGTCAGGATTCATATACCAAGGGTCATCATACAGTCATTTAAGCTTAGACGAAATAACTCCGATTTGATAAATAGGGCATTTACTTACAATAGCAAACATTTTATTTGGTGAAATATTTTTGTATGTTTTTTGTCACCGACCCATTATCTTAACACAATTCTTACTCCAGCGATACCATTCCACTACAAAGCCATTAAGTAAATATTTAACTGTTATAGACTTACACACACACAAAAAAAAAACTAACTTTATTGATCCAAATTCACAGAAACATCATCTAAATGATGACCAATTAAATGTTCGTATTTGGAAATTTAACCGAAACACTGTGGTGCAACTGAAAACAGTTTGTCCTATCAAGTAAGTGGCATAGCCAATGCAAGGCCAGAAGCCCAGAGAGCAGAACAGGAGCAGTCAGTTACAGCGACATGAGCCATTCATGGACATCTGTGAACTCAGGAAGGCAGAAAAGAAGCAAATATTGCTTTCCTGAGTGTGATACGCTGCTAGCTTCATGTGTCTTAGAGGAAACACCTGTTAGCCTTTACCTTCCCTAGTTACTGGATGTCGTATGATAGTGGAGAGCTGGCTGGTGGGCGATTTTTGATCGATGACCAAATTAGGGAGAAAATGGAGAGGAAATCAATCAACAGCTAAACAAGCAGATAAGTAAAAAAAAGTTCATAGGGTAGTAAAGTGTCTAAGAATGATTCCTGATGCCAAAGAATGGACCAGAAACATGTAACTGATGTGTAAATTATAGAATATTCTAAAAACATTCAGGTCTAACTACAAAATATTTCTAGATTTGTTTCCATTAGTATACTAACCGAGGGCAGAAATCCAGTAAGGGTAGAGCTCTTTGGCTAGTAAAGCATCCTCACAATTGGACAGAAAGCCTTTGAGGACATCTGTTACGTCCTCCAATCGATGAACCTGAACTCGAAGCTTAACATTTCGCGCGTCTGTGATGAACTCCTCCAGCAGCTGGGCTACACGTTTTGGGTCACCGTTCTTCTGATAGATGCCCTGATGACATAATCCTGGGGTCAGAGTTCAGTGTTAAAGTTAGGTTTGGAAGGAAAAATATATAAAAATACACAGACATAAAATATCGATTACCGTATTGAGTGACGAAGGAAATACAGCTGTCGATTATTATAGGAACATCATTTTTGGTCAGTTGTTGATTGCTTAGTGCTGTGCCGTCTCTACCAGCAGCTAACTGGATGGCCGAGTACCACAGAGTGAAGTCCAGTTTATTGAAGCCATGCATGTAGATTGTCCTGCAACATGTATACACAACCCCAGTTAGTTCTCATTATAAACTAAAAAAATTCAAGAGCAATAGCATTTCAGCAATAAAAAAGTGATTACCTGCCACTTTCAACCATGAGCAGAACCTGAATCCTCTCATCTCCTTCTGAATGTGTAGAGACGGCTATAAGCACAACAACAAGTGAGAGGGTAAAGATAAAACAAGGGAATTAAAGTACCCAAAAAAAAAAGACAATACTTTAGGTAAAAGTTGAAATTCTTTGGGAGACGTGGTGCATATTGTTAGTGTTTTGCATTTGAGCGAGACTGAAACTCGTGTTTGAAGCAAGTGGGGCAGAAAGCTTGGTGTCGCTGGTCATTATTTCTCCCAGCATGTGCAAGAGGATGCTGTCTAATGCTGTCTGACCATTCTCATCAAACGCATACAAACACCCCGCAATGCCCTGGCCTATTTACTAAACAACCCCCTTCAACACCTGAGTGCACGCCTCATGACAGTTTAAATCTCTTCATCTCTGGCTTCTTCTTCTTCTAAATATCACTGCTTACTTTCCCAGTCCACACTCTCTCTCTCTTCTCCTATCCTCCACCGCAAGACAAAGCCACGAAATACAGCATGCTATGAACCCTAAATATATTGGCTCTACTAGATTTATGGATCTAAAACAAGAATGCTTTATATGGAGAAAAAAAAGAAGGGGGAATATTCTATGCTTATTCCCCTGGTTTTAGTAATACAGCTTTGAAAGAAATGAAACAGAAACCTAGGAACTTGTGAGAGGCAAAAACAAGGTGCATTAATTAACTGGCCATCTTTCAGGAGCAGATGATTTTGTTTTGTTTACAGCTTTAGTTGAAGGTATGTTTTAAAAAATGTTTAACACATAAACCCGATTAAGTACAGTTAACTGAAAATGACAAAAACGCAGACTATAATTAATTAAAAATAACAATCTCTCCATGCTGCCCTACTTCCTTGAACCTTTACAGTGAATTATGCCGGAGGTAAAATTCGCTCATGCAGAAATATGTCCATTGTGCATTAATTAATATTAGAAGTGGAGGAAGTCTTTATTGTTTTCTGTAGTTTGTCAACAGAAATCAATGCAGAATCATAATTTTAAGAATGATTCTTAGTGGTGCATTTCCTAACTATAAATGATTAGGTGATTTTTTTTTTTTTGGTCCAATTTTATGCAATGCACTTTAGACACAGTTGGAGATAAGAACAATAACTGCATTCTCAAGGACAGAACTGAGGGTCAAGTGGTAGATATTGTCAGGATTCTTTAGACAGGATACAAACAAAGTAATTCTGTGTGACGCACAAAGCCCAGGACGCTGCACGACTGCCAGTGGGTCACCCGGCTCATTTTCAGACACAACACCTTTGCTTCCTCGGTCTCAGCCAGTTGGATTCGGTTCCCCATGAGCGTTACTTTTATGCTGTTCTAAGGACGACTGTTCCAGCAGTTCACATACAAAGAGAGTTCCACTGACTCACAAGTCTAGCCCCAGGATCCTTCTGTCCTTTAGTTTCAAATCAGCTTTTGGTTTCTGGAAGAAGGGAGGAAAAAAAAAGAAAAAGAAAAAAAAAACACAGAACCTCCAACAACCCACCTAAGTACTGCATCCTGAAAGAGAAATATGGGCCATATTCATTTAACAGTTAAATCCCAGTTTATTCATCAGGTTGTAATTCTTTCTGCCCTGTTTAACTGGTCACTAAATCAGATAGGTAGCAAAAAGTGAACAAGATAAGCCAGGAGTAAACAGTTAAATAAACACACCCTGACAAATTTCCAACATGGTTCTGCTACTGATATTTTTCTTGGATTAGAGAGAGTCAAGAAGCTTTAATTGTCATTTCAAATATATATAGCTAACACAGTGCATAGTGACATGAGGCAACGTTTCTCCGGGACCAAAACAGTAATCCTGATGTACAAAATAGCGCCTACCAGTGTACATACTGTATATTATACAGTACATTGTGCAAAAAAAAAAGGATTCTAACAAAGAGGGATTTTGTAAACCAGCAACTGAGTGAAAAAGACAACACACACTAATGCTTAAAGTTACTCTCTACCTTGAATTTGGAATGCCTCCATCCACAGACCTCCATAACTGGAAGTGATACAAGACTCTGCCCAACACTTACAGTATATATCACTTCAGTATACAATGGAGTACAGATTAACTAAATGAACACGTCCTATTTACAGCTTACATTAGCTGCTTCTTCCCACACATCAATGGCAATGCCAAAGCAAACCAAAGTCAGGTTTTTAAAAAGAGAGTTCCAGGGACACAGAAAGCTCAGGTCAGCCACAAAGCTTTGCTATGTCTGTGCTCTAATCCTGTGTCACAGAGCTTCGGCCCTCCAGGGTCCCTGTTCCAGCCCCAAAAAAGATCAGAGCCCAAATGGACGTGCGTGTATTATTTGATAACACTCCATTTCTGAGGTGATATAACCGATGTAGCATCCTTGTGATCCTACCACAGGTACAAGGGTTTTATATATCAGATACATGGCTATGCTTTAAATGGATTACATAAATATACACTCTACAACATACATAATCGGCTTTTCAATAGCCCACTCTCTCAGATGTCTTAACCTTAAAAAAACAAAAACAGAAGGGGTCCACATGTGAGGTCCAACCAACTCCACAAACCTTTAGGTCCTGCAGAGCAATGAGTCATGCCTGGAAAAAAAACAAAAAAAAACAACAAAAAAAACACACCTAACTAAATAAAGGAGTTAATGAAGATTTTGAGAAGGAAAACAAAACAAAAAAAATAAACAAAAAAACTGGATTGTCTTCAATATTGCAAACCAGCAAGGAAAATGCTACGTTAATGCATCAACGTTTTAAAACTTTTGATGGACAGGGTTTGTTTGTGTATCACCTTCAATTACGCTTCACACAGTTGTAACATAATTGATAAACAATGTTGTAAATCTTGTCTTCAGCTGCGAAGCACGTATCGAGTTAAAAACCTGTTAAAAATGGCAGCGTGAAGCATGACTGGCCAAGACGGACGTGGGAACAGCATAGTAGTGCTTTGCAGAAGGAATGCCAATGAGGAAGCAATATTTGGACACGTCCTAAATGTGTAGCATCAGTGAACGGGTTGGAAAATTTGACTCCTGGCAACATTAGTAAACTATGTACATAGAACAGGAGTCTAATGCTATATGAATGGCTCTCCAACTTTATTTTTTTGCAGGAGTTGAACCCTGTGTCGTCTTCTACCGTTGTGCATTTGGAGATGCTTTTCGGCTGTAAAGAGCAGTTATTTATTTGATTTACCATCGCTAGCTCCAATCCTCTGCCGTGTGCTGTGTGTTAAAATATCAGCAGTTTCCAAAATACCCAAGCCAGCCTTTTTTAGCCCCAACAACCAAGCCACGGTTTCACAGTCACTGAGATTTCCCATCCTGAAATTTAATGTGAACAAGTTCTTGACCTGCATCTGCCTGATTTTATGCGCTGCCACAAAACTGTATGAATAAACCTGTGGTAGGTGTTCCTAATAAAACAATCGCTGTTCTTGTGTGTTCTTACTAATTTCCTGCAGGCGTTTGAGCTGTAGAACCATCTCGTTTACGTGCTCGTCTTCGGGATGAAGGAACAGTTCGGAGCCGACTAACGAGAACCAGCCTCGTCTCCAATGATAAAGGTCATGACCTTCTTTATAGTACAAACGACCAATCAGATCATAGTCCTTCTTCAGCAAAGAGTCTGCTCTCTCAGGGTCCAAACACTGGAGACAGACAGAGAGAGAATAGAGGAGAGAGTGAGAGAGAGAGAGAGAGAGAGAGAGAGAGAGAGAGAGAGAGAGAGAGAGAGAGAGAGAGAGAGAGAGAGAGAGAGAGAGAGCAAAAGATACCAAGTAATAACCATCCTTCTGACAGAATATGATGGACAGATAAAATAACTGCTCTGAAGTTCATTACACAGCCAGACACATTGAAGAGGACATAAATTGCATGGCAGATATTTTCCAGCAGAGAGAAACTCTAGTTAACCCGTGAGTTCCATTACTTTAGGAAGTTTCGGTTTGAGTGGGAGGAAATAGACGAACTTTTAACAGCTGAAGCCACGACACTTCTCTACATCAGTCACAAAATGAAGAATAACACCTTTCTCTTCCATGTACATACATAGAGATTATTCTAGAATGTCAGCTGCTGCTTTGTCCAGACTCAAAGGAAAGCAAATTATTATTTTTTTTATCAAATGCCAGAAATAGTGATGACTGGATCGCTCTGAAATTTTATTTTAAGCCACGAAGAGACGTGAAACATGTTGACTAAATGCAATTTACCACTAATTTAAAACAACATTCTCTTTTTTTTTCGGTTTCAATCCAACTTGATAATTTTTGCATGCTGTAGTAACAACTCTACACTGATGACAGAAAAAACACAGTTCAGTTTTAACGGATGCTGCAATGAAATAAAAGGGAACAGTAGGATTTAGTCATCACCTCTGACGGTTCAATGGAATTCATTTTTTTAACAAATGGTTAGTCAAACACTAAAACTGTGTCAAAACCATGACAAATTTGCAGCCTGCAACTCTTTGTATTACACATAGGTGTAGGGGCAGCTTTAATCGTTTTGAAGGTCATTACCGGTTTAGTAAGATACATACATACAGAGTGTATAGATCTGTGTGTGTGAGAGAGAGAGAGAGAGAGAGAGAGAGAGAGAAAAGAGGGGAGAGGTGACCTTGGTGATGGCATGGACCCAGGCTTTTTGCGTGTCTGATGTCTGTGTGCCAAACAAGAGCATTTTCTCAGACGCCAGGTAGATCTCAAAGGTGAACACCGCCCTGAGGGGAAAAGGAAGTTACAACACATACTCACACCCATGAACAGTCACCCATCCATCCACATGGAGAGGAAAGTGCCTGGCTATTAATGTCAGTTTGTCTGCTGTATTTTTTCATAGGTATTAAAACACCAGAGTGACAGAAGGGGAAAAGTCTCAGTCTTTTGACTATGGTGCACCATGATTTTACTATATTTTTACTATAAAGCTTGTGTCTATGTGGGGGTTAGTGATTTTTCAACTCACACATTAGTGACTCTAAACACTAAAAACTTTATGACTCAGTGACACACAAAGATGAAGAGTTTGTGAAGATGAGGAAGAAGAGGAAAGGAAGAAGAAGAAAGGGGGTAGAAAAGGAAGGCAAAGGAAGATAAAGTCCAGAGATGCGGATGATCATACCCTGCTCCTGTCATGGTCTCCGTGTTGTTGATGGCCAGGCTAACCATCTCACTGATGTCCACTCTTCCGATCGGTGCGGCGCTCTTTTCACCGTCGTAGTAACTCAGGTAGCCGCCTTCTAGCGTGCACCAGCGTTGAACCATGTCTGCGACATCAAGACACAATCTCAGGTCAATAAAAACAACAACAACAAAGAGCTACAAGAGACGACACAGAAGAAAGTACATGACACACACCTACATCAAAAATGGCCAAGGGACGGTGCGGCACCGACCTGTACACACTTGTGATTTACTGTAATGACTAAGTTTTTGTAATCTTTGTGAGAGACTAAACAGTTCAGAATGATAAAACTAGTAAAGAGGTTTTTAAAGCTAATGTACAACCTTATAAATAAATAAATAGATAAATAAATAGATAAATAAATAAATAA
This sequence comes from Tachysurus fulvidraco, assembly GCF_022655615.1. NCBI lineage: Eukaryota > Metazoa > Chordata > Actinopteri > Siluriformes > Bagridae > Tachysurus > Tachysurus fulvidraco. Next base: position 34,382,191 of record NC_062518.1, read on the forward strand.
ATAAATAAATAACTGAACAGGATGTTCATGGGTCTTGTGTAGTACATGCAAATTCACTTCTGCTTCTGCTCTCTTAGCACAATATTGGTAGCCTTTGTTTCCATTTACCTGCTTACTCCTCCTCTCGCCCTAATAACAGCACCGAATAAGCACCGGAGGTCTTCCTGTCAATCCCAGCCCACTCTTCCACTGTCTGGTTGTTCAATTGAACTCTAGCTTCATGCTTGTGGCTATTTCAGATTTCCGCCTGCTGTTCCAAACAATCCCACACTTTTTCTATGGAAGCGAGGTCTGGTGATTTCGCTGGTCAGTCAAAGTGCCCCAGTGTTCCATCGTGTTCGTCTAACAAGTCACACACAGATGAGACCCCACGCACCCTACAGTTGTTATCCTGAGATGTAGGAGTGTCACTGGTGCGATCTACTGTGACATGAAGTGCTAAAGGCATCAGAATGTGTCCAATACACTGATCTGTTTTTACGCCGTGCATTATATATATATATTTTTTGCTACACTGGTGACTTTAGATCATAAAATACTAATGCTTAGGTTATTGTAGTACCACTGATAGAGCTAGTGATCCATTAAGAAATTTGAAGTTAATCTGGTTATTTGGTCTCCTTGCAAGAGAGCTGTAATTCCACATGTCGATGTGTTTCCTTGTGAAACAGGAAGTAAGTATGGCAGTGTGTTGAAGTGCTTTTCTGATTTATACAATACCTAATATCGTTCGAGTTACATAACATTCCTAACCCCTAAAAAACCCCAGAGAAGTGTGTTTGAGCGTGTTCTAAAGTGCTTGTCAGATTTACACAACAGCCAGCACCATTTGAGTTACATAACATCACAATATCAATAAATAAACTCCAATGATGTTTTTCCAACAAAGCAATGTTTGAAAAATGGAATATAAGTGTATGCAAAAATACACCGACAAACCATGTTTTCAGCTAATGAGCTGCAACTGTAGAGCAATGGAAAATATTAAATAGACAAAAGGCTACTACTCGTTGGGTCATGAGTTTATGATGTTCAAATGACTATCAAACCTTTCTGTATATATACACACATTATATATAATGCATGATAAAATTAATTATTCTTATTTATTATAATTATTAATACACACACACACACACACACACACACACACACACACACACACACACACACACACACACACACACACACACACACCTTCCCCAGCATAGCAGAAAACACTCATGTTGTGTGATCAGTTCAGTAACAAGATTTTCTTAATCCAAAAGTCAAAGAAAAAAGCTACAACTCCAGTTCTCTTTGCAGTACAGACCATTCTTTCTGCCCATGGCTCCGCGACCAAAATGTTCTCTCGTTTCTTTTTTTTTTTTTTTTTTTTGGTTCCATACAAAATACTGACAGTCACAAAAAATCATGATAAACAGTGCAGGTGTTTATTTTCTTGAGAAAGCAGGATTTGGGGATTGGTCATGCTTCAGTGGAAATCTCTCCAGGAGAAAGATTGTGGAGTGTGCGCATGTCATCCTCGTAAAATTGTTTGTGCACCGGTACACCCAACAAATAGATGACTTAAGTATTGTAAAAGCATCATCATTTCGGAGACTTTTTAAAAGTTGTGTAGCATGCACTCAGCTTAAAGGACGTGTACAAAAAGGTCTAAAATCAATAATTAATTTTGTTTTAATGGACACTTGCTTCTTTTTTTTTCCTTTCTTTTTTTTAAGAACCATTAACTGAAAGCTTGTTTAGGGAACCAAAAAAGCTCCAGGTTTTTCGGTTGTTCTTATAATATTGCTCTAATTCCTCTATCACTAAAGCATGTAATATAGACAAAGAGGGGAAAAAAAAACATTTCCTTCCTATTAAAAAGCTGAAGCGATTTCAGCATTTTAAGAACCACGAACTAAATGTGTGTATTACCATCACTGCAAGTTCACCACAGCTACTCGATTTTAAATTTCAAAGTCACACACAAACTCCCACTGCCATCTGTTAATTTCTGTTCTACATCAAACAGACCTCTGCTGTCATCAGACATGCATGTTCATTTCTTAGCAATATGCTGATGATCCACTCCTGAATAAAGCTTAATGACACAGAGAGAATGATGGTTTAATAAACCAGGTGCTGACGGTCTTACTAAAGGTGCACTGGGAAGCATTTTTACACCCAAAGTTTTATGAGCTTATCATAAACGGAATGCAAATGTTAAATGAATGGGCATAGCTATCGTTGTCGCATCTCCTGTTGCTGTCAGGATGCGGAGACACTTCCCACCTAGTCGTATCAAAGAGCCAAAACATTAGTACATCCCTGTTATTTAAGGAAAAAATGATTTATTAATAGGCTGAAAGACAGGACAAGAGACGAATGAATGATCAAAAAAGGTGTGTGTGTGTGTGTGAGTGTGTATGTGTGTGGGTGTGTGTGTGTGAAACTGAATGAGCGAAAAGGGAAGGAAGGAAGGACACAACAGTGACTGGCACAACAAGTGATATTTACCAGGTTTCCTGAAGCAAATGAACAAACGCATTCATCAGCAGCTCTGTGGTGCCACAAATTAACAGGTGCAGAGAATGAACGTGACAAAAGAAAAAGATTCCAAGTGATGACATTTGGAAAGTGGCATACCTGTCACCAAAACAGGAACACAAACAGACACATCAACACTCTTTCAAGCAACGGAAATAGATACACGCTCGTTTGCACACGTTGGGATATGCCATAGAAGGGACAGATGGTATTTCCTATCAACAGTCATTTCGTGCGGCTGTCCTGCTGAATCGCAGGGTTTCGGTTTGCAGTGTGTGGTGTTTATTTCATCAGCACGTAATCAGTATCCGTAAGCATATCTCCCACTCGAAATGGCACCGAGACCGATTCAAAACAAAGGCTGGATCAGATTGCAGAATTATAATGTGGAGGATGCAACAGGCCACTGACAATGATGAAGCACTGGCCAAAGACAGGAGGTCACTTCATTTTCAGTTGTACTGCAGATGTGCTAGAAAAAAAATCTATCAGTAGTCAGTAATTTAACTTTAAACTTTTACAATTTTAATGCGGTGTCTATGCTTCTGTAAAGCTGTTTGAGACTATGTCAGTTGTTGAAAGGCGATTTGCAAATAAAACGAATTAAACAACAAGCAAATCTGCAAAGATCCAGAAATGCACAATAAGAAGTATGGCATCTGAAGCGTGAAGTTCCTAACATAGCTGAATAGTGACAACATTGTTTGTGTAACCATTAATGATTGGCTTATTGATATAAAGAAAACAACTGAAGTGATGGTTTTGTAGTGCTTTTGATTCGCCCCACGGACTGACAGATGAGACGTCTGTTTAGAGCTGTTATGTTTCCGTTGTCATCTGTTTTAAACACGAAACAATGTCAGTTCAGCATCAGACCATAATTTGTTAAAAAAATGAAAAATCTATAAGTCTGTGAAAACTCTCCTCTTTCTGACCTAATATCTCTTGCCCCGTTGCCCGTCTCTCATCTGTGCGTTCACTTAAAATTATTGACATAATTTGCAGGATGACGTTTTGGGGCATATCCAGTGATAATTAAGGTTAAGTAGAGAAGCTAAACAATGACCTGCCATGTTCCACATGTCAGTCCACTCTGGTCTTGAGGTTTCCTGCACTGTGGTAGATTCCAGCTCCGTATCATGCCTTTTGTTTGTTTGTTTGTTTGTTTGTTTTTCCCCCTACTTTCTTTCCTTACCAGTACCAGTCAAACCTAAAAAGCATTGCTGCCAAAAGGATATAGGGATGTAATTACCATACAGAGAAGGAACAGTTATTAAAATCCTGAACTGAATGATAACAAAAGAGTTATCACCTTTACTGCTTACTTCTAGTCCTTGGTAGTTCCTACACACTGAAGTGAGAGAGGATCAGAGAGGGAGAAGCATGCTGGGTAATCAGAAGGTTATCAGGGTGTGACTGACAGTTAGATAAGAGTGTAGGGTAGTTTGATCTTGCTCTACTGGCATCAATTCTCAGGTTCAGTGCTATTTCAAGTCAATTCTAGCAAATCACATCCTAGCGAACACGAGAGCTCTGTGACTGCACATGGCAGTCTCCTGCCGATAAATGCTGGTGGCCGTTTCGATGGATTTGGTTATGTAGGCTGTGGAGACAAAATAAAACCATAAACATGTCTTTGGGCAAGTAAACAAACTGCTATAAACTTGTAGCCCTACTGCTTAGAGTTACAAAGCACTGCCACGGGGGACTTCTTCTAAAAATGTTATACAGTATAAATGTCTCTTTACAGAAAACTTCACCATATCACCAATTACGTGTTAGTTTTAATCCGTTTATGCGGATCATCTACATCAACTAAATTCCTGTACAGAGTGCTGTAGATAATCACAGTCATGCCAATGTTCAGTCAAACGGCACAACTGAGTGTGAGATATTGCTTTAATACAAACACATTTCTATCATTTTCGATATCAAGTGCCATGGATACAATATGGACAAATTTCTGCTTATTTTATAAACTACCCTCTATAGCCTGTTAATGTTCTTGTTAAACCTGGCATCCCATCTTCGTTTTTATTTCCATCCGTCGCACTAATATTTGAAGTCAAATTTTCCATCCCTGAAAAGTCAAGTATATTTGCCATGTATGCTGAGGATGTTGTTATCTCTACTGTTGTAACAGTTTAAAAGCAGGAAGAGGAATTTTTACAAGGTGAAAACAGACGAGCTGAGTGATACAGATACAGTAAATATAAGCAATCTTGACCAATAAACACCTCTCGATCAAACCAGTGGAACAGAACTAACTGCTGTATAATTAATTATAATGTATGTCGGCTGTCCACCAGGCTGTAAGTAGCGAGTCCTCCTCAACCAGCTGTTGATCAACCATAGCCATAACCAGGATAAAATGAATAGTAATTAGTTATTACTAATGCAATGACGACAAGAAGCTTCACAGTATAATGGTAAATAGCTACTTTTCCCCCCTCATGGATAAATGCATTTACATTTATGGCATATGGCAGATTATATCTCATTTTTTATTACTGAACAATTGAGAGTTAAAGGCCTTGCTCAGGGGCCCATAGGTGGCAGCTTGGTGGACCTGGGATTTGAGCTCGCAACCTTCCAGTCAATATTCCGACACCTAGGTCACCAGGATACCACATCCCCCTCAATGCAAATATACTTATTTGCATAATGCTCTGCTCAACTTCCCCGGTACCCCATCCATTCTGCTGAACTGAATAAAAAGCACCACAAACACAAACTTGCAAGTGGACATATTTTCTGAGACTTTGTCTCCATTAACCCACTCTGGTCAACATACTGCACAGCACAGCTCAAAATGCAGGTTTGTAAAATAATAAAATAGAGGTGGGCTTCATCAGCAACAATAGGGGTAATGGAGCTAGAGGACAGCTAAAGAAACTTTAAAAATTGTGAACTGCTGACTATGAGGAGCCGATCCCATTCCACTGTAAATCACAGTTCCTCATCATAGGCCTAGAAACCAGTTCCATAACCAAAGAAGCAAAAACACAAGGCAGCATTCTCCTATACATCTGAAGAGAGAAAACCTCTCTAATGACTATATTGTACAACAGGAAAACAGCAAGCAAGCCCTAGATGTTTCTTCTGCCAATCTGGAATATAGTCCTTAGGGCCATTACTATCAGACTAGTAAAAGCTAAGACTGCAGCTCACATGTAGATTTTAATTCAGTGTTCAGTCCTTTAAACAACATTGATGGCTGGATGGATGGATGGAGGTTTAGAACCATAATAACAAAGCCATAGGGAACAATCGCAATGTATAATTATTCTATAAAGTCAAAAAGTATTAAGGTGTTTGATGGGTGTTGAGCATAAGCATCAGTAGATTCTACACAGTTATTTGGTATAAACCCACAGAATCCAGGTGAGATCATCCACTGAAGCAGGGGAGAGACCTGTATATAAACTGTTTTGGGAAGTGCAATCTTTAAGCTATACATGTGGGAGCATCCACAGCAGCAGAAAGTACAGAAGTTCCGTGCAGAAGTAGAGCATCAGGATGAAACAGGCATCTCTCCAGAGGGCAAGAAGAACCACAGGAGTAGAAGTGTGTCAGGAGTAGGCAGAAGCAGCGGATGTACTTTTCTCCTCTTTCGTACACATGTACTTTTTACACTAGCTGTGCGAATTTTAACGGATGTCGAGTGCACTACCCTTATTTTGGATGTACTGTATGGGTGTGCACTGGTTTTTAACTCCTTAAACAGCTTTCAACTTTTACAAAACACACATAGTATAGTGAAGTATTGAAAATGAAGCCTATTTTACCCTGGAAGTAACATACTGTAACACATGTATCAACTGCTCCTTCAATATTTTCCATCAGGTGCTGTCCTGGCATGGAGTATTCATTTCAGCCTTTGTATCATCTCTCTCACTATCTTCTGGGGAAGTCGTGGCCGAATGGTTAGAGAGTTTGACTCCTAACCTAACCCTAAGGTTGTGGGTTTGAATCTCGGGCCAGCTATACCACGACTGAGGTGCCCTTGAGCAAAGCACCGAACCCTTCCAACTGCTCCCTGGGCGCCGCAGCATAAATGGCTGCCCACTGCTCCGGGTGTGTGTTCACGGCTGTGTGTGTGTTCACGGCTGTGTGTGTGTTCACGGCTGTGTGTGTGTTCACGGCTGTGTGTGTGTTCACGGCTGTGTGTGTGTTCACGGCTGTGTGTGTGCACTTTGGATGGGTTAAATGCAGAGAACGAATTCTGAGTATGGGTCACCGTACTTAGCTGTATGTCACGTCAATCACTAGTGCTTGTGCTACACAGGGTCAACATGGAGCCTGTAAGCCTATCCCAAGGGACTCGGGCCACAAAACAGGGAACACACTGGACAGGGTGCCAACCGATCAGAGTGTATGATCACACACACCCATTCATACACTAAAGACATGTGGTGTTTGCTGATTGGCACCTTTAACTTGTCCATAGACTACGGTAGGAAACCAGAGTACCTGGAAGAAATCCCTGAAGCACAGGTAGAACATGCAAACTTCATGCACTTAGCATGGAAGTAGAAATCCAACACTACTGAGATAAATTTGTGAATTTTTGAATATCTTCTTATTTAGATCACATGCTGCCCCAGCCAGCTGACAGTTTGAAATATTAAAGTTAACGTTCAGGAAAGCTTTTGCTGTGCATTTTGATGTTGCCATTATTTCCCCTGTATTACATCAGTTAACCACAAACATGTGCACTGCCTCGAACGTTAGGAACATTTAATTGCAGTTGAAAAGTGATGCTTGTGATGTTAAATGTCCTTTTCCCTTCTCCTAGCTGTTCGTTAACTCTTACAGACAACTGATAAACAATATTCAGCAGAAGGAACAGATCCACATGGTCCAGGGGATAATGTTTCACCACAAAACTACTGTATATACAGGGATATACTTTTACCTCTTTTAATATCTATTGGATATATTTACATCCCTGTTTTTGTTTGTTGTTTTTTTTCTCCCATGTGAAAACTATTTGTTAATTAAGATAAACAAGATATTAGATCACACTCCACCTTCGGTGTGATATAAAATAGGAAAATGTTCGACACATTTATGACTAAACCACATCAATTCTGTCAGTGAAAGATTTACACAAAAGCAACACAATCCCTTGAAAACACAAGTGCATTTACATTAGTTTCATGTTTTCCGACATCCTGAGAATCAGCTACCATTGCAACATTTCAAAGCTGTATTTTTTTTGTTTGTTTGTTTCTTTTTTTTTTTCTTTTCAGGACAACGTTAACTCTAACAGAGTACATAGTACAATAAATATAAAAACATGCAAGTAAGACCCTGAACACACTTGCATGCTCAGTTTGTGCTTAAAATACACCTAATCTAATATTTATACAGAACAGAGACTTGCAGAGACTTTCATTGCTGAAGGTTCCATCACACAGAGCATTGCATGTATCAAAAGGGTTTCGTTCAGGAAATGCCTCTGCTTAAAAGCACAACACACTCACAGAGTCGTCAATGAGAACATCCATGGCTTTTATGTTATTTTTGACGTGTGCATGTGTGTGTGTGTGTGTGTGTGTGTGTGTGTGTGTGTGTGTGTATAATCACTGCACCTACATGTGTGCACATTGAATAAATGCTGCATGATTTATAAGAGTGCAGATGTGGCTGCATTCACTTCATCCAAAATAGAGCACTGGAATAGCACTTTACAGGCTTTTTGGGTTTAAAAAAAAAAAAGCACACGCAGAGACTAAGTCCATTAAATAATCAATAAACAGATACAGTAGAGGGCCAAGGCAATAGCAACTAGTGCCCTTGATACAAAAGTATTAGCACCAACCAACAGAGGGTTTGGGGGAAAACAACTGTATAAAATCAAATAAATTCAATTGTATTTTTTTTTTTTTTTGTATAATTTCTAAACAGAAAAAAACAGACTACTCACACACACTCACTCTTGCGTGCACACACACACAATGTCATGGGTAATATAATTCAAAAGCAATGTAAAACAAACTAATAAAAACAGCCCAGCAGTTTATGTACATCCTTGTGAACATTAACAGTCAGCTCCACTTGAGTGAGCTCAGAGACATCAGGCACACTGATGAACCTGAAAGAATCCATGTGTAAGTAAAGAGAGAGGGGGGTAGATGAGAGGAGGACAGGAGAAAATCACAGGGAACAAAGCTGCTAGAACTCTGACCTTGTGAAGTATTGCAGAACAGAGCAGAGAGAACAAAAGAAAGGAAAGAGGAGTGTGTGTGTGTGTGTGTGTGTGTGTGTGTGTGTGTGTGTGTGTGTGTGTGAGAGAGAGAGAGTGTGTGGGTGGGTGTGTGTGCATGTGTGTGTGGTGGGGGGCTAGAGCAAGAGACAGGAGATAAACACAAACTAAACAGAAATTAGAGGTTTCAATTCCAAACCTGTCACTCACTTTAGACAGTGTGTGCTGAGATGCTGGTGGTTTGCAAACCAAGCGTGCATGTTCAAGAACATACGTATAAACGCGCACACGCACGTGCACAGAATAAGTCACTAAGGCTCAATGATGGCCAAGATACTAGTACTACTACTAATAATTAAAAAAAAAGATTTAGTCCATTCAATCTACAATAAGAAAATAGGAAGAACTGAAGAACTTGTTTTGAGTATGTATGAATGAATGAATGAATGAATGAATGAATGAAATAAATAAATAAATAAATAAATGAAATAAATAAACAAACTTTAAGGAACTAACTGGAAGCCTTCTGAAAAGCAGCCAAACATGTCTTTAAACTCAGGAACTGCTTATTAATTATTAAGAACAGGTTTTATGCATAGAGCTTCAAACCATTAGTGCAAAAAAAAAAAGGCTTTGAAGAAACCTGGGTGCACAGGCTTAAAAAGAAAGAATAAATAAATAAATAAATAAATAAATAAATAAATAAATAAATCTGCTTCCTATCTGTTGGAAATGCGAGACAGCACTTCTTGTTGGATTAAGAAGTTGAATTACACTGTTTAAGTAGTGCCTTTGAAATGTTCAGTAGAAGCACTACACTTAAGCTGCCATTACGGCTACTCTTGAATGCTTGTTTATAATAGATGAAATAACAAGCGGTTTATTGGCCGTGGCTTTTACAGAGCCATCACGAAGCCACTCGAAGAGGCCAAAGTGAATAAGAGGAGGACAAATAAGAGAAAGAGAAACTGAGAGAAGGAGTGCCAAGTTACAGTGCATCGCATGCAGAAACAAATTTCCTTTTCAGGCTCTTTTGTTTGTTTGTTTGTTTGTTTGTTTGTTTGTGCCTCATTTGGAATATTATGGCACTGTGCTGAGATGTACACAGATGCTATCTTTATAGCTCAAGGAGATTCAGCTACAATTTTGAAGCTATCTTTAAACGCTTTAGCGCTGCATTTACTGATTATTTCAAGGCTATAAATCAGACAAACATTTCCAATGCTCATGATTTCTTTTTCAGCAGAGCCTCACTTTCCCATGACAAAACTCAAGTTTTTTTTGTTTTTTTTTCTGGAGACATTACTACACTAATCAGATCAGAGGAGGAAAATAAAATAAAATTGAAAGTCTGTGAAAAGTATTCCCCTCCTCAAAGATTTGCCTTTAGCTATATAACTTGCATATACACGAGATTGGATAAAACCACAACAGAGGACCTGTGACAGGAGCCGAAACATTTAGCATGGGGGGAAAAAGAAAGAAAAGAAAAAAAAAAACCATAGGACATTTCAATATGTTGATTGCTTTTTTCTATCATATTGATCGAGTTCACAATCTGTGCTGCTTAAATACACTGGTGAGTCTACATACACCAGTGAACACCTGATCTGGCTGCAATATCAGTTAATAAGGAGTGAACTTCCTTGCTTTCCAGGTATTTGGGGGGGGGGGGGAGAGATCCATTGTTCTCTCTCAGAACAATGGATCGTTTGACTGTTCTAAAGTGAACACTACGTAGAAAGAATTAATGATATATTTTGTTTACCGTTGATGCTGTGAGAAGTCGACGTGTTCTGACATCATGTTCCAAGTATAGAGGGAGGTGTTTTCTTCACTCCACCCACTTCCCAATATACAGTCAAGCTAAAAGAACCGCTTTCTTCCACACTCACAGGTAGAAGAAAGGAAAAGCAGACAGGATGCTGTAGCAACAACAAATTCCCCTTGGGGTGCAATAAGGAGGGATCCAGAAAAGCTCTCAAGAGAATAGGAGCCTCCAGCTGCTCCTGCTATCTTAGTGTGAATGAGCTGAATATAGGGCTCATTCCTTTACCCCTTTCCCAGGGGAGAACTCTAAATTTACCCCTCTCTCTGTAATTACCAGCGGGCCCAAAGCCCCAGTCCAGATGTTGACGAGCAGATACAGTGAGGCAGAAGAGAACATAAGGAGGGAATAAAAGTTTTAAGCTCTCTAAAGAGTAACACCTTTGTGGAAATGATGATGTGTGCTGATGTGTTTAGCGTCTTCACCAAGCGCTGATGCAAGACGTGCTCTACTACGAGCTCTTTTTAACTACAGGAGTAAATGAGCAGACAAAGTAGATGATGTGTGATCAGCTCATACGTACTGTAGGTGTTGCGGTAAATAGATAAACAGATGAGGAGTCAAATGAGGTGTGTGTGTGTCCTTTAGGAATAATGGGAAGAAATGATTTAGATGGAATGCGTATAATGCATGCATTATTCCAGGATGAAACCTAATACAGATCCAGGAAACATCAAGTGGGATCGGATATTAATACGCTGCCATGGACAGATTTGAGTAACTACATTTTTAGATACTCTAACCAAGGAGTAGTTCTAAGTGAAGCAAGCGATTTATTTTGATGATTAGTGACTTGGTAGAATTATACTGGAACACTTTTAATCTATTCTAATTGTAGGTCAAACTTTTATCACTCTAATGAGGCATATGACATTTAATTGACGCTAAAGTTAATACTAAGACTCTTTTATGAATCGGCTTAACAGGTTTACTGTCTAATTCGGGTTTGGAGCGGGTTATCCGCCTTTAATAAAACACTCGTTTACAGTCCCATTAGGATCCCAGAGAAACCAGTTAATAAGTTCCACAAAGATATTCTTTATTTAAACTCTAGTATGTTTATTATGGGGCAATAAGAGTGATTAAAGTGTAATAAAGCAAACCTGAGATTTTCCAGAAATGGACTGGGAGAGCAGGATATGTGAAAAAACTACAGCGTTGATCCTTGTGAGGATTTAAAAACGTGTGTACAGAACAGTAGCAATATAAAGACAAGATTGCCGAATAATGAACCAGCCAGGGCCAAATGTCCCCAGTAAAACCCTCATCCTGCATGTGAATCACACAAAGCCTTGACATATACATATGGAAATGCATGTGTGTGAAAAAACCGGATGGGTTGGTACGAGAGAGATGGTTGAGTGGATAGAGGGATTAGATGAATGGAACTGGCCAATAGGGATGTGTGTGTGTGTTCATTAATAAGTGCTAACAGATAGACTTATTGACTTACCTTCTCGCCATTTTTTATCCAGCGTGCTCTTCAGCATGTTGACCGAACAGTAAAGAAACCCATCCATGAAAGAAGAAAAGTCCACTGAAGATCTGCTGTCACCTAACATCTCCAGTTTTGCAAATTCTAAGAGAAAAGAAAAGGAGAGAAGGAGAAAAAAGAAAGAGGACTGATTAGGAATAATCCAATAAAGTGTTGAGGCTTAAAGATCTGTGCGTGCGTGTGTGTGTGTGTGTGTGTGTGTGTGTGTGTGTGTGTGGTGTAAAGCACAATCCAATCCTCACAGAGTCAATTTTAAGTCAGTTCATTATTCTCTACTGGCTCAGGTTACAGCACAATCACTATAAACTACAAAGTCTGTGCTACGGAGCATTTCCACCTCAGACGCTTCTTGATAACCAGAGCCATTTTTAACTTTTTTTTTTTTATTTACACATTTCACATATCCATATTTTTTCAAGGCTTTTTCTCTCTCTCTCAAGGTTGCTCAAGAAAGACACAAGTAAAACTTTTTTTTTTTTTTTAAAGCATGGACAACTTTGGAATTCACCCCACTGCTCTTTCCTCTCCTCTCCTCTTCCTCTCCTCCGTCCTGTTTCATCCTTCACTTTTAACATCTTTTCAGGGTTCACCCTTATCGGTTTCAGATTCAATTAGCCGCTATGCACAGGTTCAATTTTCTTCGGGAGGGCCGGCAATACCTGAGAGATTTTATCAAGTGCCTCCAGCCTCTTTCATGGCTCAAGTTCAAATAACTTTAATTGAAAAGCCTTTTAATTGAAGTATCTCAGCCATCCTTCCATCTCTCCCCTCCAGCCACCAGCCCCACTCTTTTTGTTAAAACTGGGGGTATTAGACAGATAACGAGGTAGAATGATGATAAGTAGAACTTAGGGGTCTTAGTAGCCCTGCATGCATATTTAGAATTTAAATAATGATCAGATCTGCTCATGAATAAGATTATTATGGAAATCGATACAACCGTTTGTGTATGACGTGACGTTACAAAGCCTGAACTGACAACGGCTAGGAGCGAAACAGAGGTGTCTGTGCCCAAGTCGTGTACATATCGGTGTTTTTGTGTCCCCACCTGTCAGGGACAATATCAGGTTGTTACTCAAGCGAGGTCCACACACAGCTACACTATGCAGTTAATGAGGCTCCAGCTCCATATGGACACCGTGGCGTTTCCTGTGTGGCCTCAGTGCTGCTTCACTGTTAAGGATGTTAGCACAATACTGAAAGTGTTCTGGTAAACATTTGGGCCTGTGTGTTGTGAGGATGGACTAATTGGGCTACCTGGCACACTTTCTGAAGAGGCCTCGAATGAGCTGTACAGGAACGGCTCAATCTAATCATCTCCACACGTGCACACACACACACACACACACACACACACACACACACACACACACACACACACACACACACACACACACACCCTCTTACACAGACATTATACACATATATACACCACACAAATTAGAGGTGCTTTCAGTGGAAATGATCTGTTGAAAAGTGGGTGTGTGGGTGTTGGCGTGTGCAGGAGGCCGTCGTCAGCCGGTGACAAAAGCCTGTCACTATAACAACCGACCTCAAAAACCAATTACGTCTGTTAGTGGGGGAAAAAAAAAAAAACAATCAAATAGGGTTCCTGGGAAAACTTGGCCTTGACCCTTAGTGAGAGGTCACAATTTCCCTGTTGATCATTAATCGTTATTTTCTAGCAAGACTACGGTACTCTATGCCTCAGGTACTGCATGTATACCTTAAATAGTTTTCCTTTTTGTTAATGGCTTTGCTACCTCTAACTGCAGCTTCATTAGTGGTTTCTCAGTGCTTTCATTAACAGCAAATAAACCGTAATAAACAGTGAATAAGGAATAAATAATAGACTTGATGTTTGATTCAGTCATGTCTATTCGGTATACAGGAAATAAAACAAAAAGTGATTAACATTTCATCAAGGGGCACGAAACAGTGGCATCGCACAACAATCCTGAGCTTGGGTTACTCTGTGGTGTGTGTGTGTGTGTGTGCGTATTCAGATGGTTCTCTACTTCCTCCCAACACACAAATACATCATTCATGTAGGAGTACGTCCAAAAGTGTGTGCGTGTGGTGTTGTCTCATCCCAGTTGTATTCGCACTTCACACCCAGAGTTTCTCTAGAGCCACCGCAACCCTCACTAGTATAAACAATTACTGAAGATAAATGAGTGAATCTCCATCCAGGATGCAACCTGAATATAGCTTGAATATTCCAAGCAATTCAAAATCATTGAAGGATTAATATTTGCCCATGCTAGACATTTTGGATAAAGGATGAAAAAGAATATTGAAAAAACAAAAGAAAACTAGACTTTGGCGTGGCTTTAAAATGTCAGGAATATATTAAGCTCTGATGGCATGTAAATATTCTGACCTAATGACAAAATTTGCAAAATCGTGGCTAGAAGGGAAATGAAGCAAATGAAGGTTAGGTGTGAAATGTATTACTCTTTTATAATAATAATAATACTATTGTGTTATAAAATGGCTTTTGACTTATGACCTAGAATTTAACCCAATCACTGGCTCCCTGCTACACAACGGCAAAATAGAGAGCACAATTCTACGGACATAGATTATTTCTCTAATGGAGTAGGATGACCACTATAGTGAAACATAGCTGATCTTCAAACACACAAACACACCTGAGAGTTGGTTGTGGTAAAGAAACTCCATCTGTAGCCTCTGACCTCCTTTCTGAGCCAGTAAGTAAGGAGTGGAGAAGACAGGATCTCCTGTAGGACACATCACATCTGCCCCACTAAACACCAAGGCCATGGTCAACAACACATCAGGCTGGAGCACTGCAGAACACAAAGCCTAGAAGAACACACAAACACCCAGTCATGTATACTGCATACACCTAATATGCAGACAGGTGAAACATTAAAGAAAATACAGTTAGCAAGATCATGATTTGTAGGGGACATTTTGTTGCAATATTTTGTGTCCACCTGTCCATTTTGGGTCCCTGCAAATTCCAAAAAAAAAACCCCACTTATTGTGGGAATAACGATTATAGCATCGTTGTCAGCATACTGTCAATTTATGAGCTCCCTGAGATATACACAGATCCGTTATACTGTCTCACATTTCAGTCGTTTGCTGTTTTGCACAATACTTTACATTGTCTCAGGGACCTGCTGCTATGACACTGTGTTCATTCTAGTATTACTGCACACACACAATATTGATGAACATACAGTATTTACACATGTCGGCGCTGTTTCTGTCTATTGTCTTTTGCGTATTGTCTTGTAATATTTTGTACTGTCTTTTGTCCTGCACTGTCTTGTTTGTCTAGTCCTGCACTGTTTGCTCCAGGTTCCACTTTATGTATCTAGGACAACTTACTAAGTTCTTAGCCCTGTCTTTGTTTTATGTAGCACCATGATCCTGGAGAAACGTTGTCTCATTTCCCGGTGTACTGCAACAGCTATATATGGTTGAAATGACAATAAAAGCTTCTTGACTTGACTTGAGCAGCTCCACAAATCTGTACAATTGATACCAAAGGGCAACGAGGCTATAAATCTCTTACCAAGATGCTTTATGATGATATTTGTTACTTGTCATTTGTCACTGTTCTACATTGAACATATGACCAAATATTTGTGCACCCGACCACCATACCCATAATCACGCAATTCCAGATGTACTGTAGACAGTTTTCCTGCTCGAATAAGCTCCATTCTCAGAAGAAAGCTTTCCACTAAATTTAGAAACAGGGTTCTGTGCAGGCTATTCAAGATCTTCCACTCCAACCTTCCACCAGCAATCCAATGCTGTATCACAATTTGTCTACTTTTACTACGCATATACATTTAAGTGTGAGCCACAAGATTATGCGATATATTGGGTCACACTTATAAGTCATGAAAAGGAAAAGAATGTTTGTTGCTTAGTCACACTCAGCTTCACAGCAGACAATCATTTCAAGCTTTTTATCCATACATTATTCCTCATAATCATTTATACTATATAGTTCACAATTCTCATGTCCATTTCATTTACACCTTTCCCTTTAAGGTGTGTCTAAAATGCGGCGAAGCAAACGCTAACAATGATCCTCCTCCCTCACGCAAGCGTTTCTCAGCAATATTAGCTGAAAAAAGTGTTAAGTGGATCGAATGAAAATTAGGATAGACAGAAGGCAAATTTCGTGAACCTCGCTTCGATGTCGTATTGGAACAGGTTTGGGCTTTTTAGTTCCAAGTAAAGTGGAATAAAAATCCACACAAAGCAGAGTTGGGTCAGTACACGTCAGCAGCTCCAAACCCCCATGGCTAGATCAATTTATGAGCTCCCTGAGATATTTGCAGATCCAAGAACTGTTGTTGGTTAATTAAAGTAAGCCAAAATGAGTGGATTAGGAGATCATCATTCTTTCTAAATTGAATAATAAAATGCTTGATAGAGCAGTTTCACATATTAATGCCATCTAGATGGTACAAAGAGGTTCAGAGGCTCCTACATTGTTAGTCTCATAAAAAATAAAAAAAAATCAGATTCTATGAATATGCAATTGACAACACTTCTTAACCCTACACATGTCCACCCTCTTCTGTTGGAGATGCAGTGCAGCATGGCGTACATTTGCATAGCGGATGACGCACAAACACTCGCCTGTCATTTGTCCAACTCGGACCGCTGCAGTGATACAGAAAGTTTCACACTTTGAACAGACTGTGCCCTCCAATAAACTTAAATAAATCATAAAAAATGAATTTATATTAATTATAGGACATTCTTTGATTTTTTAAGCCCAGCTAAGGTTCAACTTTATGCTTCAGCACACATTTGTTTGCTAGCTAAAACATATAATATCCATTCTTCCTGAAACTTGATATTCTGCTAAGGAATCTGAATTCTTGTGTAAAACCTGCAAGAGCTTCAATTTCTTGCCATAGACACCTAATAATAGTTGAGGACGGCATTTGAAAGGATACAAGGCTTCGGCAGAAGGAATGCAGGCAGGCCAATTAAAATGTGATGGGAAAAGAGACGGTCGATAAACAGAATAGTGCAGATGGCTTCAGACACAGGCAGAGAGAGAGAGAGCCAGTGTAATGCTACCTAACGCTGCCTTTCATGTGAAAAGCTGCAGCTCGCATAGCCTATCGATCCACCCCAAACAGGCCTAATCCGACAGAGAACAAGGACTTCCAGACAGCCAACAACACCCGGCCCAAACACACACACACACACACACACTTAATATAACTGTATATACTGGATTAGGATTTAAAAACAAGCCAATTTCTACAGATAAACACATACAATAACAACACAACTCAAAGAGACAATCAAGAACTATATACACTATTATATTTTACACACACAACACACACACACACACACACACACACACACACACACACACTGTTCAAAGCAGAACTGTATATAAAAGTTCACAAGAAGCAGATGGTAGTGCAGTAATATGCACAGTATGTAATGTAGGATGCTGGAGCTTGAGTCAATACAAATCTCTACACAGGAAATACTACTTTTTTAAAATGAAAATTATTTATCCAAATATCCTTGAATGTACAAGTATGCACAACCATTTTAAATATTGAAATCCTGAAATGAATCTCACCTTCCAACAAGTTTACCCTGAATTTTTTGAACACAGTACATCAGAATCTCATCCCAACCACTGGATGCCCCTAGATTACTTTGTAATCTTATCTGTTTCATTTACACACTCACTCTCTCTCTCTCCCTCTCTCTCTCGTTCATACGCTCATGCACCCTAGACACTTCTCTACTGCTTTCAGCTTACACAATGATTGCACATGCCACATGTGCACGTGAACACACACACACACACACACACACACACACACACACACACACACACACACACAAATACCTAATCTACTTTTCTTCTGCTCATCATTCTGAGAATCAAAAGCATTGTTGATCCAAGTCGATGCTGGCAATGAAGAAAATAGCTTTGCCGAGGCTTACACGGTAGTTATCCTGAACAAACACAACACACTCTGCCAAAATGCAGACAGTCATATACTGCACACACTCGGAAAGCAAAGAGAAACAACAAAACTCTCTTTGTTTATTTGCAAGAAATTTCATTTCTTTTTTCTTCATTAATTTTTGATGGCAAACTGTAGCATGATAGTGAGAGTACAGAACTGTGTTTGTCTTTTTTCCATTGTTTGGAGCTGGATTTTGGGTAGCGCACTCCACAAATCTGTGGAAACCAGTTCCCATGGCAACTCCAATTTAACACCTGGTTACCAGGTAAGCTGAGAAAGCAGCAGTGCGCTCGCTTGCACACACACACACACACACACACGCACGAAATGACCGCACTAATGGGCCTTTTAACAAGGTACAGAAATAACAACATGATGTCAAAGGCCACAAAATCACACACATGGAGCACACAGAGTACAGATGGAAATCACTCTCTCTTTCACCCCCCAAACACACACACACACACACACACACACACACACACACCTTGTTGAGTTCCTCCTGGCTGTTCAGTCCTTCCAGAACTTTCCTGTACCTCCTTTCTTTGTACTTCCTGCGGTGAAAGATTGCAAGCTGTTCTGGTGACGCCCCCTGGTGAAGCTCCTCCTCTGGTGGAAGACTTGCAGCCCAGAACTTGTTGGCGTTCTCATTTCCAACTTCCAAAAAGAGCTTGAACGTAAACAAATGAATCAAACACATGAGTAATTCATCAGTAATTCATCAGGATTAACAGCAGATGGATTGCTTCTCAGACTGGCCAGGAAGACAGTATGATACAGACTGTAATAAATCACTACACCGCATGCTTTTCTAAGAACACCAAAGCAAACAGCACGGCTTATATAACACTAGCCCTAGGATTTGTTCTGGTGCATCAGTTTAGCTGGTATGTTGCTAGCAGTATTAAATATGCACCATGAAATTATTTTAGAAAGATGTAGGCAATATCGCTTTCACTTACCTCCACCAGTTCATTGGTCCAAATGCTGCTGTCTAACTTCAGACTCCGCACCTGAGAGATACCAGGCCCCAAGAACCGATGTTGGCCTGTGAGCAGTACACACACACAGTCACGATGATTACAGGTTCAGCATCAAAACAGTACGAATAAAGAAACAGTGACATTCTGACTGTTTTAGGTAAAACCTCCTGGGAGGGGAAAAAAAAATGCACAAGTCTTTTGGACCTTCTCTAATCACAACCACACCAGCATATGGTTTAACTGTGATCATGCAGTGATTGCATTTCAGTGCAGCATGGCTGTGTCAAGCTGATGAAAGCACAACCAACGCAACATGGAACAAAAAGCAACAACATGCTGCTTCATTTGGACTGAAGAGCTCAATAAAATTTTTCTAATTTAGTGTGGCACGTCATGTCAAAAATGAAAAGACCAATGTGTGTGTTGTACGGTTCATGCTTCTCTCGCGGTGTGATTGCTATTGTGGCATGGAAAAGCTTTAGGATGGGGTTAGATAAAAAAAAAAAATAGTAATAATAATAATTCAATTATAAATATTTCTATCTGGGTTGTCGTACACAAAGTTCACAAAATTCTGCAATTCTCAATATCAGCATTAATGATGTTTTTTGCTGTATAGATAAAATAACGTCATTTTTTTTTTAAATTATTATTTCAAGGCAAAACAACGAAGCGTGTGAAAGCTCAGAACCGCACCCTAGCCTGTGCACTCAGCTTCAGCTGGAACTCATTATCACTCTAATCCTATCCATTTCAAGACCTTATTTCTCACTAGTCACAGCTCTAATTGCAAATGAAAGGCATAAAAAGGCATTAATTGCAAATGAATCATGAGTAATTAATTGTGTTTGTTGGCCTGTGTTTGTTTAGCTGAACTTGAGGCGTCATTGTCGTTGTTTATGAGAAAAACAGATGAATTAAACATCGAGAGAAACACATTATATGAATATGGATTAAGCAGCCCTCTTGTGTAATTAGTGATAATATGGAGACCTCACACACCATCGAAGAGTCGAGAAGAACGAAAGAAGAAGAAGAAAAAAAGAAAAAAACGTGACCGAAAAGTGGGTGCATTTTAAATGGGAGTTGATACTTTCCAAACAAATCTCGGATGACTTTTTTTTTTTTATGTTTAAAATGTACATAAATAAATACAGCATGCAAATATGAAAGACAACGATATACTTCGGTATTGTTTATAAAACACAATTAGCATTTTAATTCTAAAAATCGAGATTTATAAGTTCATCACAGGTCAGCTTCCTACAAGAGTAAGCGAGAACAAAAAAAAATTATTAACAGTCTTAAAACTGGAGGGGAAAAAAAAAATGTGAAGAAAAACGGTGAAGAAAGTGTTCCTATGGAAACAGGAGTTTGTACTGGGGGAATGTCCATTATCTCATCGTTTGATGTAGAGAGCTTATTGCAGTTGCACCATGGGAGGAAAGAGCACCTCAATAACTGTCAAAAAGGCTGAGACGGGGGAGGGAGATTGAAGAAAAGAAAAAAAAAAAGATAGAGAAAAATGGCAAGAGTATAAGGTCCGCATCATATGATTTGTAAACGTGATTCTAAATTGCTATCCTTTAGTGGCTTCATCTCTCAAAGCATGATGCCATTTTCTCCTACGGAAAAGTAACCGAGCTGCAGCAATCATCCACCCTTGCAACTTGGATATACAAAGCGTTGTTTGTTCCTCTTGTTTTCTCCGGGCCTAATTTTTACTTCTCCCTGTTGAAAAGGCATTGCGTTTGTCTAATCATTAGCCACACATAAGATTTCCTCTCTTTCGTTTTCTTCCCCTCGCTCCTTCTCTGTCTTATTGTCACTGACAAAGTTAAAAGTAATTAAACAATCTCTACAGCAGTGATTCAGCCCAGGGTGCTGTGTCTGTTAAATGTTTTAAGTGGCAATTGTTTGCTCACACAGGGCTTATTGTCCTCGCGTTTCCCCGGCTTTGCTTCGCAACCGCTGGAAAAAGGACGGACTATTTATTTATTTATTTTTTAACATGGATAGTTAAGAAATGTATTAGAATTAATGATTACTATACCCCGACAGCTAACACTATATGCTCCAGACTGTGTAAAGAGTGCTTTTCTGATCGAGTTGGCAAATTGAGTGAATCATATTTGATAAAATAAACCTCTGTAACCATGGTAACTCCGCCATGGCCTAGCATTATGCAATGCAGTCTGCAGCTAATTGGACAATGACTGATGTTTTTGTTTTGGCTCTCGAACTGCAGCACGTTGAAATGAAACACTGAATAAAACAAGGTTGAAGTGCAGAATGAAAGCTTTCATTTATATACAAAACGTATAGGAAGCACATCCCTTTTTGCTGATTATATGCTGAGACATTACGTAGAAAATAAAACAGTGTATACAGAGACATACACACAGACACACACACACACAGACACACATATAGACACACACACAGACACACACACACACACACACACACAGACAGACAGACACACAGACAGACACACAGACAGACACACAGACAGACACACAGACAGACACACAGACAGACACACAGACAGACACACAGACAGACACACAGACACATAGACACACACACACAGACAGAAAGACAGACATAGACACACGTATAGACACACAAACACAGACACACCCAGACAGACATAGACACACATATAGCCACACACAGACACAAACACAGACACACCTAGACAGACATAGACACACACACAGACACACACAGACACACACAACCACCACCACTAACAGGATAAGAAAAAATGACCACAGAAAACACTCGTTTCTCAACAATGAACTATGACTAATTCTAATTACTTCTGTATATGGCCAGACTTGTCTGAGCTGACAGGAAGCAAGCCCTTGGTAAAAAAGCATGGTAAGCAGAAAAGCATCTCCAAAGAAGTTAGCATCAAACCTCCAGGCAGACCTGTTACTTCCGTTTCCCTTTGAGCATACACAGTGCACATTTTAGCTGCACTTCTCACTGGAGTCTCTTCATTTCTTGCTTTTCATGAAGTGTTTGTTTCATGTTTGACTTTTCTTCTTTCTTTAAATGTTTTGGTAATTGGTCTGCTGTTGACCATTTGAGGCAGAGATACAGTCCCAAGCACGAGTGGCAGATTTTCCAGGTCTGATTGATATGTGAACCACGAGGCTCACCAAAACTGAATGCTTAAAAGATTGGAAAAATGTCACCTGTACTCCCTAATCTTCAACCAATCTAGAAATTCTCCTCTGTCCTCATTTTTCAAGAGATTTCACTTATAACTACTTTTTTTCATACCATTCTCGGTAAGATGAAAAGCAGCAAATCTGAACGTGGGTGTGAGGACACCCCTGGGGGTCACCAGGAGGTAGCAGGAAAACTTGGATTTTGACAGAGTGCATAAAATCCTCACCTAATGGCGACACGAGCTAACTTTCGATCAGCAGTTAATCAGTGTAGTTTTATGGTTTATAGTCGTCACAGTTGGACTACTAATTTGATATTTAATGAACAAGCAGAAGTATAGAGACAGTCAAGGTTGGACCTTATCATATCCTCTATCCAAACCCAACCATATCACTGAGTGAGTAGTCCAAATCACATTAAACCGGTTTATGATATATGAATCTGAATCGGTCCAACATTCAGGGTTGTTAAACAGCGTCATTCTTGTCGACAAAAAGGTTACCAACTGCTGCTGCTCTATTGACTGCTGTGTATGAAAATTCTCTATATGAGTTGTCCAAAATACTCAAATCAGCCTCTCCAGCACCATCAGGCATAAGCCACAGACATCACTACTGATATTTTTTATGTTTTAAACATGGTCTTGACGTGCAGTGCAGCTGTTTACTGGATGTGTGTGTGTGTACACATTGAGTGCATAAGAGTGTGCTGTTTGACATGCGTGTACCTGCACACGTTTTACAGATGACCACCCCGAGGTTAATGGAGGCCCACTCAGGATAGAAAGCCCGGCAGTCGGCGCAGCTCCTGTTCGACTGGTTGAACCAAATCTTCTCGGCCACTTCGTAATTGGACAGAGTTTCGACGATTGATTCCTGCACTGCCTCGATCCACTCATCCCTCTCTCGCTCGGATTCGGCTGTGAAGCTGAAGCGATTGATTGCTTTTAAAAACTTCTCTTGTTAATGTGTATTTTATAAAGAAGGTGAAGACACTGGAAAGCTTAGGGTTTTTGATGTAAGCTGTTAGGGAGAAGAGGCAGGGGAAAAAAGACACAAAGAAAGGACAGGAAGAGAGGTTGAGAGAGAAAGACAATGAAAATGCATGATAAAGTCAGAGAGAGAGAGAGAGAGAGAGAGAGAGAGAGAGAGAGAGAGAGAGAGAGAGGGAGAGAGGGCAAGACTGAATGCTAGTTCATTTTTCTTCTCCATGCTTCTGTAAGTGTCTATGACAGGGTGTGTATGTAAAATGTTCACCATAGTGAACAGATATAACCTTTCAAACGTGCTTTTTTCCTGATCTGAAGTGATCAAATAACCACTACAAATACACTACCTTCTCAGCAGTAAGGATTCAGAATCCATTTTTAATTCCCAGAACCTCCATGGTAATAGATTTAATGAATCCATGCGATCCAAGACAAGAATTTATTTCTGATGCTTCGTTTTAGCAATAAACTCCAATTATGTTGACAATGCTGACACTGAACTACACACACATATCCCTTGATAGTTAGCGAGTACATACAAGCAGATCAATGAAAGTCCAAAAAAATCTGAACCGTTACAACTCAGTCGGATGCAATCAGAGAAGAAAGGCGGTTTAGCTCGGTTGCACCCAAATGATTATACAACGTTTTAAAAAACAAAAGAAAAGAAAAGAAAAGAAAAGAAAGACAAAAAGATTATGGATCAGGCGGATTAGATCCCCAGCAGACACGGTGCAGAAGACAACTGCTCCTCAGGGGTCAAAGTGTCTCAACATTACTGTGGGACTACTTCAGTAAAGATGCTGCTTGAAAAAGGAATGGAAAGGGTAAAGGAAGGCAAGAGAAAACAGATCAATAACGAGTGAAAGTGGCTCCAATTGCCATATCAAAGAAACAGAACAGTAATGAGCGAGAAACTGTTTGAGGCGGAGAGGGAAAAAATAAATAATATTTAAAAAAAAAAAAAAAAAAAAAAGAGAGAGAGAGAGAGAGAGAGAGAGAGAGAGAGAGAGAGAGAGAGAAAAATACACAGCGGGGGAGTGACTATAAAACGTGTTACCAAAACAGTCGAAAAAAGGATCAGAAGTGTTTCATCTGGCACTAATAAATCTCACACCATCGAGTTCAGCTATCGCATACTCTGGTTAGTCTAAAGTACAGACAAAGACGATTTCAAAGCTTTGCATTTGGCACAAGTTCATTTTAGTCTGCTCTTTAATCACACTTTCCATAAGTTGCGCTGCTAGATTATTAAAATTGAGAGGGAAGGATTCTGACACAATGCTACTTTGATAGACTGAAACGAAGAAACGCTTCTGTTCTCACCTCACACACTCCCGGGAAAAATTCCTCGACACTAAAATCAATGCAGCGAGACACCGAATGCGTCATGACTATAAAGTGTTATGGTACATCTGACTCACATTTACACCGTGTTATCTAGCTAACGCTACGGCTTACAAGTTCTCTAATCCCAAAATAGCAGTAAAATGATGGGTCTTGTGGAAATATTGACGTCCTCTACTTCGAAATTAACATAAAAATACATTGCAAGAAAATGCAAGTAAAATCCTTGTACGTTCGAGTAAACCTATATCGTACATCAAATCTCCAAGCTTTACCCTTATATGAGAAAAATATATGATTATTAAGCTTTTCTGTGGATATTAAAGAAGCTTGCTTAGAAGCTTATAAATATTTAAAGGTCGTTTATAAAGACGAATTTTATTAATATATTGAGGGATTTACCTACCGGTTTTATCTTGATAAAAAAAAGTTAGTGGTTTTGATCACTTTACCCAAACTTTACAGGTAACACACACACACACAAAGATACACTCACCAGAAGGATTTGAAAGGAGTGTTGATCTCAAAGCCTTTGCGGTCCACGTGTTTGACACAGGCAGTCGTCAGATCCACCACGGTGATAGCCAACCCAGTGTTGAAGTCCTTGAACAGAATCACATTCACAACATTATTCTGTTGCATCAGTCAAGTGTCACGTTTTTTTTCCTCCTAGTCATCATCCATAACTAAAAGTCTTGTATCAGATCTAAAGCATGGGAAGGGCTAAATAGTCTGTAGCACCTCACAGTGTGTGCAAAGCAGACTTCAAAACATGATATACTGTATAAGCAAGTTTTGGAACAGCGTATGCATCCTTTACAGATTCAGCCACCGAGTTACACTAAAAGTCTATGTGAGCCTATCACTCCTCTCACAAGGACACTAGCCAGTCATAAGCATTTGTGAGCTTATATATGAGGAAGAGGGCTGATGGTGCTGTCCTGAGATGGAACATAAGCTGAAGCATAAAAACACAATTTTTCAGGTTCATGTATCTCAGAGGAAGCATGTGGTAGCCTGAGCCGGCCCTGGTGTATTCGTCACATAGTAGAAGATAAACTTGATTTAAGGTTAGACACATTTAGGCACAGTGTGTATTTAAGCATGCTTCATTTCTTTGTGACTGCAGATCAATAACGTGTTGAGCTATGAGCTCAAAATTCACCAGCATCACAGCTAGGTATCTGATCATGTAAAACAAACGTCTACTATGCAACACCAGTGATTCTGACCCCTTCTGCTCTCTGGAGCTGCCTGATCTATCCTGATGCCCTGCTTCTGGTTGCAATTTCATCACTTGAAGGCCACTCACTACTGCTCAGTATATCGCCTCAAAGATAGACTAAAGATGTATGTGATTACTATGGATGGTACCACTTAGAAGCCATGAAGATGGCTTTAGGGCTGTAATTGACATGTAATTTGCACTCAGGCCTCAATCAGCGAACAGCCATTAATGTCAACCAAACCGACTTCGTGTTCAAACTGGAGTGAGTTTCCTTGTTACACAATCGCACTCATAGACCATATAGTGTACAGTTAGAAGGGAAATTATGAGGATCCGTTCCCTCCTGTCATTCCAGGGAGTTTTTTCTTGCCACTTAAACAGTTTTAAATTTAAAAAATATATAACCTGAATTTATGTATTTCTGTGAAGCTGAATTCTTGTAAGCTCTATACAAATACCATTAAATTGAAATAGATCAATTGAATAGATCACATTAATCAGAACACAGAAACTCCAGCCTAAAGTTTAATGATGACAGATGACTATATAAAAGAAAATGACCTATTTTTCTGACACTACAGAGATGTTAAACAAACAAGATGACCATCATCATCATCTTGTCACACTAATGTGGCTTTAAATTAAATAATTCCGATTGAGTACTCTCCATATGTTTGCTACATAGCGTATAACAAATGTTATGGCACTGTAGCACCTACATATGATTATGCATTGGACATGCACATTATGAAAAATAATACAAGGCCATGAGACGTTTTTTTTCCCCTGTGAATCCTAAATATTCAAAAGTTGCATTCCTTTTTTTTTTTTATTTTATTTATTTGAAATATTTAAAGTGCATGAATATCTGGCGAATGTAATCTGTTCTGGCAGCCCTACATTACACCACTGCTTCATCATCAGCTGTTTTTAACCTAATGAATAAAGGATCCTGCTTTTCTACACATCTTTCCAAAGGTCCTCTGAGCAAATGATCGTGCCGATTTAAGAGGTCTCCCCGGACCAAGCAAAACTTTCAGATTAATGGTCTGCTGTGCTGAAATCTAACCCTGCATACACTGATGTTTGTTTGAGTTCTGCCAGCTCTCAGGGATTTGCGCAGGTAGCTGAGCAGAGGATCGATGCGGCACTAAACGGGGGCCAAGCGGTGGCTGCTTTTGTTTGTTTGCCCGTGACTCTGGTTCCTGTGGGGAAGCACGGGGTGACATCTGATCAGGGCAGCAGAGCCGACTGCAACCTGGCCTCCAAGAAGAAAGGGAGTGGAATAGAGAGACCTAGCGGCGAGCTCGTTCATCTTGTTAAATTAAATACTCCACTCCGCTGAACATGAACAGAGTCGCCCACTTCACTCTTTCTCTGGCTCCCTCCCTTGTTCTCCATCGTCGTGCTCTTTCACCTTCTCTCCATCCTTCAATTCCCCCTCGCTGTCTTCACCTTTCTCAACATTCCCTCTATCATTGTCTCCCTCCATCTACCTCCCTGCTCCTGTGTCCCGCTCTCCTTCTATTCGAGCGTTGTGCTGGCTGTGGAGGAGTTTTAAAACGAAAACAATGCAATCAATTTCCATTTATTCTGCCTCTTATTGCTCGCCCTCGCCTTCTCCCTATCAATTAGCTGACGAAGAGAAATTTCCTTGCATAATTAAGACAAAGGACCTCTCTTCACGCTAATGTGGAAAGTAATGAAAGGAAAAGATAATACATAGAGCATGTGTGAATGTGAGAATGAGAGAGTGTGTGTTGGTTATATAGAATCATCCTCCTAGTCTTTGTTTATTTGGAAAAAGAAATCATTTGGTTGTGCCTGAAAATACAGTGTGTGTGTATGTGGCCACATTTTTAGAACTTAGTGGGGACCCACTTTAGCTTTTCAAATAGAGAGATTTTCCTTTATGGACAGTCAGCACAAGCAAGAGTAGAGAGAGTGTGTGTGTGTGTGTGTGTGCGCGCACGAGTGTGTGAATTGTTTTATATAATAAACATTGTTTTATATAATAGTGCGGCTCAACTGTCCCCAAAAGGGCAAAAAAATATCTGATAGGTTCATCCTTTAGGAGACATATGGCTAGTGCCCATTTGGATAAAATAAAATAAAATAAATAAACAAATAAACAAACAAACAAAAACAAATAAATAAATAAATTCATTTTTAGAATTCAACTTTTATTTCTTTTTTTTTTTAAAGGTAAAGAAATGGAGATAACGTTCCCTTCTGGAAGGTCCTCATAAGAATAGTAGGACAAAAATGTATGTGTGTGTGTGTGTGTGTATACATACACAAGCTACAGCATACAATGTTTGTCCTTAAGGCTGGTTTGCCTTATACACAGTGGATGCACAAGTACATTTACACACATAAAAAAAACAGGCTTTGTCTTCAATACAGGAATGTGATAGCAAATGCGCGACTGAACTAAAAAGCTACCTGGTCTGTTTTGCAGAGTCGGATTTTGGTTCCCGTGAGGCTGAGGTAGATTTTGCCTTTGTGGCCGCGCAGCTCCACGTAGCCGCTCTTGCTGGATCTGAGCTTACAGGGCATGTGGGAAACGGATGAGCCAGACTTCAGAGCAGCCTGCAGCACCGCCAGCCATTCCTGACGCTCTCCTGAGGGTGTGACACACAGGAGGGAAAGCTGTTACGAATGTGTGTGTGTCTCTCTCTATATAAGCACGCATCAGAGAGAAAGAGAAAGATAGAGATGGAGAGAGCAGAGATATATTGGGTCTCATTCTCCCAGGTGAACAGTATGCAAGTGCATACATGTGTAAATATATTATATGCTTTCTTTAAATACACTTTTCCCCATGTATGAATAGTGAGACATGGTGACAGCAGGGAATTAAATAGAAGGGAAGAGGCCTGATATTGCGTGTTATAGTTTTGCAAAGTTTCAAAATTTGCAAATGAAGCCTACCCGCAAAAAGCCCCTGTGTATCATTGGGTTATGCGCGCGCGCGCGTGTGTGTGTGTGTGTGTGTAAGTGAGTGAGAGAGAGAGAGAGAGTGAGAGCGTGTGTGTACACAAGTTGATTGGATGCAGAAAACACAAGATGTCCCTAGAAATTGGTTTAAATGGGACCACAGGGGCTCCCACACACTAGCTGAGAAATATTAACAGCTGGATGCCCCAGTCTATGCAGGTCTGCAACACCTGGTTTCAGAGAACAAGAACAAGAGAGTGAGAGAGACAGTGACAGAGAGAGCGTGAGCAGGAGAGAGGGAACAGGTTAGATTATATTAACACATCGTAAACTTGTTTCATGAGAATATTTTACTTTCTTTGGATATTCTAGTCTTGTGCACAGTCTGAATCAAACCAAATAATAATAACAACAACAACATTTGCTTCTTGTTATGACAAGTTTTTAACAAAATAATACATCAAATTGTCCAAAAAAAAAAAAGAAAGAAAGAAAGAAAGAAAGAAAAAATACACAACAGGGCTGAATGTGATCAGATGCATAATGTGTGCCAGGCTTGTGCCCTGGAGAGGATTCAAAGCAAACCGATTTTTAATCAGTGCCAACCGGCTAAAACACAAAGCACAAGAATGCCTAGCCCAAGGAGGCTCTGCGGGCTAACGCCGTGCCAACGCCATGCCAAAAAGCTAATGTTCAGTGCTGATGCTGCCACAAAGCCAGGAGCCTCCGCCCTCTCCACCACTGCACAGTGAGATTTTGGCATGTCACAGCTTATTGCCATGTGAATGGATAGGGTTTAGACCTTAACCTTCTGCATGAGCAGGCAGGAATAACAATCATAGCTCAAACTGATCTGATCCTTTTGGGATATCGCGGCAATTGTGAATACACATCATTTGCTGTACGGCTGAATTCACCAATCAGGGGGGTCAGAAGGTGTTACAGCAGCAGCTCTGGCGACAGTCCGAGTCAAGCCATGGGCTCATATCTATACACTTTTTTTCTACGATGCTATCTCTTGTACAGTAATGACTTGTTCACCGGCACCTGGTGAAGAACAAAGAAATCTAATAATCATAGATACTCAGAAGTTTTCTGCAAGGACATGTCTATTATTTATAAAAGGAGACTCCAGTTTCCATAGCAGTATAGCTGTGTCCCAAATGACATACGATATACTATGCACTTACACCATGTACTCTACCAACTAGTGGCTGAATTTTGATAGATTTTTTTCTTAACACACATTCTACATTTTCCCAGGTTATTTGTCCTTTGCAACATTTTTTTAAAGGAATAAAACCACTATATGATGGTTTATTCCGTACGTAGTAACCTCACTGATATCACCAAAGCTTTCAATATCATAATCCCTGTAACAAACCAGAACTTTTTAGCATTTTCTGTAGGTATGCAAGTTGTAGCTTTAGGTGTTTAGTAAAATTGGCACACACAGACACGCACACACACACAAAAATAAAATGGCAGAAACTATTCCTTTGCTAATCACAGCAGTGTGGCCTTCAAAAGGACATCTTTTGTACATTCCGCACCCTTCACCTGTAAAAAGGAACGTCTTTAAACACTATCTCTTTTTAAACTACCTAATCATTTTTATATCCACGGTTGTACTTTAAATGAGTTTTTCCCAGGTGAAAAATACGTAACAAAATTAAAAGAAGCGTACATTTGAAGGAATTACTCCAGGCACAAGCCATGGTACATTTTAGAGCCTTTGTGTGTGTGATCCAAAAATGAAATGCAATAAAAGCATGCCTTTAACCTTGTCATATCGGCTTGTTTTAGTATAGTAGAAAGTGTACAAAGTTCAAGTGCAATGTGTAGCAATCTATTCGCAATCTAATATTTTCATGCATGTCGTTGCTACCGTAAACACAGCAACACACACTGATCGACTGACCGCTGGTATTTGGGCTGAAAGATATATTGTGTAATAATTGCTATAGCTACTCTGAAAATGCCAAATGCCACAACATGCAAATGAGTGCTTTAAAAATAAATAAATAAATGCAAGAAAGATAT
The DNA here is from genome assembly GCF_022655615.1 of Tachysurus fulvidraco. Classification (NCBI taxonomy): domain Eukaryota; kingdom Metazoa; phylum Chordata; class Actinopteri; order Siluriformes; family Bagridae; genus Tachysurus; species Tachysurus fulvidraco. The sequence continues at coordinate 34,412,977 of NC_062518.1, forward strand.
TTCGCTACTGTGCGTGAGAATCCTGACTAATCGCCGATGTTCCAAGCGAGTGTTCTGTGGGTGTTCCAACAAATCAAGGCTTTTGCATTATTTAACAAGCATCAATAATTCAGGCCAAAATAATGCAGGTTGGTCTTTAACCGTATCGTATTATGCCTTCCCTAATGTGTTTTTAATCTGCTATAAAAGCCGTTGCGTAATACGAGTTTTATACCATGCTATGCAGCTTCACTTGAAATGGAACACACAATGTGAGTTGAGCAAACAATGGGAATATACAGCATGGTTTTATGCCCGTGGACAGACGTGATACTCGTGGCAGATGTGCGTGTGTGTATTTGTTGGAACGTTTGGGTGCTGTATTTTTAAAAAATGTGCTTATTTATTTCTCGCTCCCGCCACACAACTGTTTTACAGTCACAATACCAAAACAATGCTATAAACTTTGCTTCGTTGTCGCTGATGTTCACCTGGGGAGACCTCCACACCTGCAGCCTGGCAAAAACACTGCACAGCTGTGGACGATCCCAAACACCCATACATATTCCTGTGCATCTAAATTATTCACCATGTGCTCTCTCGCTCTCGCTCTCTCTCTCTCTCGCTGCTCAGCCATGGCCTTTTCCTTTTTCTCTGTCCACCTCCAACCCTTACACCCACTCCCTTGCTCTTTTCCTCCATCTCTTGTGTTTGTCTTAAGATTGATGACTCTCTCAGTCTGGTATAAAGCTCTTTAAAGATGCATGAGCTGACCAGGCTGTCTCTCTGTCCTGAACACAGTCCTGACGCTAATGAAAAAGCTTCGCTAACCCCTCATCTAGACTTACGGGGGGCGTCCGAAAGATCCATACGTTGCAATATCAGGGAGACAAAGATACATTTTAAACAAGACCTAAAAAAAAAAAAAAAAAAAAAAAAGATTTAACACCCAGAGCCTCAGCAGTGGCTTTCTAATCTGCAGTCTGGAGCTACATGTCGTGCCTGCTGACAAGTCCTGACAGAGAGATGGGGCTTTTATTTGCTTTATAAATTGGCACGTTCGCAGACGACGCTGACTTTCCCTGCAAGACATCACGGAAATGATATAAATAAAGCTCCCGGCAAACCCCTCCAACCCTGACTGACTATAATGCACTCGGGCAGGACATTTAATGCACATATTTAAAATCATGCCATAATCATCCTTCATCATCTTTGTCGTCATTGCGTCAGCACCGTGTTACGGCTCAGCGTGAAAGCGTGTCTACACTCTGTTGGCTGGCCGACTCCAAACAGTGGAGACGGGGAGAGTAAAGCTCTCATTAAACCAGACAAGGCCCCGGCTAATCGAAGGAGATGAGCAGTGAGAAGAGCGCACACACCATTCTGTTTGAGAATGTCTGGTGGAGAGAGACAGAAAGAGCGGCGAGGAGAGAAAGGAGGAGAGAAAGTGATGGCGCAGCAAACAGGAGGGAAGCGACGTGGTGTGGAGTAGAGGAGATTGCATTCTCGTCTAGCATAGCTGAACTGATTGCGCGATTGCTTCTGACAAGCATTTCAACAGATGCTCCTGTACAGAGAACAGAGCATTATTACAGAACAAAATTAGTTTACACAAAACTTACTCCTAATAGAAGCTTAAGTAGAATTTCCAGTAAACATAGTTTGGTGGAAGATTTTCAGGAGGTCATGGAGTGTAATGTATGTATAATATATTTATATATATATTAAAACCTCTAATAAGAGTAGAATGTGTGTTACCAAAATTTGTGGACACTATAAAACCTCAGGGAATCTCTTAGTAGCAGAAATGACTTCTGCCTGTCTTGCTCTAGCATTGGAAAATTCTACATGGCCTGCATTAACTTGGGAGAAAGTTGCCCAAAGATACATAATCTGTTCTGCCATCTGCATCTTAATTCTTGACTGTTTCAGTTCTGCCCTTAGACTTAATTACAATATAGTCTCAAATGAACATCTCTATGAACAGGAAAAGTGAAGTACAGAAAGAAATGTTAAATTTATCGCTTAGGGTAATGACTCATATGCTACAGCAGCAGCAGACACAGGATAAGTTTATATTTATATATATTGGACGTAACAATATATATTTATTTATTTAGTGTGTGTGTGTGTGTGTGTGTGCAAAAAAAAAGTAGTTTTTAAACTTGTCAGAGTATAAAGGCTTTCCAGGATGAGATTTTATAAGAAATATCAATCTGTGTGGATTTGATTAAGAAATAGATCACAGTGGCAATCTGAGACATTTGAGAAAATCATCTCTGCACCCAGACAATTTCTAAAACAAATTCAGGTTCATTTTGGTACTCTACTAGAGAATCACCAATGAATGAGAAACGCCTGAAGTTTAACTAACTTGTGCCTCCCGTGGAACATTGTGGGCGAAAATACAGGAGTGAAGACACAGTGGGAATGAAAGAGAGGCTGGGAATGAGGATGAGCTACGGGATAAATAGAAAATCTCACCTTCTTTTTCTACTCGAAAAACAAAGGTTCTCAATGAGGTGACCACCTCAAACTTATTGTCTCCCAGAGAGCGCACCTGCTTAACAGCTTGGAGAGAGAGCAGTCCTTTAGAGTACATCTCCTGCAGAGAGAGAGACAGAGAAAGAGAGAGAGAGAGAGAGAGAGAGAGAGAGAGATTCAGTCTCACTACTTAAAAAGACAATCACATTCATACTCCTCCCACACACACACACCGCTGGCATCTTCACAGCAGAGTAAAACCCAACTCTCCTACATTGCTAAAAGAGTGATGGAACAGGAGACACACACACACACACACACACACCCTTACACTTTAGATCAACATCCTGTTTGTGTTCAAGCTCTATGTGGGAAAAATACATACATAAACACACACAGGTATCTAGCTGGCCCAAATACTAATACTTGAATCCTTCTCCAGCAAACAAACATCTCACATATTTCCAGCTTGGAGATTCACAGGGATTTCAGGAAGAAACATGACTTGCTTAGGAAAATGGGTATTTGCTCTCGCTCTGTATGCTTTAAACTAACTCGAGTAAGAGAGACCACTAAAAAGTCGCCCCTGTGCCCTAAACCCGAGCCTCAGATCTGTCTGAAAGTTGCTTTTTCCAACTCTACCATGGAAACCTCCATCTCCAGGAGCGCAATCAGCAGGCAGTTTCAGTCTCCTCTACATATGAACTATGGGCTACTGAATTTTTAATCTTGCTGGAGAGAGACTGATTTGTACATTCCATCTGCCTCTTAATTATAATGATGACCTTGCACTATTTCTGGACTTTTTCAATCCAGAAATAGCAGAGATGATTGAGTAAGGGACTCCCTCCTTAGTGAGCACAAAATAAATGGAGGCGCGGTGGGAGGTGCAAAATGTGAACATGAGAAAGCAGGGGTGTGTGTGTGTGTGTGGGGGGGGGGGGTTAAACATATTGCAAGAAAATAACTAAGGGACAGAGAATGTAGCAAACATGCCTTAAAATGCATGCAAAATGTAGAAAGGAAAAAAAAGGGTAGGGGGTTGGGGGGGGGGGGTTGGGGAAGAGGGTCATGTGGAAGGCCATCTCCACAAATTAAGGCATGATGTTAACAGTGCGGCTACAGCTAACCCTAATTATGGCGCGGGGCGGCCATCTCCTTTCCGTGGGATTTCACTCTCTCTTCAATTTAGCACTTCTCCCGTTGCTACGGTGCTAGGGCCACGAACTTAGCAGCATTCTAATGAGTCTCTCTCCATCTAAATTTGGACGGAGGGGAAGAACAGAGGAGCGAGGGATGAGTGAAAAGAGAAAACGAGCACATCTTTTCGGAAGCTAAGTGCCGATAATTAGCTATCTGGGTTAACGTTAATTACACATTTTAATTGTTATTTTGGTGGTCACGGGGACAGGGCTGAAACGCTGAGCGAATGTGCAAACACAAGAAACAGCCATTATGAGTTTTAGATGCAGTATGTGTAGGATGACAAACGATACAGAACACCAACATGCGAGCGTGTAAGAATTGTGGATGTGCCTTTATTTAATAAGAATGAGCTCCGACACTTGATATATGACGAGGGATAATGACAAAGACTGTGTCAAAGGAGTCTGCATTCAGGACTGCATATAAACTGTGCACACAATGTGTACATGTGTGTTTGCTATCCTGCGTGTAAGCGGTTTTGCGGTGATTAATTTGGACGCATGACAGGAAGACATTAAAGCACACGGCTCTGAGACCTGCTTAATAAAGACGTTCCATGCATATGTGCTGAGAGATCCTACATGAATGCAGTAATGTGTGTCTGTGGACAGCATTGTTTGTCATAGATCCAAGACCAAATTCACCATTTATTTTATAATGGCTAAGATTTGGGAGCAGGAGTGAGTCCTGGCACCAGCCTAATTGTACAGGTTCTACACGGAGAGCACTTTTGCCTTTAACCTTGCTCATTGTGCAAAATGCAGTTGCTTCTATTCCACTGTGGAGCCACAGAGACACCACTTGGCCGTGCTGAGATACTGCAGGCAAAAACAGACCAGAAAAATGCAGATTGTGGTTCCTTTGGATCGCGCTCAGAGTTCTGAGTTGTTCCTTTATTTCGAGCATTCATTTGTAAATGTTGCCAGGAGCAAGCCTGGTGGAAGAGTCATTGGCCCTGCATAGACACTGCGGTGAACAGAGGCAAGATGACTAACCTCTAATGCAGATATGCTAAAAGGCACAGCGAGGACACTGCAGAAAAACCACAGCAGAGCACTTTCACATGGTACTGGAGGCAACTTTAAGAAGAAAGCTTTGCCTTAATTCGGTCCCAGACAGAGAGCTAATCCTATCTTCAAGCCTTTTCAACCTTAATCTGAAGACAGGTGACATTCTAAAACCCTGATTTATACACACACACACACACCCACGCACACACACACCACAAAATCATGCTGTCAAACTCTCATAGGAACTGTGAGATAAGGTTGATGTAACTGGCGGGAAACTCCAGAGGGAACAGGCTACTTAGGCTCTTGGGGCCATAAACAGAGCTGGCGTGAGTGTGAGTGTGTGTAGGTCCCTTCTCCCACGCCTACTGGAGTCCGTGGTGTTTGATGACATCACCAGGTTATGTTGGGGTGAGAGGCAGCTGTCTATGTCTTCTTGGTTTCATCAGCTTCTTCAACAGAGAAGTGAGAACAATGGTGTGATCGTGAGGCTACAATAAGGAGGAGTAGCCTCGCCTTTTTCAAAAAAAAAAAATGTAACATGTCAGCAACATTTACGTGTCTGCCTCCATCAAATATAATACATCAATTCATCAAAATAAGATCATGAATCCTAAACTGGACACTCTGTATATGCATGTAACGTGTAATGTACAATCTTTTACATATAATTTTTACACATGCGGGGAGTAAGGTTTCGTGTTAACGTTACCATAACAACGAGAGGCTCATGAGTCTAGCAGCAGTATGTTCAGGTTCTTAAATCACACCGTTTGCACTGTTTTGTGAATCATTAAAGTAGCAGCAAAACTTCACCCTTGTGAGATTTTCTGACAGACAGCCAGAGGAACAAATTACACAATAAAGATCGGCCGCGTTTTGTATTTGCCCGACGTTCGCACGCATTATCCAGTCTTCACGCGTCTTCTCGTGTTACTAATGCAGATTCCACCCGCAAAAGCAATCAGACATGCAGCTATTAATGGATTATTAAAACGATTCAACACCACGTTCAAGCCGATTTAATTCGAATTGGCCTCAATTGGTTTCTTCTTCTTAGATGTGAAAAAGCATGATTTTGTTGTTAGAAACAAAGACGGTTGAACGTAAAGGGGTCCTGAGTGGCGCAAAAGAAAATCACAAGTTTGAATCCCAATGAAACCATTGTCACAGCCAGGAGTCTAAGAAAGCTAAGCTGGCTGTACTCTCTAGGCAGAAACAAGGACATACTTACTGGTCCCCATCAAGCACAGAGTTTGTGAGCTCATGTTTGTAGAAAAGGGCAGATTGCGCTTCCAAAGTGTCTTATGTCTCCCTGTGACGCAGCACGAGTGTAAAAAGATGCTGTTGGCTTCATGTGACAGAGCAAACACACGTTATCCTTCACCCTCTCCAGCTGTTAGATGTCACCTGATAATCATTTGGAAATGGAAGAGCGCAAAAAGATTGGTGGAAAACATAATCTGCCCAAACATCAACCAACAAAGAGGAGTTAAATCACATTTTAAAGATCGGTTTATAGCTGCTATATTAGATAACTTTGCTTTTAAGGTGTGAATAAACGAGAAGCACAGAAAGTGCTAAAGAATGTTATGACCGGGGAAAAGAAAAGAAAAAAAAACAACTTCCTCTTAGACATACAACCACGAGCAAGAACTATGAGCAAGAGCATGTCAATGTCCTAATATATCAAAGGGCAGGGGGTAGGGGGGAAACGAGGGACAATACAACACTGTAATTAACGAGTGATTAACAAGCGTACGTCACATGAAGTTAATATGATTGACGCAGAAGAAAAAGTGTCAGGAGAGAAAAGAGCCTTGCATGACTGCCTATAATTCCATTATGCAAACAGATTCAAAGAGAGAGCAGCAAACCAGTTATACATAAATAACCCCAGTTATTAACAGACACACCCACATTGAGCTCATTGCACAAAATATAATGAAACGGGACATAAAAATAGCAAAATAGCTAAGAGAGCTAAGTGAATCTAAATTCAGTTCTGTTTCACTTGTGTACTACTTTTTACAATGCATGTGGTCACTAAGTAGCTTTACAGAAATTATGATGTAGATATAGATCTCTAATGAGCATGCCTGTGACCTGGGGCAGGGGTGTGTGCGTGTGTGTGTGTGTGTGTGTGTGTGTGTGTGTGTGTGCGCGCACGCTAGGGGGTTCGGGTGTGTGTGTGTGTGTTAACTTCCCAAGAGGACAAGAGGAAGAAACTTTGTGAAGATATAATGTCGCTGAGCTGCAACGTTTTTTGCCCTTTTTGCTTCCTCTTCTCTCTTTTCTCCAGTGATAAGCACAATACTAAGCCTGCTTCTTCCTTAAGACGTGCAGGTAGAGAGGGAGAGGAAAACCAAAGCACCGTAGAGATAGAAAGAGCAAAGTGAGAAGAGAGGGGAGAAAGAAAATACAAAAAAAAAAGATGCTGATGGAAGCAGGAAGCAGTTCTGCTGCTGACCCTCATTTATAGGAGCTAAATAGGGCTAAAGCAGCGTAACAGCTCAATGCAGACAGGTGCTCAGCCTAGCATGGAGCAATGTCACCTTTCCCCACAAACCCCCTCTATCTCTTTTTCGCTTCCTGAAAAAAGGGTGGCATGCCTTTATACTCAACAATGTCACCTTCGTCTACCGCTTTCGACCGCACTCGAATAGTGGCGCTGCTATGTGCTCACGATAAGCCCAATGTTTAAAAGATGGAGAGCTGGTGGATACGTTTGACATTTTACATGCGAGAAGATGGCAAGTCATCATAAAAACGACTCACTATGGAGTCATTTGAAACACTCTCTCACTCACTCATTTTCTACCGCTTATCTGAACTACCTCGGGTCACGGGGAGCCTGTACCTATCCCAGGCGTCATCGGGCATCAAGGCAGGATACACCCTGGACGGAGTGCCAACCCATCGCAGGGCACACACACACACTCTTGAAACGCCTAAAAAAATAATAATAAATAAAAAAAAGGAAGGCTCTCGTGGATTGGCAGGAATTTTTATTTTATTTTTTTTAGTATTTCTTCCTTGTATCTAGACTCCTTGGCGTACAGAATTTACCATTTAATTACTGTAGTCCGTGGCCAATTTGTCATCCTCCTCTACCTCATCCATCACTGCAGGGGGAGCACTACACCACCACCACCACCACTAAGCAGATATGATTTGGGTGGTTGAACATCCTCGGCCCTGCGGTGACGCTGACCTTGATGCAACCACATTTTAATGACATTATTCTCCATTTCCACATTTACTTTCACCCTTGTGATGTTCATTTATATATTTATCTCTCATACAGTATTGTTAAATTCAAGTCAGGCTTGCCAAACGGCTTTGACAAACAGCAGTCGAGGAGAAAAAGGAGCAACGTTTTGAGCTTGACAAGCTCACCAGCACTTCCCCCAAAGAAAACAGAATTGGCATCAGACCTTTTACTTATTCAGAGGTGTTTCTAACTATATAACCATCACAAAAATGTAGTGATAATATATCAGCTTGACAAGCCAGCTAACAATCAGAGGTAGTGAACCGTTAACTGGCGCATAAATGGTGGCCGGCTTCTCTTACCGCAAACAGAAGGCCTGTCAATTATGAACTTTTAGATGACCATTAACTGGCATACAAATAATTGAGACGAATGGCTTAATTGTCTTTTCTGTTGACTTGATGCCAGTCATTATACAACTGTAACTCTAACATATTTCTGCACATACACACCAATTTCTCAATAACACACAGATTCCTACTGTTAAAAAAATGAAAAGAGGAAACCTAGCATAATATATCCCCTCTCAGATCCGAACAAGGACTCTAAAGGAGTCTTTTACTGATGGCATGTGAAGCAGCTCCTAATACGAGACGTAACTAAAAACCTTACAGCGGATATTAGAGAGTATTACTATCAAATATATATTGTAGATAGAAATGATTATCACAGTAATCATCCCATCCTCCCAGCCAGTATCTTTTTTCAATAAACTCTCTAAAATGTCCTAATTGACTTGAACTCATTTACTTTCTACAGACTTTCTAAACTCCAGAGAAGTGAACTTGAAGCCATTTCTTGAAGTTTTCAATATAAAGGTGTTGACTAGCAGTGTATAAAACCTATTCCTGAAATAGGGTAAAGAAAAGCCTACAACTAAATAAAGAAATATTGTACTGTTCTAAATAATACAGCACTTTGTAGCTAAAATGTCTAAATGTTATTGTATCAGAAGCAAACAGTTACATTTTGTTTATAAATAAAAGACTGTGTGTAACTACACACTATATATGATCCGATTTATATACATACCGACCAGTGTTGTGCTAGTTACTAAGAAAGAGTAACTGGTTAACTGCATTCAAAAAGTAACTCAATTACTGTGTTGATTACGCACAGTTATTACTGCATTAACGCATTACTGATAAAAGTAACTTTGTAGTTACTTTTTTAAAGAAATAATGAGGATATTTCCACTTTGAGAAACTCGTCTTGCTCTCGCCTTGACTCGCCATTACTGCCACACATACTTGAATAAACGGAAACACGCCCACAGTGCGGCGTCTTCGTGTTTACAGCGGTTGGCAATGCGTCCCTGCTGTAAACAGGTTAGGCTGTAGGCTACACTTCAGCCAAAATTAATTCATTTAAAAAAAGTAACGGACAAATGTTAATTTATTTAAAAAGTAACACGTTAGAGTATTAGTCACTGTCAAAAGTAACGTGTTATTTCCCAACACTGATACCGACCCACCCACACACACACTCACTCTCACTCACACTCACACACAATAGTAAAAGAACCACATTTGACTTGTGAGCTGCATGGAGAAGTGGTCTGATGTGGGGTTGTTGAGGGTTGCAGTATTTTGTGAGAACGACATTATCATGAGATTGGGGTTGAGGGAAAATGTACGTGGGAAAATGTGCATGAAAATAAAATGTGCCGCGGTTTATTAACTTATTACTGTCTTCCGGTCTGAAACCACGCTGAAGCAGTAATGGAACAAGTGCAGCACTATCACTTGTTTGTGTGTAGATAAATATGTGCAGGTGTCCCCTTTTACTAACCTTATCATTGTTATAATAAGTAAGATTCTCGCCATCAAACTTGACCCATCTTTTCTGAAAGACCCGATTTCTGAAAGTGAAAAATGGAGAAATTGATTAAAACAATAGAAAAAATAAATAATGAAATAATGAAATAAATAATGAAATAAACTAATCCAAACACTCAAATAATTCAAAGAGAAAGCACATTGTCTGCCATCAGTTTACAACATCAGTGTGATTGTTTTAAAAGTCTTGTGTAGCTGTAAAAACCACAGACAACTACCTAAATAACCAAAGTCGGTTTAACACCACTTTACTAAGATCTCAAATGACCACAGAGCAGAAAAATAGGACATCCGTTAAAATAGCTGTGAAGACACCATTTCCGCCGAAAGAAGGTAAAATACAGAACCCGCTACAAAACTCAGAAAGAAGCCGTAGATGAGCACTGAACTGAGTCACAACCATAAGCAGCTTATTATTAGTTTCCACTAGCAGCCAGCACTTTCATTATGAAGTGTCTTGGCACTATTGCAGCCATTGTGTACTTTTCTTTTCGCTTAATTTCATTTATTGTCAGTTTTCTAGGAAATAAGAACAGAACCAAAAGTGTAGAATACTGTAGTTCCAAGTCTCAACTTTGAGAATGTCTTGAATCTAAATAAAAGAAGTGATATGAACTCACGAGGGTTCATACGAGACCTCTTGACGAGGATTTCTAATCTCATCACCACATAAGAAGTGAGCACATGATGAAGGTCTTTGTGCTGTAATGGTATTTGGAAATACCAACTTTCTGTCTAGAACAGACGCCTTAGACCTCAGTGGTTTGGGGGAAGCTAATTATGAAACAGATTTACGATGTAAGGCTAGTACTGACTACTGACCACAGTTTTCAATCTTAACACGATGTGAACGATAACACAAAATGTTTTAAGGCTTGTTAAAGACAGAATGTAGCAAACGAATGATTTCATTTTCACCTGCATGCATTAAAGGCTAATAGCAAATATTCCACACAATGGGAAATCCCATTAACAAGTACAAGGTGATTCTAAATTTTATAGCTTTTTATATTTATTTCTGTGTTGTTGTTTTTTTGTTTGTTTTTTTTATTAAATTTACTAAACTTCTTGTCCATTTTCTTGCACCTAATTTTGTGGAACATTCACAAAATAAACTAGTTCCTCTTATCACTTATAAACAGCCCTCTCACCAGCTTCTCTCTTTTCACTCCTCTCTAAAACAATAAGACACAAAACATAACTTGTGTTACCAAGAAGTTGCAAAGCCCTTTGTCCTGTAGAACTTCCCTTGTCTAAAAACCTTACAGCTTATAAGCTTGACCTCAGACTTTTGAATACTGCTGAAAAAGGTCCAAAGAAAGAAAGAAAGAAAGAAAGAAAGAAAGAAAGAAAGAAAGAAAGAAAGAAACTGCTCACAGAAAACCTCAATTTATATGTGACATTATTTATTTAAATGTTGTGAAGTTGAAATATAGAAATACTGTGCATGAATATAAATCCTGATTGAGGTATTCAGAACAGAATCAACACCCTCTGACTATCTGAGAATTAAAACAGTGCTGAATAATGCAGCATAGTTCACTGTATACTTATTTCAGATTTGCCCCACTTTTTTTCATTCATCTGCACCATTTCTCACCCTTGAGGAGAGAGCTTGTCCAGCCAGCCCATTTTCAAAGGCTGTTTAGGTTGTCCGTAGAAGCAGGCGTAAGGTGATATGGATGATTGACTGGGATGAGGAAGAGTGTGTTTCACCAGTCGAGAGAGAGCATCCGATGGCTCACGACAAACACCGGCTGAATCCACCTGTAACGTGGCTCCAGTCGGTGGCAGTGACTGCAAATTTGCTGTGCTTGAAGAACACACACTGGCTGGCTCCTGATTAGAACCGCATGGCTGAAGCAAAGCATAATCATCACTGAAGCGCTTGCTTGTGCTTTCTAGCACCTTTTCTTGCTGCTTGGCCTGCTGCTTCCTGAATTCACAAGAGAAAAGGAAGTGTGATTGTGTATTCGTACACATGCATATATATCATGACAGAGACATATACTTGTTTATACATATACATATTTATTCGTTTTATTTCTTTTTAACAATCAGCATATAGCAAACGGTTTCTTCTTTAATTATCAGTGTCTGTAATTGTGAAAATAAAAAAGCAAGTGACTACCACATGGTTAACATGCAAGTTAAAACACTACCTCAATTTTTTCTGTTGCAGTTGTTCATTGGTGTCTTGGTTTAACATTCCCTTTGTATCCACAACCTACAAAAAAAAAAGAAAAGAAATAAGAGAAAGAATAAATAAATAACTGAATGAATGAATGAATGAATAAATAAATAAATATATACACGTGTATATCATATATACACGTGTATATTATATATACACGTGTCGAAACAAAACTCAAATGGTTTCAGTACCATTATAGAGCAGTGATAAAAATGTTACTGAAACTGACATAAACTCATCAGAAGGAAATGAGAGCAATTATAATGTGTAGCGTAGTTTAAAAAAAAAAAATCACAAGCAGACATAACATCACTGACCACCTGAAAATGTGGAAGCATTTTACAAACTGTCTAATAGGGAAAATGACTATACTTAATACAACAGCATATTTTTCGGAATGAAATTATTCTTACATTTAAAAGTAAAAATCAGTATTTCACTAAAATCTATTTAAAGTCTGCTTAAGTCTGTCATATTAAAGTGATAAAAACCTATAATAGCAGTTTTTATGAAGCAGATTGTTCAGGGTTTTACTTACTAGTTTGTTTTCTGCAATGGTGTCATGGAAATAAATCTCACCATAGGGACTGATGTCCTCAGATGTTAGTGTCCCGTGAAAAGGGGCTAAAATACAGAAATGCATTTAAACTCATCATCATTAGCATGTTCTGCTCGAATTCATGCCCAAGAGACGAGAAGAGACAAATAACGAGATAAGATGAGAAGAGACAAGACGAGATGGGAACAGACGAGACGAGATGAGAAAAGAATAGACGAGAAGAGACAGAGAGAGCAACGCAAGGGCCTACACTGTCCTTTAAAAGAGTCATCCGAACAACAAGGCTATAGCTTAGTGGACTGGTTGTCAAGGTGACAAATGAATGTGCTATCTGGTCGTTGACAGTAAAGGGCAGCAGAAAGTCCAGAGCGCTCCTTACAGAAGGACACACACACACACACTCACGGAGCTCATAGACAGGACCACACCACTAGATAAGGCTAGACCAGAGGGGGTCTGATCTACACTGCAGTATGTTATCTACGAGAGACACTGTATCAGATCACTTAGCCCAGTAGCACAGGAGTCATTTCAGATCGGTGTCATCATTTATCATTATCTGCAGTTGACCTTCTGACTGCACACAATCTCTCTCTCTCTCACTCATCTGCACCAATGCAATACCCATTAACAGAGAACACTATCTATCTTCATCATGCAACTTGCCTTAATAAAGTAATTAGAGCAATATTTTAAAAGGTACTTAAATAACCATGAAGAGCTGCTGCATAACTAAATAAAGGTAAATTAAGTTTTCGATAAATGCCAGAATGTCGCTGTTGTAATTCCATAAACTTGAAGTGATCCACATCATCATCCATATGCATCATCTGTGTCATACACTAGCCAGCTCTCTTTCTTTCACTTTCTCTCATCCTCCAGAGCATAGAAAAATAAAATAAATAAATAAATAAACAAAACAGGGGGCTGGAGATGTATATTAGAAATACAAAAACTGCAATATCCCAGCCCTCTTATTTAAGGCTTCAGTTCAATATTCCCTGGTCCCAATTCCCCAGCCTCTATGGTAGCTGTCATGCACAAACAGTTGGAAGGGAAGGGTCTCTACAGGAAACGGAAAGCACCTCTCCTTGTACATTTATGCACGCATCTGCAGAGCCACAGAACAACAGTTTTCAAAGCCGTCTGAAACTTCACGCAGTTTTGAGAGTTTGGCAAACTAGGCCTCGCCGTATATGAGAAGATGACAAGCAGCTTCCGTCGAGACGGCAACAGCACTGGTCCTGTCTTCCTCCCATGATGGACCCTGTACCGTTGCCGCATTTGGTGGGATTAAAAACGACGGAGCCCATGATCATGAATAAAAAAAAAAAACAGTGCATAAATAAAAAGCAAATAAAGCAGAAATTAAGTTGAGCGTACCTCTCTGACTGCTGCTGCCGCTGGGATTGTCGATGCTGCTGTACTGCTCTGTGCCGGCTTTCACAGACGCACTGCTATGGATCAGTAGATTTATTAGTATTGGTTTCCTTACATACATATATTTACAAGCTTCTGCAACCAATTTCAAAGTCTTTTATTGGTTTATACAGTGAAGAGGATCTATTAATTACTGATTCTGAAATAAGTCTTTCAAGGTTTTCCCCAATCAGGCTAAGCTACTCAGATACTACATACAACAGCAAACTGAAAAGAACTTCCAATAATTCCACGATTCTTTCATTCTTCTTTACCTCTTTTATAGTGGCTGGACTCGTGGTGCATCCAGCCATTCACACAGCCATTGGGCATTTGGTTTAACCTATTCATCTACATTCATGTTCCTGGACAGTAAAAATAAACCCAGAGGAAACCTACATGAACACAGTGATTATGAAACCTCACACAGTCATCTAAACAGGATCGCACCCAAGACACTGAAGCTGTGATGCACCAATGCTACCCAAGGATTCCAATCATGAAAGGTTTCTGAAGGTTTTCAGTAATCAAGGTCGTATACTGACCCGACCACCTGTCCATTCTTACAAATCTGTCAGTTATTCACATTGGAAACATGACCCTAACGCATCAATTTAACTGCTTACTACTACAATTAGTCAGTATGGAATTTTTACACATCCTATACATTTTAGACAAACATGCAACAAATACAGTAAAATGGTTTCAAATCAATGCTTGAAGCAGTATTTTGAGCCACAACATACCAGTCGAGCAGTGGGATGACGGTGCATTCTGGGATCTCTGGTACAGGCCTGTGTCGTAGCTTGTAGGAGCGTGTGGGCCTTAAACATGAATCTGTAAATTGGCTACTCTCATATATATCATTGTCCACCATTACTCCCTGGAATCCAACTGAGCAACCTTCATCTGTTACACCCGAGACTGTCTGTGCGATGGAAGGATTACTAGCACTTATGTCCTTCAAGAAGTTCTCCCAATCCGAGGGCAGAGAGTGTGAGGAAAGCGACAGCGATTCGTTGCTGCTGGCCATAGAGGGAGCTTTGGAACCTGAAAGTGGCGCATTGTGGTGGGTTCGTGGGAGTGTGTGGGAGACAGTGGAGATAAAATCAGCATCATGCTGAAGCCATTTTTTTTTACAAGTCCCTGTAGGAAGAGTCTGGCTTCCAGGAAATCTGTTGTATCCAGTGTTTGTCTGTGGATTCTGAGAGGAGGTTACTCTCTTCCCTTCCTTAAGAAAGATAGTTCTTGGAAAGGGAACGGGTTTTTTCTTCACTCCATCCATCTCAGAACCATGGATATGTTGATTATCACCTGCCTTGAGGATCTCGAGGTTGTGCAGGATCCTCCGCCGATGGCCGGTGGGAAAGTGAGCCACTTGAAGGAGCTTTTCCTCATCAAGGGCCCTGCAGTCTGCCAGGGTGTGGTAGCCTGCCTGAGCAAAGCTGGTGGCATACTGAGGCAAGTGAAGGCTGGAGAGCCAGACAGAAATCTTGTCACTCGGGTCCAGAGGGGAGGAGGAAGTAGAGTCAACCAAGCCTTCACTGGTCATGGCAGTGATGGTATAAGCAAATTGACCTGAAGAGTTGGTGCCATGAGTAGAATGCTGTCTTCAGAAAGGAGCAACACTCTCTAAAATAAGCAAAGAATTTGTTACTGAACAGAAAAAAAGGATTTGTAATGAAGGTTACAACGACAGCATGTTTCTCATTTTGTTTGACAAGTGCCAACTTTTTACCCATTGAGGCCCAGAAAACATAATATACCGATATTTTAAAAGGCAGAGTTAGTTAGTATGTGGCATTCTACTGATAAGAAAACAGCATTATGAAATTTTCAGTGTTTTTGTTTAGAGAAATAGAAAAAAATTATTTTAGAAAAAGCTAAATGTCAGACTGCCATCCTGCACATGCCACTGGAGAATTTCACATGTTGTTAATGCACTAAGACAATCATGGTTCTGATAAACACACTATCAGTGTTTAGCAAGACCAGTTTGTTAGTTTGTGGTGCATAATATCTTATTTGACTACATGTTCCCTATTTAACTCAAATCATTTTTTTTACTCCAAATTGCCAGACTATGACTCTCACTGTTCTGCCACTGAATCCACCGCTATGGTGGTAAAAACAACGCTGCCAGTGACTATTTTTTTAATAAGATCCAAGTTTACTATTAAGCAGTACTTCCACCTCATCAATCCACACATGAGTACTTGCTTAATTTGTTTTTCTTTGAGAACCCATCGTGGCCATTTGTGACTGTAGTCAATATAAAGCTTCAAAGTTACTTAAGATGAGCAAATGAATGAAGGATCTTTCAGTCATGATGGTGCTTTCCACATTTCCCTTACTCTACCTCTCAACATTGTTCTTGAGGCATCTTACACAACAGCGATCATCACCAAACAAGTACCAATGTCATGCTCATGTGAATGCTTTCAAATGCTCGCATAATCGTCTCCGGGTTTGGGTTTATTTATTTTTTTGAACTGCTATTTTTTTCTAAAATGCTATTTTGTGAGTGGTTAAAAACTGAAGGAAAAAAAGGTTAAGCAAAGAATGTTTTCAGAAATGTCTGTATACACATACTGTAGATGGGGCTTTGATTCAATTCAGCTGAATAATACTGATAAACAAAATGGTGGGAATGGAAGATGCTCAGGATATATATACACACACACTATATATAAATGTGTGTGTGTGTGTGTGTGTGAGATATATATATATATCTTCAGCATCTTCCATTCCCACTAAGTACTTCTAACTACTAACTACTTTTATAAGCATTATTCACACTAAGTATTTTTTATATATATACACACACACACACACACACACACACACACACATACATACTTACACACACACAAATATGTATATTAGTATACTTGTGTGTGTGTGTATATATATATATATATATATATATATATATAAAGGCTTCAGACAGAAAACCACAAGAGCTGATTAGGGCAAAAAGAGAACTGGTCAATAACTAGGCCATGCCTACGTACGACATGCAGTGGTTAACCACTCTATAGTCACAGCTTGACGGAAACGAATCTGTTGTCTGCAGCTCCCAACAATGCTTTTTGTGACACTGAAAAATTTTTTTAGTTTGTCTAGTTTTAGATGCATAGACAATGCCATATCAAGGAAGAATTCAGCAAATAAGCAGTTGCAAGAGCATTTTAAAGGGTTTTATATGTTTCACAAGCCCCTATAGATTAAATCACCACTGCTTCTGCTTCTTTTTTTTTAGGTTATGGAAAATTTCATACATTTAAACCTACATCTTTAGCACTTCAGAAAATGAGATGCATTATATAATCTGATCTTAAGTGACAGGGAGGGTTAGCTGTTGTAATACCCTGATGTGTAATTACAAAGACACATAGGCATAGTGAAGGAGAACAGTTGCATCTTGCAACAATGCTAAGGAAATTGCTTTTGTGTCATTCACACTTCACAGCAAAAGCAACCTAAAAATAGACACATATGCAAGTTAATGATTTTGGCATTTACAATGAACCAGCAACAGGATTTAAAAGAGAATTGATGTGACCGCATGTGTATAAATCCCCTTATAACACCTCTGTCTGCACACAGAGCTTGCATAGATGTTAGTTGTGTGTGTTGGGGGGGGGGGGGGGCGGCGACACACACCATGCTCAATGTGTGGCACCTAATGAACACTTTCCACCCACATGCAACACTCAAGCTTCACACTGACCTGAATGTTACAATGCTTTTCTAAGAATTTAAACAGGCATAAAACATACAGGATGCATTTAGGTGATATTCCTGAACGTTATTTCTGTCAAAAATGCCATTTTTAAATATTAAACCAAAACAGTGCCTGTTTAAAAAAAGGTTGAGTTTAAGATTCAAACTTCACATTTATAACAATAGTAAAGTCCTGGCAATCCAATCATTTAAAAAAGAAAACCCCTTTTTTTATATCCAAATTTTTTGCCTGATCAGAACTGCATGGGTGTGTCACATCACATAACGATTGGCAGTTGCGTCTTATCGACAACTCTTGAATAGTGCAGATGCTATAAACGTGTGTAGGATTGACAGACATGAGCTGAGCTGAGCTTGTACTGGTTTATTTTCATTGTTTGTGTACTACTGGATTTTGTAGACATTGTAGACAAAAATAAGATGTGTTACTCCTTCTTTTTTAAAGCTGGTTTCCAAAGCTACAATGATCAGCAGAGCAGAGCCACATGCTGTGCAGAAGCAGCACACATGCGGTTTTAATACGCACATAAAAATTAGTTTAATGTCCTTTCACGTTACTGCATTTAGCATCACGGATTATTAACCGTTTAGGATCGTGAGTTCTGCCGGCAAGATCAAATCGACTTGGTCGTAATATTTTGATTTATGATGTCCTACAATTTTATCACACAAACATAAAAAAAAATTGACAGAAACTGTCTTGGCTTTCTAACATACACATGTATACGTAATGACAAATACAGTTAGTGTAACATTTTACCGTACTTTATTTCCATTACATCGCAGGCACTTCACTAATTCTCACTCCTTTCACCGTTTAAAAAAACAAAACAAAAAAAACAAAAAAAAACACATACATTACTACACTAAAACACTGCATATAAAATGTTATAAAGACTACCTAGATACTCTCCGGTGTTTAGAATGATCTACTCTCTGGTGTCACCCAAATGAGGACAGGTTCCCTTTAGAGTCTGATTCCTCTCAAGTTTTCTTCCTCACAACATCTCGGGGAGTTTTTCCTTGTTTCAGCACTTCAGGCTTGCTCATTAGGGATAAATATAGATCAATTTAAATACAAGTCTTAAAAAGATCTCATTCTTGTTATTTCTTCTATTACGGAAAGCTGCTCTGAGGCAATGTCCATTGTTAAAAATGCTATGCAAATAAAATTGAATTGAATTGAAAGAAGTCGTTTATGTGGGCGGGATACAGTGGTAGCTGACAGAGACGGTTATTTCTGATTGGTACGTCACTGGTACACCATTACCAAATATAGTCCTGCCCGACTCGAATCAGCCAGAAAAACACAACCTAAAAATACCGAATCAAATCAAATCAAATATCAAATATGAAACTGGTAATAATTCTATGAAAACTATGAAAAAATAAATCTCACCAGTCAAATAAAAACTCTCCATTTTGAGACATTTTATACTATTTGTGAGCTTCTGTCATTGAAAGCCAAGACTAAGACAAAAACTTTTTTGTTGTTTTTATGACGGCAAATATTCCATTATTTTGGAAATGACTCTATGGAGATAGTATGAAACTCATTCAGTTGTACACACTGCACCCTTTCAGTACTTTATTCAGAAGAATGGAAGGCAAAAGCTCACTAGCACAGAACACTGATCCTCCTGTAGTGTAAATAGCCTGTGGATTTTTTTCTCACTGTTCACATTCTGAGCGTGCTTTAACACGCCCTGAAGTTTCACACGTTCATTTTAAAGCTTGAAACCTTCTGGTACAACATTGTGCCTCAGCGCTGTATGAAAAGTAAAGATGCAGAGCACAATTACTTATCAGCATTCACACATGAGCGTGTCGTTCGGCTTCGATGCATCAGGACTGCATTGTTTAGTGGTTTCAGGTTCAGAACAATTGCACAGCTTCACTATGTGGACTACACCACATCAGGCTTATTGTGTGCATTATGCACTTTAAAAACAGGTTCACCAACTGTTTCTCATACAGACATGATTCACCTAACACAGTCATACCTAACATACCAAATTTCATCTCTGTATCATCAGTCCATTGGAGTATTACAGAAATCTCTTGAAAGAGAGTGAACGTCACATCAGGAAGTGTATGTTGCTATGGAAACATGCGCGAGCATAAAAATGCTCACTGTTACATATACAAAGGCGTCATGTAGTGTCTTTTACTTTAGCTGTGCACGAGTACATTGAAGAAAAAAGTGAAATAAAATAAAAATGCATTCACACTTTACTTACAGGCTTGAAGTATGGATTACTGTGAATATGCAGAACACTGTACTAACACAGGAAAGGAAAGCAGAGGAATAAGGAAGTTATGTGACTCGTGCACACCTGGTTATAGCTTCCCCTGGAGCAAAGTCCAACTTTTCATGATAATTGATCTGCGTTAAATGTCGCTTCATGCTAGCTAATGAGTTGTCATGTCAGATATCAGGAGCCAATGTAGCGTCTCGTGCAACAGTGTTAAAGAGCTAAAGCGCTAAACTCTCTACCTGCACAGGTGAAGTGTTTACTGAGGCGGTGTGGCTGTGTTTAAAGGGAAAGAGCTTACAGAAGATATAAAGAAGCTGTAACCCAAAACTTCGCCAAGTTCTGTATAGGAAAGATTTCAGCAGTAGTTTACATTTACTCACCTGAAAAGGAAGCCGTTTCGGAATAAATCCTGTTTACACCTTGACTGAGTCCGGATTTGTTTAATTTATTGCCGGTTTTTTCCACTTTCTTTTCCAGTTTAGAAACCAAAACCATGTCGGCGTGGTGCAGTGTAGTGTAGTGTTGTGGTGTTTAAGCCACAGCAGTTCATCCGTTCCGCCTTCTTTCCGCCTTATAAACCGCCCATAAACGCGACTTTACCTGAAGCCTGAAGAATTCAGCGCGTTCATGTCCACACACAGCACGGGGCAGGAGAAGAGAAGGAAATGTACATATATACACATAAAAATAATGCACTTTTTCCTTTTGAGTATAAAGTCTGTATATTTCGTGTTCTTTCCACAGGCCTTCAAATTGTTTGTGTGTGTGTGTGTGTGTGTGTGTGTGTGTGTGTGTGTGTGTGTGTGTGTGTGTGTGTGTGTGTGTGTGTGTGTGTGTGTGTGTTAAAGTGTGATTGTGTGTGTGTTTGAGAGAGAGAGAGAGAGAGAGAGAGAGAGAGAGAGAGAGAGAGAGAAAGTGAGTGAGTGAGTGAGTGAGTGAGTGTGTGTGTGTGTGTGTGTGTGTGTGTGTGTGTGTGTGTGTGTTAGAGTGTGATTTTGTGTGTGTGTTTGTGAGAGAGTGTACGTGCGTGTGTGTTAGCTATTAAGGATTTAACCCTCAGGGTAGGCATACTGCAGCAGCCGAGCCGACCACAAATAACATTAACAGCTCTGTATAAATGTCACTTGTTGCTGTTGTTTTAGAGTACTTTCCAGTTTACACAGCCATCCATTTACAGAAAATACAAATCCACACTTTTAGCAAGTTTTGAAATCTGATTTTTTTTCTTTTTGTTCTGTTAGAATTTTGATTTAATTTGTTTTATTTATTAATTTTTTTTTTTTGGTACCTTGTATTTCCTAGCCAAAGCTGTAGGGGTAGAGTTGCATAGTACTGTATGTCTCATGGTCAATTCTAAAAATAATAATAATCAAGTTCAAGTTTCTTCATTTGTCATTTCGCTACATATTGAGACAGGTCAAACGGCGCAATATCCATACAGACATTAAACATCAAAAAACAACACAAAGCACAAAACAAAGCAATACAATTTAAATACACAAAAAAAATACACTCAAGCTATAAATATAAGTATGAAGACTCTACAATGCTTCCTTGATATTGTACACATGCAACAGGAGGCATTCAAAGTCAGCATCTGGTAGCGGACTAGTGCAAGTTGTGGTGTGCAACATGAGCATGTAAACATTTAAACATTTTTTGATGTGCCAGTGTGCTAATGCTAAGGTGAGTGAGACTGGTGGCAGTCAGGTGGGTCACGTCACAGGAGGCCTGTATATTTTCAGGGGTGGCAGTGGAGGTTTGAGTTCAGGGCTCTCGCAGTTTGGGGGAAGAAACTGTTCCGCAGTCTAGCAGAGCTGACTATGATGCTCCTGTACCTTCTTACTGATGGTAGAAGCTGAAAAATGTTGTAGGAGGGATGGGTGGGGTCCCCCGCCATGCTGTTGGCCCTGCTGAGGCATCGCTTCATGAAGATGTCCTCGATCGTGGGGAGAGGGGTGCCGATGATCTTTGCAGCTGCATTCACTATCCTCTGAAGGGTCTTGCGGTCAGCTGCACTGCAGTTCCCATGGCATACAGTGATGCAGTTCATCAACACGCTCTCAATGGTTCCTCTGTAGAAGGTGGTGAGGATGGGTGGAGGGAGACATGCTTTCTTCAGGCGGAGGAGAAAGTTCAGCCGCTGATGTGCCTTCTTGGAGTGTGACCGCGTGTTGGTGGACCAGGTGAGATTCCCCGTGATATGCACCCCCAGGAATTTTGTACTGCCAACCCTCTCAACTATTGTGTTGTTGATGGTCAGTGGACGGTTCTCAATGGAGTTTTTTCTGAAGTCCATCACAACCTCCTTTGTCTTTTCAACAGGGACAAGCTGAGCACCATTTAGCCAGCTGAGCCACTTCCTCTGTGTTTCGTCATTGTTGCTGATGAGACCGATCACAGTTGTGTCATTACCAAACTTGATAATGCAATTGGAGCTGAACTTTGCAGTGCAGTCGTGTGTCAGCAGCGTGAAGAGCAGTTGGCTGAGCACACAGCCTTGTGGTGCGCCTGTGCTCAGTGTTGTAGTGCTCGATGTTTTTTGTTGTGGGGTGATTGTGTTGAATGCTGAGCTGAAGTCTATGAACAGCATTCTGACATGGGAATTTTTGTTTTCAAGATGTGTAAGGGCTAGGTGGAGGCTGGGGGCAATTGCATCATCTGTGGATCGGTTCTGGCGATATGCAAACTGGAGCGGATCGAGGGTGTTGGGGAGACTGGTTGTTATGTTTTCATGACTAGCCTCTCAAAGCACTTCATCACGATTGGAGTCTGTGCTATGGGACGGTAGTCATTCAAACAGGACACAGGTGCTTTCTTTGTGTCTGGTATGATGGTCGTGGACTTGAGACATGTGGGGACGACTGCCTGGCTCAGTGAGGTGTTAAAGATATCTGTAAGGACGTCAGTCAACTGTGCCGCACAATCTCTCAGTACCCTGCCTGATATTCCATTGGGGCCCGCAGCCTTGCATCGGTTAATCCTGGATAGGGTCTTCCTTACATCAGCTGGAGAGAAACAGAGCACCTTGTCGTTGGTCAATGTGGGCAGTTTTTGTGCAGGTGTGTTATTCTGCATGTCAAACTGTGAGTAGAAAAGGTTCAGTGTGTCAGGGAGTGATGTGTTCGGATGGCTTTCCACAGGCTCCGTTTGTGTCTTCACTGTCTGCAAAGTGGCTGTTGATTTTATCTGCATATGTCCGTTTCGTGTTTTTGATGCCCCATTGGCTCCTGCTGTTCTAAGAGCTGCTTTATCTCCTGACCTGAAAGCTTCATCTCTGGTCTTTAGCAGCTCATGAACCTCTGCTGTCATCCACTGCTTTTGGCTTTCCCGTGTGGTGATAGTCTTGGTTACTGTGACATCACCACACTTTTTGATGTATGCACTCACGGTTTCAGTATACTCCTGCAGATCTGTGCGGTTGTTGTAGGTGTCTGCCTCTCTGAACATATTCCAGTCCGTGCACTGAAAGCAGTCCTGGAGTTTTGAGGTAGCATCCTCTGGCCAGACTGTGATAAGTTTCTGAACCGGTTTTGTGCGTATCAGGAGTGGTCTGTATGCAGGGATTAGCATAACAGAAATGTGATCTGAGAACCCGAGGTGGGGGCGGGGCTCAGCCCTGTATGCATGCTTCACTGTAGTGTAAACCAAGTCCAGTATATTATTTCCCCTTTTTCCAAAGTTCACATGCTGGTAGAACTTCGGTAGCACTGTCTTTAAGTTGGTGTGGTTAAAGTCACCAGCTATTATGAAAAAGGCATCGGGGCTGTATGTTTGAAGTTCGGTAATGCCGCTGTACAGCTCATGCAGCATGTCCTTAGCATTAGCACATGGGGGAATGTACACCGTAGTAATAATAATAATAATAATAATAATAATAATAATAATAATAATAAATAAGAAGAAGGAAAAAAGAAGAAAAAATCTATCCTCGTTGTTTCATGTGTCCACTTTTATCCAGGGCACAGGTTACTTACTGTAAATGCTATCTGTAAATGATTAGCCATTGTACATGTGGATTCCTTCTGGGTTCTCTGGTCTCCTCCTACCTACCAAAAATATTTCAGTTGGTGGATTGGCTTCAGTGCCATAAGACAAAAGGGAAGCTTTCTGTCTTGCTTCCAGCCAAATTCCATCTGTAACTGAGCTGTCAGTTTTGGAAAATTTCCAGATGTTGCTACATAATTTATAATATATATATTTAATTTATATAATTAATTATATAATTTAGGAAGAGTGTTATATTACGGCAGGGAGAGGGATTAAAATTATACTTTTTGTACCACAAATTAGTGATTGTTACAGTGTGAGATTAGTTCAGGAGAGGAATTTAGACACAACTGTCAAAACTATACCATTAACATCATATTGACTTTTTAAATTCCATGTGCAGTGTGTGTGTGTGTGTGTGTGTGTGTGTGTGTGTGTGTGTGTGTGTGTGTGTGTGTGTGTGTGTGTGTGTGTGTGTGTGTGTGTGTGTGTGTGTGTGTGTATGCATGTATGTTTACAAAGGTATTGGCAGGTAAACATGTATTAAATCACCCAGCTACAATCATGCCAGTCATTTATCTATTTCTCTGTCATTTCTCTGCTGGCAGGCTCTGTAAATTGACATAATAAGCTAACACATTTTCTGTAAGCACACAGGCCTTTACACAATATGTTGGAATGTTAGCATGCTGATTTTTGCGGTGCTTATGAAATATTCACTGAACAGCTCTCAGCTTATGAAATGTGAGGTTACACATTTTCCCCATTATCTGCAGTTGAGCTTTAACAGTTTTCGGTAGTAACTCATTCCCAAAGTAATTGGCTCTCAGGTTGCAGAAGCTGTGGGTGAGGTTTTGTTCAGTGCATAGAGATAGATAGATAGAGAGAGAGAGAGAGAGAGAGAGAGAGAGAGAGAGAGAGAGAGAGAGAGAGAGAGAGAGAGAGAGAGAGAGAGAGAGAGAGAGAGAGCTCTTAACTCTTGCATGGTAACTCTTAATGTGAACGTTTGTTTTTCATTCTATATGTTATTAAAAATATATATATTCATACTTGTTCATATATACCCAGTTCATATATAAGAAAATGTTGACGCAGACAGAGAAAGAGCAACGTACAGAGAGTAAGAGAATGTTTGATAAAGGCTAAAAAGGACTCTAATATGCAGCCTGTCAGAGCAGAGGCCATTCTTAGACACACACATTACTCTTTTTTAGGGTCTTCTGTTGCTAAGGGCCCCTCTTTGTCTTTAGGCACACCCTCTAATTGCCATGGCCACCTGTTTTTATTACACCAAAACTGTAAATACTGCCAGATCTGAGAGAATAGACAAAGACAGACAAGGGAAAGGTGAAAACAGAATTACAAGCAGTCAGTGGTATTTCTGTGGGCAGTGGTCTTCTGAAAATAGACTTTGACAGGAACCAGTTGTCTGATCCACAATGCTGGGGGCAAATCTTCATTTTGGATCATGTCCTGAGGATAAAATTCTGAACATGCTCCAAGCTACAATCCAGAGACTACAAGAACTATTACATTTAGAGAGAACCAGCAGCACAGATGCACATGGATCAGAGTTTACAAAAGCTTCTGGGCATCCTCTCGGGAATGGAGATTTAGCAAGGACCCTTAGGAAAGTTCTCCATCTTTTTAAGGAGTGGAGTGTGCTACACACATACAGAGTGGGCTGCTTGAGAGAAGCTCTAAACTCAACAGTACACACTCTCATGGAGCGAGACAGGAACGCAAATCATGGGCACACGGTCCCAAAGAGAGAGACTCAAGCAAAACAACTGGGTAAGTTGTGCTGGTGAAAGCAAGTTATTCTTGGCTTTTTGCATTTATTTTGTTTATTTGTATTCAGTGGAATTTCAAGATAAAAGATTTTTGTGAACAATTTCCCTGCAGGAGCCTCCCGAGAAGGTCATTTTTGCAAACTTGTCTATGTCAACGATCTCATTCTAAGTGTTTTGGGAGATGTGCACAGCATTGAGAAGACGCTGCTTTCAATCACAAGTAAAGTTGACAGTGCGACCACCATCATCTCTAGAGCAAACCTGCAAAGTACAGAAGCTGAGATAACAAGGGACGATCTCATGATTCGTGATCTCCTGATTCGTGATGGATTCATGATGGATTCGAAGGACAGGCTTGTCCTTCCACGGATATTTGATAAAGAGCAATGTGGCTCTCCAAATACTGACCCAGAACACACTTCAAATGTCTCACCCCTTATAGACATTCAGAAATGTGACCTTCAAAGTAACCAAGAACAGACTCATGCTGCGTTGGAGAGAAAGACTAGCCACAATGATCTGTTTAATGAAAGCACAATTGATCTTGAGACACGAGGAGAGGACAACATTCTGTGTGAAATGCTGAAGAGCTCAAGAATCGGTGGCCACAGTCCTCTTGGAGAGGATACTAGAGAGGTGAAGAACGAAATTTTAACAGTGGATGAAAGAGACAAGAAGGCAGAGAAGATTAGCATTGTGGTTATGGATGAACATATAAGCTGGGCACACAGCTGGAATACAGTAGGGTAAGGTATCTTTTGGTCATTCTAGGCTACAACTCACTGTAAGTATAACACCAGTGCTTTTTATGAATTTATTAATCTCCAGTCATTCCTTTATCCTGATCAGAGTTATGATGGAAACCTTGGGCACAGTGAGAAAGTGAGATGGTGTGATGCTCCCCAGATGGAATACAAGTCCAAAACTGGGCAGCATGCCTTTACACATTTAGGCAATTTAGAAGAGCCAATTGACCTACTAGCATGTTTTGGGAGCTAAGTGGGAAGAAACTTAGAGAACTTAGAGGAAAGCTAAACAAACACTGGGCAAAATCTGAAGCTCCACAGGATTGTACTAAGGACCTTGGCACTGTGAGGTAACAGTGCTAGACACTACACCACCTGTGCCACTGCACAAGCAATTTCACTAATGAAATAAATTGTGTTAAAGTAATTTCCCAACCTCAACCTTCCCCAACCAACTAAAGGACTTCTTGTGAGTTCAGGTGCTGGGTTTTTAGAATCACCTAACCCATGTGTTCATCCAGACATGACTACAATCTGTAAATGTACACCTACAAAGTGTTACATCTACATTATAAAGTATAAAGACAGAAATTCAACCTGTTCCAAACAACTTTATATGTTACATGCAGTGTTCTAAGTAGACATTTTAATTTCCAGGATGATTTTCATTTCATTCCTTTATATTTTTATATTTTCCTTGGCAGATAAGACTATTGCACATGAAACCATTTCTGAAATAAATCCAAACCCCTTTTTATGACAGTTTGACAGATTCAGCAAGATCATCCTCCACAGTCCTGTGCTATATAACTGCACCAATAGAAGTCACAAAGGTCATCAGATGTAAGGCAGTGGACAGCCTCAGCTCTCTCATGGTATCCGGGTCAGAGGAGCTGGTCAGCAGCGTGCTCAGACTTGAAAACATCAGCAACATGAAGTGTCCCTTCCCGATTACTATAGCTGTTCCTTTCCAGGCTTTTTACCATCTGAATTATCGTGAGGCTGTGGTGAAAGTGATGGACCAACAGCAGAGGATCAGTTATGTCACTCCAGCAGCAACCGAGGGATTCTATGGGGGCTGCAAGGTCTATGATTGCAAAATACATTATTCAGTTAACTAAAATCATGTCATCAGAATTGATTTACATCAGTGGAAATGTTTTGTGTTTATAAATTCAGGTCTATGTTTTCTCTCAGGGTACATTTGCAGTGGTGAAGGTGTACACTCTTGGTGTATTTGCAGTCTTATCCCGTTTGCAGAGGGAGACATTCACAATCCCAAAGAGAGGTCTGTGTCTCAAACTGGGTGTGGACTCCAGGATATGCCTTGACTATCCACCTGGAACTTTCAGCACACCAGTGGTTGCCCAAGCAATGGTACTCTCATAGTACTGGGCTAATCTTTTTTCTAGAGCATTCGATTTCTAATTTAATCATAAATTTGTCATCCTTAGACATTAATTAACTAATTAATTGCATTTATTAACTATTATTAGTAGCAGGTATTTACTTATTTTTCATTTCCTCCAGACAATATGTTTCTAATATTTATGTGAATGTTTTTGGAGAAAAATGTACTAAGTCCATAAACATTTATCTCTTATTTCTTAGTTGCATTACTGACTTTTCACCACTATGACCTAACTGTCTTACTTGCTTATCTGAATTTAAACTAACAGATTATAATAGCACTAATGTAGCTAGTTAATGCTTGGAGAGAATCCTAGCTAGAGTATTAAGAGAAAACAAAAGCATAAAGCATAAAAACAGAATTCTACAGACCATGTCCATTACATGTCCTTTACCAAAATAATAGCCATGATGCCACGTTGGTTGCCTTGTATGACCAAACAAAAGATGAAGTACACAACCAGTTATTAGCTAATGTTTGGAGAGAATATTGACAAGATAAGGCTTATTCTTGTAGTATGTAATGTGGGAGGTAATAATGTAGTGGTGAAGTGCTTGGACTATTGATCGGAAGGTCATGAGTTTGAATCCCAGCTACCACTGCTGGGCCCCTGAGCAAGGCTCTTAACCCTCGATTGTCTAAATTGAAATAAAATGTAAGTTACTCTGGATAAAGGTGTCTGCTAAATGCCAAAAATGTAAAGAAGTCTTAATACATTATGTCCATAGATAGCACAGGCGGGGAATACTTATATACATGCATATACATATAGCAGCCTACTAGCTTTATGTGCAAAATGACATCACCATCAGTTTATTTATGCTAATAATACATCAAACTCTGTTGTGTCTATTTTACTCCTCAGGTGCAGCCTGTAGATGCTATGCTCTTGTCTTCATTAAAGTACAGAAATGATTTCTGCCACTCCATTCTCACCACTAGCCCTCTACTCTATCTGAATCACCCTTTAACTGTAAGCCCTCTTCGACCTTTGACCTTAACACTGCCCTGTCCTCTTAAACCTAAAACGATGACGACAAGAGAGGAGAACTCTCATAGCACAGCTCTTATTCCTGACACCACCTCATCCCATCAGGTCAGGTAGTGCCTGTTCCTTTGTCTGGCTGCAAAGCTGTATTTTATTACTTAAGATAAGGAATAATAGGAAAGTGGAAACTGAAGCATAGTGATTTTTTTAAAACTAATTATAGCCTAAAGATTGTTTTAGAAATATGATTTTTAATATTATTGTATTGAATATAGTGCAGTGTTTGTTTGTTTTTATAAGAAACCCTACAATTCTGCATTTATGTGTACTTTCTTTCTAAATAAGGCTTTTAAGTGCCTCATTGAAGGCATCCAAAAAGCTGACTAAAGAGCAGCTTGTTGTCCTGGGCTGGAAAGATAAGCACTGGGATGTACTGAATACAGTTACTGTGAGGAATATGCAGAAAGACCTTGTTTCCTTTGAGGTCTTGGAGAACTATGAGCGGTACCTATTCAAAACTATGAGACAATATATTTATGCATCATGAGAATGAGAGATTCTCTGTTTCCGGTTTACATTTATGCTGATGAAATCTTGTCCTTTTCTCTAGGCTGATAGTCCTTCGTCTGCTCTCTTCTGTAAGACCTTCTTGCTTGGTGCTCTTTGCTGAGGAGCTACAGGAGTCAGTAAGGACCTGTACAGTATCCATAGTCATCCACAAAAGACTGAAGGACCCTGGCAGTGTGGTTCTGGCTGTTCTGCCCAGTAGAGATCTGAGCTGGGGACTGGCAGAGCTTCATGCACAGGCTTACTGTGGATCACCAGAGCAATCTTCTGAGATGCTGATGAGGGAGGGAGAGCAGCTGTTGCTAAAGTTCAGCGGTAACATAACCAGCACAGGTAGCTAAAGAGTCTTGCTTGTAGGAGCGTCTGTAGGAGCCATGCTCACATTACATGTCATGCCCCTTATCAGACAGCTTTCCTTAAACTCCCCTTGTTAAACTACTAATCACACCACTATTTTCACAAAAGATGAATAAGATAAATTAAGATGAATAAGAAATATGACGGGATGATTCATTTCCAATTATAGACCACCCCAGTGTTTTATTCCTCTTATACCACAACAATTTGAGAACAGTTTACATTGTTCATTTGTTAAAAACTGTTTAACAGGAACACCTGTACACCTGCACATTCATACATTTATCTAATAAGATATTCGCCTTGCAGCAGCAGCACAATGCAGAAATCATTCAGATACAGGTCAAGAGCTTCGGTTGATGTTCACATCAATATCAGAATGTGGGAAAATTGAGATGTCTCTAACTTTAACCATGGTATAGGTGATAGTGAGATGGACTATTTTGAATACTACATAAACTGATTATCTGGGATTTTCATATGCAACAGTCTTTACAGTTTACATATAATGATGTGAAAAAAAAAGGAACATGCTGTGTGCTGAGAGTCTGCAAGTTTAAATGAGAGAGACCAGAGAGGAATGACCAGACTGCTTTGAGCTAACAGGATGTCTACATTAATTCAAATAATCACTTTTTACAACTGTGGTGGACAGAAAGCATCCCAGAATACACAGACACATTAAAGACTCACCAAACACTTTAGTACACCAAACATCTGGTGTTCAGTGAATGTATAGTTATGTTTAATGTTGTGGAACGTCAGTGAAACAAGTTATTTCCTGTTAGCTTTTACATAACACAGTCCCTAAAGGTAAAGGAGCAATAGTGTGAAGTGCATATACAGTACAGTATAGATTCTTGATTTGTGTGAGTACATGTTTGTGCAGGTGACCAGTGCACAGATCCTCACACACTCACATTTCACAATCAGAGGAAGAATTGGCTCTGTCTACAGCTGAAGGAACTGGACCCGTATGGAAATTACAGCTCACCTTATTACAAAGGCATGGCCCTAATTTTCCAGATCCCTAAAGATCAGCTGGTATGGAGGGAAGACAAAGCAGTTATATCAGAAGACTATTGCTTAGGAGAACCGGTCTGTAAGCTGGCACTCACCCTTCCGAAGGTAAAATAATACAAATGAGCTTAGGTTCAAATAAAATTGCAGTGTTTTTAACATCTGCAAATCATTTTACTTTCAAGTCATTCCCAAATCTCTTGTGATTTATTTAATCCTAATCTGGTGTTCTACTTCTAACACTTCCCTTGACCTAATTGTAAGATACCAAGACAACTCCACAAAGAGATTCCATAGAACATGTTATAACAGGGATTTGTTATTGTCTTTTTTTTCAGAATGTGGAAACTTTATCTCGACCAATCGGTGCAAAATTCTTGCAGCAAGATCAGGCAGGTAAGTAGAAATATTCAAATCCAGCCTCTCTATTATTTTTTATAATCTTATCATTCTTATCATCTCCTTCTGCTAGAGTCACTCTGTGATGAACTGCTAGCCTGGCTCTGTAGCGAGCTGTCCGAAGAAGATGCAGCTATGCTGGTTGTGTGCCTTCGCCTGCGCCGTTCATCTGTCCAGTTGGCCAGACTCCGAGCTCCAAACAGCCTCGCACTGCAGAATTTCCACATCCTGACCACATGGAGACAAGCCCTGCCTTCCCTCACACCAAAACGTCCTTTGCTTGCCCACTGTCTGACTCGCATTGGTAGGCCAGAGCTGGCTGCAGAGCTGCTGAAAAAAGGTCTGGCTCTTGACATGAGTGAGACATGAGGTGCAGAAGATTTGTAACAGTCCATGGCTCTCCATTATGTGAGATTATGGGGTAGACATTATATATATATATATATATATATATATATATATATATATATATATATATATATATATATATATATATATATATAAGTCCATTATGTATAGATATGAGCTGTAGTTTGGCTAGTAAATGGAGAGTAAATTAGCATGAGATAAATAGATACAACATGTTTGTAAGCAGTATGTCTAACAATGAACAATAAAACTACTGATCACATTTCAAAACATTTTAACAGACCTACATGCATTATCAAAACAACCCCATAAACATGAAGTTGCATTACCAGACCAGCAGATGGCAGTGTTGTAACGTTAATAAAATATATTTTCAAATTCTCTGACAAGAGCTTACTATTTACTACTAAATTAATTAACTGTTTTTGGATCGCTAAAATAAGCGCATAAACTGTTTATTATAAGACATACGTTAAATCTGTATAGTTGGACACTTTTCTTGTCTCAAAAATAAACCGTTTAGGCGGCTTAGTTCGCTAGTGCGCATGCGCAACTCAGCACTCCGCCGTCCGCGTGAGTTAGCAAGCTTTGGCCGAGTCATTGACGTCACCATCTACGTGCCACCGAGGCACGTGGATCTGAGGCTGCACAGGCGATTAAAACATTACCGTAATGTGTATAATAGTGCAGCCTTGATTCAACCGTAGTAGCAAAAAAGCTGTTGTTGTATTAAAAGTGTCAAAAAAACGGACGTTTCAAACTAAGTTAACGATTGGGTTTATTTTATTAGTTCTGCAGAAGCTGGATACATCCATCATTATTCATATCAATCATCATTATCAGACGTTTACCGCCATATACAATGATCAAATCATATATGTGCGACACTCCACACGAAAAATGTTTTTTTCCTGTTTCAGAAAGAAAGGATTAATGATACATAACACTTTGGGATATTAATAAACGTGTTGTGATTGTTTATGACTCCGTATTTAAGTGTAAACTCTTCGTTGATGCGCGTGTATTAGGTTCACGTCGGTAAAAACACCACCTCAAACATCGCGCCGGTTTCGTCTGGTGTGGAGCAGGCATGCTGCAACGTGACAGCTGGGCCCCGTGCGGCGAGCACCTCCCCCATCAGCCAATCAGCGCCGACCTAGGATCGAATAGGCTGGATTTACGAGCTGAGGCAGCCAATAGGAATCGCGTATTTGATCAGCTTGCAGTGGGACGTACAGGAACGTGTACTACTGCGTGTCTGGTGTGGCAAAGGGAAGGGAAAAGTGAAGCACAAAATAAGCGTTCAACCGCCACCGCGTACCGACGTGAAAAACGACTTATATCAAGTACAGCTTTGAAATCGTATTGTCCTGACTTTTTAATATAAGCCGGAAACAGAAAACTAGCAGAGACGTGATATGAGGACGTGTTTATTCCCCTGGAGACAACACTGTAAAGCTGCACAGGTGAAGCTGCACAGGTAAGGCCAGTCATTTTAATAGCAGGATTGATATCTTAGCGCTTCGCAGTGATTTATACTGGAGAAAAAGTTCTGTGTTTATGTCTGAGACTCTGATACTGACTCGGTTTGTTTGGGATGATAAAACGACTGTTAAGTGACATGGATACAGATTTATGTCACGCTGCACTCATGAATCTGGTCCATAAAGAAAGGTAACAGATCCCATGATTCTCCTGCATCACACCAGCACTAACAATCTGTAAACGTGTCACATTTCACTGCAAAACAAAAGCCACGTTTGCTATAACTTTAATATGACATCAGCTGGTTTTATACCTCATGTATGTGTTATTATGTGTATCTTTATTTATGTGTATCTATGTATACCGTAATATTTCATATTCCTGTGTGAGACAATATAGGTAACATATACAAGAAACAAGATAATATATATATATATATATATAATTTTTTTTTTTAGTGGACTTGTTTATTCAGCTTGCACATTTTTTTTAAATGCCATAGCCATAGACTTTTCAACAATGTCCACACATCTCTGCACTGCTGTAGCCTTTATATTTATTCACTGTACTTATGTTTACATATATATCTATATATTACATGAAGTACATATATGCTACATATTTATCTGCACTAGTCTATTTGCACAATTGCTACTCTGCACTTCTGGTAGATGCCAAACTGCTCTATCTATCCATCTATCAATCAATCAGATGATAAATTCATTGAAGCTGGACTTTATTGTATATCCAGGAACATTTTCTCTGGGCAGGAGTGGATCTAATTAATATAAATTGTCCAATTTAAGATAGAAAAGTTATTTAATTCAAGATATATGGATATTTACAGGTATGAAATATAAGGCTGATACTGGTTTGTTTATTATTCATTCAGTAATGAGGTTTAGTATGTAAAGCCTTGAAATGCCCCACAGATAACAGGTAGAGGATTACAGGCATGGCAGCCTTTGACAGAGGTGTGAGAACAAATAGGGCATTTTCCTTAGTTGCATTTGTTATGGTTTTTTTAGTGGTCATTTTTTGAAGCCAAAACAGCTTGTAATACCCTGAACTGTGATCAACAGGTGCAGTGAAAAAACATAGAAGATACGACAAAAATGTGTCATTGATTGCTCTGTTAGAACATATAAAGCTCATAAAAATCTATTTTAACTGCGCGTTTATGACCACAGGTCTGATTGGCTATAGATTCTGTTCAGCTTTCAATAGATACTTCAAACGTTCTTGCAACATCTTGAACTGACATTGCAGTAGAGCATCAATAGTAAATATTATTTTCAAGTTAGCAAGAAGCTAACCAGCTAGCATTACCATATACTGATGGTTTCCCTCTCAAAACAGCAAACAGTACGGTCACCAATACCGCTATTAACACATTTAACACAGAGAAGGGGGATTTTACAATGTTCAAATTATGCCACCATATTGATTTCATTTCACTTTGTTAACAGGCAAGAAACTGGTAGTTGTAAAGTTGACTAGTTGAGATTTAAACTAGGGATTTTCTGTTTTACCGGTTTGAGGGTCAGGAATTATAAGCTACAACCTTGCCTTAAATTCAACATTTCTTTAATGAGCTATGAATTAGAAAGGCAGGCTTACAGGAGACAAAATTTTTCAGGAAAAACCTGCTGCAGGCATGCGTGAATATGTTGCTATGGCTTGGCTTTAAACAAACAGTAACACATCATCATCACAGCACCACACGATTGTCATACGTACTTACATATAGATTATATTCTCCTGTTCCCAGTAGTATTTTATGGACATTATTTTTACACTGCCAATACCAACGTATACTTGATAATTTTTTCGTTTCTATATTTGATTGTACAGTGAATTTTAACCTGTATTAGATGTGTTTATCAGGATTGGGGTAACAAAAAATTAAATATCACAGTACAAATGGCCTTCATGGATGTGATTATGAAGCATTTGGGAAACAAAAAAAAGTTTGTGTTGACTGATATAGGAGTGTGTTAGACATAGCAGTACACTCAGAAATGTTTACCATTATGAAGACTGTGTGTGTATGTGTGTGTATGTGTGTGTATGTGTGTGTGTGTGTGTGTGTGTGTGTGTGTGTGTGTGTGTGTGTGTGTGTGTGTGTGTCTTGAAATCAACATTTTGGGTAAAATACGGGATGATTTTATGATTTGTGCAAATAGTCATTATAGTTACTAGCTTTGAGGTATCTAGGTAAGTACATTATATAATTCAGGTAAGAATCTTGTCCTCTAGTCAGTTGTTCTACTGCAAATGGTTTACTGTAGGTAAAGGATGATTGGCTAGTTTCTTTTAGACCCAATGAAGAAGCTTTAAATTGATTTCATGTATTGGCATTTTTCTTTTGGTGGGTCAAAGGGCTTGACTGACCTGCACGGCAGCCTTTACACAGTACCTCACACCAAATACAACATTGTCTAGACAAGAAAGCATACAAGAGTTTGAAGAGAGCTTGCATTCAAATATGTGGGGTTTTCTTCCTGTCACTTTGTTTGTCGTTTTTGGCTTCATTGAGTAGTAATTGTACACAGCAGTCTTCCTTCTCCAGCACAGTAAGTTTCAATGACACATTAGTGAGGTTGTATGGAGTACAATAATCACAGTTTGATTATGAAGCCATGTCACATGTGATTGGATACCGAGTGGAAAAGTAAAATGCAGCAATGTTTTTCATTAAATGAGAGTACCACAATACTGCCCCAGTTGTGTCCAATTGTAGGAGGAAATTGTTTATAATCTTGTGTTACCCTGTTGTAGATTAGTTGTCTTTTGATCCTTGTTCCTTTCAAGGTTTCTTTCTCATATTACCTTATGCAGTTTTTTCTTGCCTTGACAAAGTCCACTGCTACAAGCACTTGCACTGGCTGAATGCATTTGGTGTCTTGCATCTTTAATAATTTAATAAGAGTGCAATTGATTTTCATAGCAGTAGCATAACGATTGTTCTCTGGAGGTAATTAAAAGCCATTCAGATCAGAGATATAGGGTCATTTAAGGGTTCTTGAAAATCAACAGAGAATTGATTGGGTCTTCCATCTGATTAGTAGTCACTTCAACTGCATAATAAAGTGGATAGTAGAACGAGTAAGACAAACTCTGAACGTTATGAATGAATCAGTTTTGTGTCAGACACGATTTTTCAGTTTTGTTAAACATGTTCATTTTATTAGTTTTTTATCTTTTAACATGTTTTGCAGTAATTTAGTTGAGCTGAGATGCACAACAGAAACCACTATTTAAGCCATACACAACGCATTTACTGTACCCTCGCTGTTCCATTTGCAGAATATTTGCATCTATTTTTTTTTTATTCTTTCATACAGTGTATTTTTTTTTTAGCTCAGTTCTACTTTGTCTCAGACCACACCACATATAACTCATGAGTGTCATATCTATGATTTGTAGAGAATTGTTTTCCTCAGCTTGTATGCTTTCAAGATCTAAACACATAGCTCCATGCTATATGTACATGTACATTTAGGTGTGTTAGGGACATCCTGGTCTGGAGGCCAAGCATTGCTCAGAAACAGGACCAGGGAAGGTGACATGCTCCCATCATGATTATTACAGTTTGCACTACAATTGCTGTCACCCTCTAATTAACATCAAATGTGCTGAAACACTGCTTTACACCTCGATTAAATGATTGCTATAATTTTCAAATCAGTCTTCCGGCTCAAACTCACAACTTGGCATAGTTCCTAGCCACATTCAGACACGACGGTTCCCCTATTTTATACGAGCTATACTCCTATAAATTCATATTTTTCGTTCTACCTTCAGCAGCCTTGCATGCTCTAGCCTCTGCTTGTCAACAGTCACTCTTTCAGTTTTACCATTCTTCATGGAAATTCACGTCTTCTAGCGCTGGTGGTCTACCTTCTACTCTGAACCATATTCACTGTACAGAAGTCATATTATAGTTTGCCTTAAAGAGTCTGCTGCAGATTCTGATTTCTGATTTTTACAGCTCATATACTGTGAAATTCTTCTGAACCAAAAGGTGCAACACATGATACAGCAGCACAATACAAAGTAGTGTATAAAGAGAAAACACACTAGACTTATTTGACAGTTCAGCAGAATACAAGTGTGTGGGAGTAATCAACAAATAAACTGTTGACTCTACCTCGTGACGCAGGTCGTCTAGAAAACCTGTATAAAGGTGTAGGGACTGTATGATGTAGTGTGTGTGTGTGTGTGTGTGTGTGTGTGTGTGTGTGTGTGTGTGTGTGTGTGTGTGTGTGCACGCGTGTGATCTGTTTATCTCTCTGTGTTGTCTGATCTGAATTCACACGCTTGACGCAGGTTTTAACAAAGCATCGTATGTGATCTTTATATGATAGCAGGCGGAAAGACAACACGCACATAAAACGTATCATAGCTCCTGACGTAGTAAGCCGGAACCAGCGCTTCACCCGTGCTTCGGTGTGCTTATATCGCAGCTAGGATCCCTTATGCGATTGGCTAGTCATTTCCACCAATCCGCGTTGAGCCAGGCTTGAAGAAACCACCGCTCTAGACACGTGCGCTATGTGTTTACAGAACGCCGCCTGCTGCCAGCCAATCAGAGCTCGCGCTGTCCATAAAGCCTGACGCGATAGGTCGGTCTAAGCGTGGAGGCGGAAACCCAGCGGAAGCGCTCACGCGGACCTGTGGCTCGGTACAACAAGCGTGTTTACGCTCACATGAAGATGAGACAGCACGAACTTGTCATCTTGGTGGAGAAAATACCGAACAGTTCCTGTCTGCGTGCTGCTCTGTGTTTTTGGTGCATGTAAGTCGCTTCATCTTAGTTAGTGTTTCATAGCCAAATATCTCCCTAAATAAGTGCACTGCATACTGCAGGGTAATGTCGATAAGAGTTTCTGCAGGTTAGGACAGAAATGCATGCTCAGACCGGAGTCTTTTTGATTAAAGCTCTTTATTATTACTAACGCTGTTTGCCTTTAAATGCAACTGGTCATGATGTGAACACGTTTCTATGACAACAGCATCCCGACTAACGCAGATGGTGTGTGCGCGCCTTCTTATAAAACAGTCTGTTGCTCGGTTTATTGGCTATGTTTTGTGTGTGTGTGTGTGTGTGTGTGTGTGTGTGTGTGTGTGTGTGTGTGTGTGTGTGTGTGTGTTGAATAGAAAAATAAAAACATTTTCATTAGTTGCATTATCGCCTTCTCTTTCAAACGTCTTTTCTAGAGGCATTTTGTTGTGAGCATTTCTAAAATTAAAACTATTTGATAAGTCCTCTAGTAAAATTGTATTCAAATGTTTTTCTGCAGGTGAAAACAAAATCCCACCAGATTCAGTAAAGGTAATATTTACACTTAGACCCTCATCAGAAGCGACTGTTGGCTCTAACACTTCACTTATGACCTATTATTTATCTAATTAGAAAATCCTTGTAACAGGCAGTTGAAAGTCAACAACATACATACTAGCAGCTGGTTTTTAACCATTTGAGATGTTTAGATCAGCTGTTTTTGTAGGATTTTGTAGGATCTGACAGCTTTTTTTGGACTTCTGGTTAAAAAAAAGGTTTAAAAAGCATGCAAAGTGAAACATTAAACATATAGGGGGAGCCATATGGCCGTGATCGACAAATACAGTAAATGGAGCGTCACAGTGACCTTAATAATATAGCTGCTGAAATTTTATAAAAGGATAAAAACTTACCTGGGAGGCTGCCAGGAGACGTACAGCAACATTAAAGGTGGGATGTTGTAGCCTGGTGGTTAAGGTGTTGGATTACTGATCAAAAGGTCATCAGTTTGAATCCCAGCTCAACCAAGCTGCCACTGCTGGGGCCCTGAGCAAGGCCCTTAACTCGCAATTGCTCAGCTGTATAAATTGAAATAAATTGTAAGTCACTCTGTCTGCTAAATGACAGAAATGTAAAAGTAGAAAAGGACTAAAGGAGCTGCATGAATATTTCACATCTACAGATTACTCTCAACGTGTGACAATAATGGAGCAGCACGGTGGTGGCGTATCAAGATATAGGCATTAATGTATATTTTTAAACATCAGGCTATCAAAGTGCAAAAAGTTTCAAATTCACCTTTCATCCCACTGACCGAAAACATTAAATCCAAAATGTCAAAGGAATGGCTTAACCAAAAGTAGATCATTGTTTTTGCATGACCTAGCCAGAGCCTAAACCTAAATCCAGCTAAAAATCTGTAGGCTGACATAAAGCAGGCTGTACATAGGAGATTTGCAATTACATCTAGAATGATTTTGCAAGAAAGAACAGGAAAATATCAGGATGTGCCACACTGATCGATTTTTACCCAAAAAGACTGAGTGGTGTAATAAAATCAAACGTGCTTTGTTTTCCCCCCCAAAAAAGGTTTCTGATGGTCTTTTCACTTTATTTTTATATTTTACAGTTTCACATTAAAGATGGGGAAAAAATTCTGACATGATTTATCTTGGTTGCCACAACCTTCCATTATAACTGTTGTGTGTGTAGGCTTTTTATATCCATTGTATGTCAAACCTAAAATAAGCAGTGTCAAAAACAGCACTGGATCTCTTGAAACATCACAAAGTGATCCAAGAAACAAGAATGACACAAAGACCTGTGACACTTCTATATTACTGTGTACCAAATAGCTTAAGAGATTAGTCATTTCTCCAAGAGACATAAAGTTAGAGCCACTCATAAATGTCTGTTTTTAATACTGTTAAACACACAGTGAGGATGATAAAGCAGTCTAAGTATTTGGCACATTAAAATAGTTCTAGATGCATAGACAATATTTGTATATAAAAATAAGGGAAGAATTTATAGTCACTATCCAGAGTCTTTTAACTTGTACTGTGCAACTAGACCGGGTTAATTTAGTAGAAAAAAACAAAAACACATGTAATCTACTTCTGTTCGTGTCATCATATCTAAATCTAGAATGCTGACTTAGTCTTATATATCGCTTCCAAAATAAACACCCAAATAACAGCCAAATGGACATTAGTCATTTTTGACTGTCAGGCCAGACCTACATACCTGAGTAAGCTTTAGCACTTTTGTGTAGCGTGTCATTTGTTTATAAAAATGTTTGGAAATGGAAATGTTTTAAAAATGTAAAATATGTAGATGCGCCGAAGCACTGGCTAAATTGCTGACTGCGGTCGATGCTATAAGCAGAGGCACTCTGACCTTCATCTCCAGGAATAACACCATATGATCCCAGATCTGCTGCTAGGTTTGGGTGCATCAGAAGTGCAAAAAAGTTGGAGATGTGGTTGTAAGGATGGAAGAGAGCTGAGTTTTACAAGAAGGTGGAGAATGACATTATTTGGAATTCATGTTGCAGGAGGAGGCAGGAGTGATGGCTGTAATTTGTAGAAATGATCATCAATTTTACTAATTGCGACTTCAAAATATACTATTTTTAGCCCCAAAAACCAGAGCTGTGACCTGCTTGTTTGCAAATGTGTGCCTATGTGGTTCATTTAACCCCTTAAAATCATTAGAACTACAACTATATATGAGCAGGAACAAATGTAATCTTTTGGATTATGTCCTTTCTATTGATGCACCTCTTTCTTTTCTTTCCTAGCTTCTAGAAAAAGGAATAGATCAGAACC
This sequence comes from Tachysurus fulvidraco, assembly GCF_022655615.1. NCBI lineage: Eukaryota > Metazoa > Chordata > Actinopteri > Siluriformes > Bagridae > Tachysurus > Tachysurus fulvidraco. The sequence continues at coordinate 34,453,690 of NC_062518.1, forward strand.
AGCAGGAAAAAAGGAGAAGAGGAACAGAGAGATCATAAAAAGGAAGAGCTGAATCTTTCAGATACCGTTTTTTTTTTTGCTGCTTTCTCGCTCTCACTCTGTTTGCATCCATCTGGCTGAAGATTGCATCCAAGGCTGTTTCATAAGCAGCCTTTTTTTGCCTGTGATTTTTTTTTTTGCCTCCAGCATTTCTGAAATTAACAATTTGTTTACATTTACACCTTCATTCACCCAAGAGTTTGGAGGTCATAGGTTCTTCACCCACTTGCTTTTTTTTCAGACTCACAAAGGTCACATTTATCCCATGAGGAAGATTCAACCAAAAATGATTTTCCACTACAGTTCCTGCAGCCCAACCTAGTCCATTTCTATAGATTATTTTTAAGCAGAATTGGTGAGTCTTATCACCAGGTACTCTCACCATATTATGAGTGATGATAACTCAGACTCCACCCCCAGCAATGCTCCTAGGGTGGGAGCAGGAGGGACCGAGGAGGAAGAAGAGGTGCTGCCACAGACCAGCTCACTGGGCATGAGTGGCAGCTCGCCGTTATCAAATCCAGCCAATGGCAGGACAGGATCGTCTACAGGAGGCGAGTCAGAACCCACAGGTTTATCCAGTGATAATCGGGGGCCGAATTCGGACGACATGGATGCGCTATCGAGCGGCAATGACTCCGGAGAGAGGGAGAGTGAAGGAGGGCTGGACAGAGAGAACGGTTCCAGGGGACGACAGTCCATGCGAAGTTACCAGAGCTCCTCAAGTCATAATGGCAAAGATTCTGGCATGATGTTGGAGACCACTGAGAGCAACAAGAGGTGAGATATGAAATGAAACAGTAGGGAATTGAACAAAGCAAGTATGCTTTTTTTTTATTATTATTAATAAACGGACCTTTAATAGATGGACTTACATACTAATACACTGTCATTTTCACCGTCTCTCCATTATCTGCCTACAACTATTTTTCCCTGCTTCTCCAACTCCCTTTCTTTCTTTGTTTATTTTTTTATAACAATCCAGCTCGAATTCTCAGAGTCCATCTCCTCCCAGCAGCTCACTGGCATACAGTTTGTTGAGTACAAGCTCAGAGCAGGACCCTTCATCCACCAGTGGCTGTAGCAGTGAGCAGTCAGCTCGTGTTCAGACCCAGAAAGAGCTGATGAGGGCACTGAAGGAGCTCAAGATTCGCATACCTGCAGAGAAGAAGACAAAAGGCCGCTCCAGCACGCTCAACGCCCTCAAATACGCCCTTAGCTGCGTCAAACAAGTTCAAGGTGAGGCACCACTGTATGTGTATGCGTGTGTTTCTTCCTTTTCCCCTTTTTGGTTAAATGGCAACTATGGTGTTAGTGATGATGGTTCACTGGATTTGCATTTGCTTTGCAGGCAGCAGAGAACTATAAACATGTCAAACCGTCCCTTTAAGATATACATTCATGTCTTTGCCTTTTTTTCTTGTTTGTTTTCCAGCCAATCAGGAATATTATCACCAGTGGAATGTCGAAGAGTGTCATGGCTGCAGTCTGGATCTGTCCACATTTACCATAGAAGAGCTCGATAACATTACCTCAGAATATACGCTGAAAAACACAGTACGTTCCCAAATGTGTAAAAACACACACACACAGACAAAATAGTCATGTTTTCATACAGTATATTTCACTCAATTCTCAGTACCTCCATCATTCTCTCTTTCCTTTTCTCACTTTGGTAATGTATTTGCTCCCCTCTTCTCTGCCTCTCTCTCTAAGGGTTAAGGGCTAATATTTGTACTTTGTACTCTTGTTTACTAAGGGTCCAAAAGTATAGTTTGTTCATGTGAAACCAGAGTGTTGCGTCGCCCACATGCCTGTTTTTGTACTTTAATCCAAAACTCTGTGTGCTTTTAATGTTCCCTCATTTCTAAAAAAAAAAAAAAAAACAAACAAACAAAAATTATTTTTAAAAGAAAAAAAAGAACATTTACTTATTAAAAATGTATGTATGTAATGTTTAACCTATATGAAAATATATTATAAGGAAAATTATACATTTTTTACAAAAACAGCTTCTAAATATTTATCTCCTTTGGGATGTTTATAAACTGTAAAAGATTCATAAAATTATGGACACATGAACAAGTGAAAATCCACCTAGAAAATTCCCATAATATATCAGTATATAAGCAATAATAGTAATAATAGCTGGTAGCTGGTTTTAAATGATTCTATATGGAACAAAAGCATCGTTATTATTGGTAGGAAAAAGGAAAACTTGTATTCACTGATTTATTCGTTCATTCATTCATGGTTAATTATTGGGAGTTAATCTGACTTAAGTGTTGTCTATAAAGGGATTCAGATTGATGCAATAGAATAGTGTTCATCATGTCTGAAGATCATGAGACGGTGCTACAGCCAAACACAGCCAGAAACCAAATTCCCATGCATTCTGGGTGGGTGCGATGGCACACACTCTTAAATGCAGAAGAGGGCAGAATAAGGCTTTTCTCCAAGTGTGATGCAGCATGAGCAGCAGTTTGAAGAGATGCGGTGGCTGACATCATGTGTCTCACTAGAACCTTTTCGGTTGCTAGTTGTTTATGATAAAGGAGAGTTAGCTTGGCTATCAGGGAGAATGTGATCATGTACTAGCATACGTTTAATTCCCTAACAACTTTTATGTTAAACCTCATATGTAACGATGTAGTGTAGTGTGGTAACAGTAAAGTTATGTTTCTACATTATTTCCCTTCTTTTTAGGACACGTTCTCCATGGCTGTGTCATTCCTGTCAGGGAAGGTGGTATACATCTCTCCGCAGGGTTCGTCATTGTTGCGAAGTAAACCGGAGAAGCTGCAGGGGGTGCTGTTTTCAGAGCTTCTCGCTCCTCAGGATGTCAGCACGTTTTACAGCAGCACTGCCCCCTGCAGATTACCCTCCTGGGCCTCCTGCATCGGATCTGGTGCGTGGGTGTTATCTTTCTCAGTTCTAGCTATTAAATCTTTTTTTTTGCTATGTCAGATCTAGGTAAGACAATTTTGGGCTTTATTCTAAGCATGAGAATTTCCGTTGCATGTGTGTAGCGTCTCCTCCAGTGGAGTGTACCCAGGAGAAGTCCATGTTCTGCAGGATCAGCGCAGATGGCTCTTCTAGTGGAGACATGCGCTATTACCCTTTCAGACTGACCCCATACCTGCTCACACTGCGAGACTCTGACACTGCAGACCCTCAACCCTGCTGCCTGCTCATCGCCGAAAGAGTACACTCTGGATATGAAGGTAGGACACACACTCTTACTCTCACTGTCACTCAACTTGTACTTGTATATCAAATATCAGTGTACAGGAATAATTGTTAGATTTTTTAAAAGATCCACATATTACGGTGATCCATTTTAATCTCGCTTTGTTTTCTCTTACTGAACTTTTTCCTCCCGTTCCTATCAGCTCCACGTATTCCTCCAGATAAACGGATCTTTACCACCAGTCACACACCTAGCTGTCTCTTCCAGGAAGTTGATGAGAGAGCTGTGCCGCTGTTGGGTTATCTGCCTCAGGACCTGGTGGGAACGCCAGTGCTGCTCTGTCTCCACCCAGAGGACAGGCCAATGATGGTGGCCATCCATAAAAAGAGTGAGTCTCTCTCTGTTTCTCTCTGTCACTCTCTCTCTCTCTCTGTTTGTCTCTCTCTCTCTTATACGACCACCACCGATAATTAACCAGCATTTAATATAATATAATTATCCAGCTACAGATCAAGTTCACGTCCAACATAAGGATGAACAAAAAGAGTGATCTTTGTGCATTAATCATGGCATGATTGATGGTTGCAGTTTGGGTGACTCAGTGCACCGTGCTGTGTGAACTTTACATACTATCGTGTGTGAAATTCCCAAGAGATCAGCACTTTCTGAAATACTCAATCCAGCCCGGGTTAAAGTCACAGAGATCACACATTTTACAGATTCTGAAGTGTGTTATGAGGCTCTTGACCTGCATCTGCATGATTTTCTACATCGTGCTGCCGCCGCATGATTAGCCGATGAGATGCATGATAAAGTGGACAGTGAGTGTAGAATAGAATTAACAGATGGCAGTTATAGAGGGTTGAAGAAGTTATTATCCACCTTGCAGATGGGAGAGTACTTTAAAAAATTACAAACTGCTTATTGGATTTAAACCCAAACAGTACGACTGAAAATATAAAATGTAGGGTGTTATGTGTGCGTCTAGTCAGTGAGTCATGCATACATAACATAGAGTGAATGTGTGTGTGCGGAGGGGAGACGTTTAAAACATCTGTTACATAGTGCTGTATTTAAATCAATATTTCAGCTACTTGCTATTCTCCACTGCATTACACAACGTCTGCAGGTAGTCTGGTCCACAGCGGCTGCAAAAGCATCGGCACCTTATGTTATCTATTTTATGCCAAGGGCATCTAACTATGAGGAGAACCATAAATGTTAAGAAGCAGTATGTTGTTATGTAAGAGTGGGCCAGTCTAAACATACAATAAAACCAGTCCTAAAATGAACCGGAAGTCAGTAAAGGGAAGATAAATCTAAGACATAATGGACAGGATTAAGACCAATATCACGGCTGTTATTCAAATAAAATAGGGACTGAGACATTTAGAATATGAATATAATATTTAAATAGAATATAATTAAACGTTTACTTCCTTTTGTTTCGGATATTTTAAAAATTCTAAAACGTTAAAACGAAGTACAAAATTATTTTAAAAATTAGTTATTTAATTAGTTCAGGGGGAAAAAATCTAACTTTTTCTGTCTCAGACTTTTGGACATTTGCTTTAACAATGGATGTAATTTATGGACGAATTGGTTTATTTTATATAATATTGTGTTATATTGTGTAATTACATTTGTACATATAGTCCTAATAAATTGGTCAGAAAACTGGCCTGAAAAATTCCTCTTATGTAAACCACAGGCTTTAATATTGCACTGTTAAATAAAAGAAAGAGAAGTCAGTTATTATTTAACATGTGAATATTTTCCTGGTGATTTCTCTGGTCGTTCTCTCTTCTCTCTTTTCTTCTTCAGTTTTCTTTTTCGAATTGTTTAATAGATTTACTGCATAAAAGAGAGACACTGGCTAGTGGTGAGATAAATATATAGCACTTTTAATGGATGGGTAATAGATGTGTCATTCTCTCATTTTCTTTCACTTCTAAATGGCTCCTTTTTTTCTTTCAGTCACCAAGTCAATTATAGGTAGACTTGTTATGTAATAAGACTAGGTTTTTTTTTCTTTCTTTCTTTCTTTTGAAGTTGATTTTATAATCTCAGGTAAAAGACGACTTAATAACTGGGGGGAAAAATCCACTATTCAATTATCTTTCAAAACTAATAAGCAAGTGACTAAGCAAATATCCAAAAGCCATTGGGGGGGGGGGGGGGGGACGACTTATAGCAGCTTTTAAAACCCCATTTAGGATCTCTAGTCATTCTCTGTCATTCAGGAGATATTTTATGTCGTCATGTGTCCTGAGAGAAGTTTCAAACCATCATAAAATGTCACACTAGCATAATCTCATGTATTGTTTGACTTGTTTATTTGTAAAAGCTGTTGATGAACAGGTGACTGTTGGTAATGTAGATATAATGTGATGTGAATAATGTTGATATCTAAGAGCAGAATGGATCTAAAACTGACATGATATTATTTTGTCACTCTGTAGTTCTGCAGTTTGCAGGACAGCCGTTTGAACACTCGCCGTTGCGGATGTGTGCACGGAATGGAGAGTATCTGACGATAGACACCTCATGGTCCTCCTTTGTTAACCCTTGGAGCAGGAAGGTGGCGTTCATCGTGGGTCGCCACAAAGTCCGAACGTAAGGACTTAAGCATGCTCATAAATGTCTACAACCTCCAGTTTAGATTACTGACGAAACGCAACGTGCAGTCAAAAAACAAGCTGCGGTCTGATTTGAAGTATTTTCAAAAGTATCTTGCTTGCAAGATATGTACAGAAATATAGTTGTGATACTGGCCATGTGTCTGCAAATCAAAGATACACATACATACACTGATCAGGCCAGGATTACATCCACCTGTGTTTAATCTAATCTAATCTGCCTTACTGCTGCATCTAGATGCATCCTATTCACACACACACTATTCTCAGTATTGTGATCGGTATTGTTGATCACAATCCACCCACATCAGCCACTCTGTAACACATGCAGAAACATGTGCAGTTCCTCAGACAAACACAGGCACAATGCTGAGGCAGTTTCCCACTGAATAATTTCTGTACGCTCTCTTTATTATGATACACCTTTTTATATACCACTGACTCATAGAGAGACTGTTCCACTGCTTTACTTTCTAACACACACTTACAGATCGCTCTTTTGACTTGTTTCTTTCACACGGTTATGTAAACTGGCTCCCTCTTTCTTTCGTCCACCCACACACGCATTTCATCCTTACACAGCAAGTATTTACATATTAAAGTGTAAATGTTATGTATTATGATTTACAAAGTAAGTAATATTCTCAGCAATCATTTTGCTTAAACAACAGTTCTCCAGGCTTCACAACTGTTACGTTTGATGAGGATTGTTTATGTCTGTTAAGGACACACAGCATCACATTATCAGGCATAACATTCTGACCACTGATAGGTGAACACTTATTATCTCTTTATTGCGGCTCCTGTTAGTGGGTGGGATATATTAGGCAGCAAGTGAACATTTTGTCCTCAAAGTTGATGTTAGAAGCAGGAAAAATGGGCAAGCGTAAAGATTTGAGCGTGTTTGACAAGGGCCAAATTGTGTTGGCTAGACGAGTATGTTGGCTGAGTTAGAGCATCTACAAAACTGCAGCTCTTGTCTGGTGTTCCCGGTCTGCAGTGGTCAATATCTATCAAAAGCGGTACTAGGAATTAACAGGGGTGAACCGACGACAGGGTCATGAGCAGCCAAGGCTCATTGATGCACGTTGGGAGCGAAGGCTAGCCCGTGTGGCCTGATCCAACAGACGCGCTACTGTAGCTCAAATTATTGACGAAGTTAATCCTGGTTCTGATGGAAAGGTGTCTGCTGACAATCTTGTTGCCTGATACCACAGCACACCTTCAGGGGTCTAGTGGAGTCCATGCCTCAACAGGTCAGGGCTGTTTTGACAGCAAAAAGGGGACAGCAAAATATTAGGAAGGTGGTCATAATGTAATGCCTGATTGGTGCATGTCTGCATTCTTCTGCATACTGACTTCCTCACTTCATTCGTTTCTTCAGTTCTCCACTGAATGAGGACGTGTTCACCCGTCCGAGTGCTCTGGAGGAGAGCAACTTGACGCCGGATATAGCACAGCTCAGCGAGCAGATCCACCGGGTTCTGGTGCAGCCTGTACACAGCAGCAGCTCACAGGGCTATGGCAGTTTGGCAAGTAATGGCTCTCATGAGCTGCATGCTAGTGCCACTTCATCATCAGAGAGCAATGGCACCGCTCTGGAGGACCCAGCTCAGCTTCACAAACCGGTCAGCACATATATAACACACACAACATAGGGACACTCTCTGTATCAGTTTAGTGTCTAAAGTGGAAGTCTGCGTATTCTAGCTGCACACAATCCACTCAGCATACAATTACACTCTAGCAATGTTAGATTAAAATTCACACATTTTCAGATTTAACTTGATCTTACTTATCTTTAACTTGACTTAACCTGGAGCTAAGTTTATGAGCTTTACACACCATGTTCTGACAGCTTAATAGGTTGCTTAATTGTTTTTGCAACATTAAAAAATAAAAATCCTTCTACAGTCAATTTATTAATCATCTCCTTTATATCTTGAGACCCAGTTTAGGAGTTAACTTGGATTTGAGGTTAATGAACTTAATGTAAATCAGACACGAAAACTCTAAGCCACAACATTCTGTGAAGATCTAGCGATTTGTTTTCTGTGCACCGATCGTGTTAATCATCAGTTAGCCCTTCTTTGATCATTAGTCAGTAATACAGATGGATTATTCAAATGAACAGGTTTTGCAGCCTGTTGGAAAAATTAATTATTAGGCTTGTGCCAAAGAGCACAACACTTAGAGTAGCCATAAGTGCACAAAGACGTAGTCTTTTACGTAACACTGCCTGATGATGTGGATGAGATTTTTTTTCTCATCATTCAGTTCATTTGACTGCTGCTTGTGGAATAGATGTTAATCATCTTTGGGAAATCAGAAAGTCCAGAATACATCTTCTTAACCCTGAATCATGACTACGGGATTGAAAGGTTTAATGATATATGCTGCAGTTGCTAGGCAAGATGTAGAGAGAGAGAGAGAGAGAGATAGTGAGTCACAGGTATTAAAGTCTGGCTTTGTGTGTGTGTTTTTTTCTCTGAGCAGATGACCTTCCAGCAGATCTGTAAGGATGTTCACATGGTAAAGACAAGTGGCCAGCAAGTGTTTATCGAGTCCCGTAACCGGCCCCCTCCTAGAAAACACACCGCCACTGGTACACACGTACATACTTACAAAACTATCTACAGTGGGATCTATTTCCCTGAAGTTATTTACTTGCACTGTGTCTCTTATTCAAGAACTGTTTACTTTTCTTTGAACAGTTTCATTGCGAGCTGTAGTAGACACTGTGCCGGATGTGGCCCTGCCCTCAAAGGATCCAGTCCTGTCTCAGCTGGTAAGGAAGGACCCGCCCAGTGCGTACTCCTACCAGCAAATCAACTGCCTAGATAGCATTATACGGTAAGTGTGTGCGGTGGTACGTTTTCCTATTTCTGTGAAGCATCTTATGTGTGTAAAGCAGCTGAGGTGCAGAGAGGTGGGATAATTAGAGGCAGGATAAAGAGAGTTAACCATGACAGATTCCCAGCAAATACATCGCAGACAAACAACAGCTGTCTTCTTTTGTTTTAGCTTTAATGCCATTGCCGCAGCCCTCATGTGTTCTTTCACATGGGCAAAATTTAATCTGTGTGTTTTTAATTTTCTGTGAATTTAAGATTCATCTCTGTTTTGGCCGATGCATAAGTGAACCAAACAAACAATGTTTTTTGGGGGGGTTCAAGGCAGTAATTTTTTAGTCTGTCTTTATTTGGTTAATCTGAAGTCTTCCGGTTTCTTCATGTATGTGCTTAAGGATGTAATAAACGTGATAGGAAAAATATTGTTTAATACACGTTAATTGAGTAAAACATTCAATTAACCTTTGTGTGATGACCTTCACACACCACTTGGCATAATTTATTTTATTTATTCACTTATTTGTTTGTTTATTTTACATTATGCAACCAATCACGGCTATAGGTATCTGGAGAGCTGTAATGTCCCAAACACAGTAAAAAGGAAGTGTGGCTCATCCTCCTATACCGCATCCTCCACTTCTGATGATGATAAGAAGCAGGACATTCAAAGCAATCCTAAAGGTAATGGCTGTTTATCTTCCAGTGCCTTGTTTCACACTGTGACTTGAAAGAGTAAAACACAAATAGTGCATGATCACATTTGCTGATAATTTTGTACTATGGCTCTGTTTCTGTGTGTATGTGGGTGTGTGTGTGGGTGGGTGGGTGTGTGTGTGTGTGTATTGGCATGTGTGCGTGCTCTAGGTCCGTCAGTAGCTCTAGTTAGTGAGAGTACATCACTGCCAGCCCTGGCTTTACACAGTAAGGCAGAGAGTGTAGCCTCAGTAACGTCCCAGTGCAGTTTCAGCAGTACCATTGTCCACGTGGGAGACAAGAAACCCCCAGAGTCAGGTGAGCAAGATTATTGTACATATGCATATGACTCAGTCGTTCTGTCTTGTCAGAACATTTTGAATAATCATAAGACTGATTTATATGTACGTGCACTCAGGATAACCAGGACAAAGAATTACTGCGGTGCATCCGTATGGTGCAGCACTCCTGTAAATAGTGGGGGGCAAGATAGCACCATGTGACACGGTGTCCACTACTGAATAAACAAACTAACAGTGTAACTCGAATCACATCCTTATATACTGTGCTAAGACATGATGAGGGTTTTTAATTTGAGATGCAGATCATGAAAACCAGAGTGGACGGAGATGTTCTGCCTCTGACATACCATCTAGCGGATGCCGCTTTAAATCCAGTGCCGCTCGCGTAGCAGCTGAGCACGTGCACATACTTGTACTGAAAGTAAAGTATACTCGCATCCTTTATGGGTTTATTAATAAACTCTTATTCTCTCTCTCAGACATTGTAATGGAGGAAGCTCCTACAACTCCTATACCTGCTCCTCCTGTCCTTCATACTCCTCCACCTCCTCCTTCTCCACCTACCGTTCCAGCTGCTCCTTCTCTTCTCCCTCCCCCAACTCCTCCCAGCCCTGCGGTTACAACTGAGAGAGATGGAGGCAGGAGAGGAGGAGCAGGAGGAAGTGGAGGAGGAAGGCTAGGACTGACCAAAGAGGTGCTTTCTGCACACACTCAGCAGGAAGAGCAGAATTTCATGTGTCGCTTTAGGGATCTGAGTCAACTGAAAGTGTTCGATCCAGCTTCAGTACTTCGACGGAATACTACCACACCGATCACTAGAGGTATGGATATTATTGTGCATATACACCTGTGCATACACAAGCAGAAACACACACTTTGGATCTACACCCACATATCTCTTCTCGGTGCCCAAAAGGGCTGTTTTTTGGTGTATCTTCTTACCTATTCAGATCGATGCAATGGAACCAACACACTTTCTAACACGATCCACAGACCCACAGAATAGAGGTTTGCCATCACTGCTTTCTGGAAAGTTGCTATTTAGCTTTCACTTAGAGTGTTACAAGAATAGTGAGCTAGAACTCCTGTTAAATAACCTCGGTTTTCTTGTTGCTTCATCTTCATGGTCACATGGCAGAATGATATAATCCCTGAAGCTTCAGTAACAATTGAGGCTGGTGCAATGACAGGATTGTTATTTCTTCATCTTCCGGTTTCCCCTCCACCCATAACATAATTATTACAGATTTGATAACCAGAAGACCATTCACGTGTCCAGTCTTTCATTTGCTCTCTGTTTACCACTGTGCTGTCTTCTGTCTTTGTGGATACATAATGTCTATCTGATCTCACAGCTGAGTTCTGTTCCTGTGCTCCTTTAAACACTCATGGATGTTCCAGTTCCCAAAAAAGCAAAAATAACTGGCTTTAACTTAGTACAGACCATTAGCTCTCACCATGGTAATTATGTCAGAACTAATGAAGCCGTACACGATGTAGTCCAAAGCGGTGATGGTGGTGAAAGCATCAAGACACTCTAGATGCATATACCATGATTCTCTATTTTTGCACAGACATGCATTACTTCTTCCATTAATAAAAGTAAAGGATTTACAGTATACAGTTCTTATAGTAGCTGGCCAGACCTTCCTGCACTTACCCATGCAGGTGCAGTTCTAAATTGCATCCATTCAAAATATTCTAATCAGCCATTATCCACTGGTTTGGTGTGGTTTCCTCACAGACATTTATGTCTCCAGAATGCTGATCTCTCTCTCTCTCTCTCTCTCTCTCTCTCTCTCTCGTTCTTTCTCTCACTCAGGTACACGCTGTTCACGTGATTACCCAGCAATGAGCAATAGTGGTCGTCGGCGTGGTAGAGGTGGTAAGAGGTTGAAACATCAGGAGACCTCAGAGCAGTCGAGCTCTTTAGGACTGTCAGGCCCAACAGGAAGCCTCTCTATGGGTGCTACTGCACAAGAGGGAGTACCTAACGCTTCTTTTCCCCTGGCACCTCCAACAACCTCATCATCTTGGCCGCCTTCAGTGGGCTCGCAGAATAGCCTGCCCTCTGTGCCCTATCCACCAGGCATGCTGCCCCTTTATCCACTCTACCCACCTCTCTCTCACCCCATCGTTGACCCCTCAATGCAATCGGGATTTCGCTTTCCCATTCAGAATCCTCAAGTGGCACCTCCTATGGTGCCCCCCATGATGGCGTTGGTACTTCCCAATTACATGTTTCCACAAATTGCCACAACCATGGCCCAACCTGTTGCAGCAACTATGTCTCAGCCCTTCTACAACCCCAGCATGTCTTTTCAGTACCCCACAGCAAGCGTTGTCCCTCCAGCACCCACTCAGACATTACCACTGGCCCCAAGAATCCCCTCCCGCTGTAGCACACCTCAGTCCTGCAGCCAGAGGGAAGGAGGAGTGGAAAGAGACGGGACAGAGTCACCCCTTTTCCACTCTCGATGCTCTTCTCCTTTGAATTTGCTTCAGCTAGAGGAGTCACCATCCAGTCGGCTTGAGGCAGCAACAGCATTGGCCTCTGGGCAACAGGCCACACCTCCTGCCAGTGGACAAGGAGGTGGGGTTGTAGGACAGGCAGCAGCCAATCAGAGAGGCACAGCAGCAGACTCTAAAGAGAATGAAAGTGTAAGTTTGATTGTTTTGAGAATACATTGAGGAAGAATTTGAAATTTATGGATAATTACCCATTATATTGATGATGGTTTTAAATTTATAAAGCTTAAAAGAGCCGAGTACACTCCTCTTTAATCGACTGTCAGCCATGTAGTGAATTCTGTGTTTCTAACTGCTAGTCTAACCAAGTGGACATTATTCCTCTTTCCAGGGAGAAGCCAATGAATCGAATCAGGATGCCATGTCCTCTTCCAGTGATCTGCTTGACCTGCTGCTGCAGGAGGACTCGCGATCAGGCACAGGCTCAGCCGCCTCTGGCTCTGGCTCCTCGGGTACAGGGTCCTCAGGATCGGGCTCAGGTTCCTCAGGGTCTGGCTCCAATGGATGCAGTAGTTCTGGGAGTGGAACAAGTAAGTAAGAAAGTCAGTGTGGTTTACGGTTTACATTTTGTTTCTATAGACAGATATTATTACAACCCTGGCAACGACTCGTTCTTCATGGTAACTGTGGTTACTTATTTATGACTGTACTTGCTATATGGTTACATAACTCATTTAGATATCAGGCTGATGTTTGGAAGATTTTTTTTCTTCCCAACACACCCATGATGAAGGCTTGCAAAATTAAGAACTGTTATGTTTTCACTTATGTAAGCGTTGGCAAGCCTTGGTTATTTAATATGTGATGGTGTGAACATTGGGGCATTGGGATCAATAAGCTTTTTTGTTTCATGTGGGAGAACGCGGTCAACAATTAAATAAGTTCTCTTGTTGCATTTTTTTTAATATTCTCATTGTACTAATGCTGTTAGACGTGGAATGACATGGTGTCTTACTTCCCTACAGGAAGCAGTCAGAGCAGCCACACGAGCAAGTATTTTGGCAGCGTGGACTCTTCTGAGAACGACCACTCTCGTAAGCAGACAGCAGGGGGCAACGGAGAGGCCCAGTTCATCAAGTGTGTACTGCAGGATCCTATCTGGCTGCTTATGGCCAACACAGATGAGAAGATCATGATGACCTATCAGCTGCCCATCAGGTTTGTTAAAAAATAAAATACACAGATACACAAACAACAAAAGTTGTTCAAATTCACCTGTACTGCATATGATGGGGCATATAGCATTTTCTGTCAGTTCCTGTAGGAAATGCAACTATGGCATTTACTCTAACTTTAGTTCAGTCATGCTTTATGCAAACACACTAGAGGTTTGATTTTACTCATATTCAATTTGTGTGTGTGTGACAGAGACAGAGAGACTGTACTGAGTGAGGACAGTGTTGCATTGAGAGCCATGCAGAAGCAGCAGCCTCGTTTTACTGAAGAACAGAAGCGAGAACTGAGTCAGGTTCACCCCTGGATCCGCACAGGACGCCTGCCACGCGCCATCAATATATCCGTGAGTTCCGAACAAGAAATCTTTTCTGGGCTTTTAGAGTAGCACAACTTTCATCATACTTCCTGATTAAATAAAGAAAGAGAGAAGGAAAACAGAGAGGGCGAGCATAGATCTAACTATAACAAGCCTAAATCATGTAAATACTTTGCAGAAAAGAGCCTTAAGGATGTACAGTAGCTACTCCTTAAAGACAAAACCAGCAGTTAGCAATAATTTTATTGCTTGGGAATACTACATGTAATGAATACAATACAACAGGGCAGGTTTTAGGATAATAATCAAAGACAGTGGTGCGATGGTGGTTCTCCAACTTCTGTAGACAGGTTCGTTCCTCATAACCTTTACAGTCTCTTCAAATATTTTTCTGTCAATTTTTCTGTCTGTGTATCCTCGGCCTCCATCATGCATCACAAAACCACAGGCGCGCTCGCTCACACTGGAGGTAAATTTGCTCGGTTTTTGTCTCTCGTTGCAGGGATGTGTGGGCTGCAAATCTCCTCCATCGATGCCTCCTGCTGCCCCCTTTGACGTGGAGATCCACGAGATGGAGCTGTGCAGCGTGCTCGACGTGACAGAAGATGGCGCCACTGGCGAGAAACACGTGCAGCCAGACACAGCCATGGACGAGAGAGAGACGGAAGGAGAGGCAGAGCATCAGATAGATGAAGACGAGAAAGAGAAAGGACAGGCCAGAATGACGAGACAGGTCAGCGATCAGGAGATGGCAGCCGAGGAACAGGAAGTTACCTCACAAATGGAGGAGGATGGGAAATGATACAGAGGCCATGTGACTGATATGAGACACTGATATGTTGTGATACTGTTAGCCCATGACTGGTGGTGGAAATGACTTCATACTCACAGCAGTGGGATAATGACAAAAAAGACTATAGCACTAACAGCCACGCATTCTGACTTTCAGGCACAATTTTATTTTATTTTTTTGAAGTAAAAGATGTAAATGTAAACTAAGTATGTTGTAAGGTTTACCAATGACACTGTGGAGGGTGGATGATTCTGTTAGGCTCTTAAACTAAAGTGAATCTCTGATTTGTTTTTATACAAGTTGTAAACAAAAAACAAAAAAAAAACAGTATTTATTTGTATAGCTGAATGCAGGTCAGAAGTAAGTAAAGCTGCAAAGGCTGACAGATGATGAATGTGAAGAACAAGGCCACTTTATTGTAAGACTGTGACACCACTCTGCTCTGCACACTGCCCCAGTTCACTTTTAGATAACAGCATTGTGAATGCCTGAACTTATTAGCTTGATCCTTTCACTTGTTTCGTTCAACTCCAGCTTCAAAAACTCGCAGGACTGCGTATCGTTATGAAGCTCTGACCAATCCTGTTAGAACGATTACAGTGTTACCAAAACTTAGTTGTAAGTACATTTATATGTAGTAATATAGTAAAAAAAAAAAAAAGTAATACTAATAAATTAAAAAAAAACAAGAGAGAACATATGCAGGCTTTGGGGTCAGAATCACTGCCTTTTGCAGATCTTTGATCTGCAGTTTACATGTACGTTTAGACCAAACTTCACAGGTTGATTTATTTTTATTAGTATTTTTATACATTACTGATGTAGTTTCTGTCCAGAGATTTGATCCTGTTCTAACTGCAATGAGTGATTAAGCCACATGGATGGCATGTTTAATATTTCTGTCAATTTATGAAAGTGTTTTTGGCCAACGATTGATTGATTCACATTTATTTACTTCTCCATATACAACGCAAGAGGTTCTTGTAGCCAGTGGCATCTTCCATACCAGAGGTGCATGATGGGTAGGAGAATGTATGAGCATGGTGGACAGTCATTGGGCATCGAAAACAAACAGTGGTGCCTGTGTGGTCCCATTTTCACTATAGCGCCTCGCCTTAGTTATACGTGCTTGGCAATCAGAGAAGAAAATGATAGGCTTCGTAAACACCAGTAACTGTGTACAGAGTGTTTAGAACAGGGCAGAAAATCTCTTCTCTGTGTCATTCTGTTTCGATCCCTGTCATACTCAGCAACTTTAGTGCTCTTGAGTGGTTTCTAAGTATTTTTGTGAATTTCTTTGTCTGAAATAAAAAAAAAAAAGAAGAAAGAAATAAAATCAAAACTTTCACCCGTTTATATCATGGTGGCGTTTTATTGAAAACAAGTGCACTAGTTATGATTTTCAGTGTCATGATCATTGGAAAACGCCTTCAGAGTAGAAGTTTTTAGTTTAATTGTTGTCCACAACCTCAGTCATTTCTAGGTTAAACCAAGAATGTGGCCTGAGCTTTAAAAAGGACCTGACGTGGCCACACAGTGGTTTTTCCAGGCACAAACACAGTGGCATAAGCAACACACACACATATGCACACACACACACACACACACACACACACATACAGTTGTCTCAGATAAATCTTTTGTGAAATGCACACATGAAAAAAGGACACAAAGATGAAAGAGACAGACAGGTCAAAAAAGGAAGGTTTAATCTGATGCTTGCTGGTGCTGGTCGTGTTGGTGTATGTTTTTCTGTCCAGTTTGAACTTCACAGCAGAAGCATGCAGGAATCTGGCAGGATCCTGATTCAGAACGGCTCAAATGCTACTAAGGTGATTGAATGAACAGCAACTGCTAAAATATAATGACTAGACAGAAAGGGATTAAACTGTTATGTGGATGTGGAAGAAACCTTTTCTATATTTAAGTGTTCTTTCTGTAATTCTGGGAGAGAGAGAGAGATCAGGAGAGTGAAAGAGGGAGGGCAGGCAGCCAATAGGAAGGGAGTTAAGCATTAGGTCCTTTAGTCTGTGGACTTTCGCTCCCACATACAAACATGAGTATCACTATTTAAATACTGAATCCTCGACTATTTAATAAACGTTACGGCTTAAATCCAAAGCCAGCCTCTTGTCCCCAAATCACACACCACACTGACACAACAACCCCTGGTTAGTGTGTTAGACTGTGAGGGCATCTATCTGTCCATCATTCCAAAATCAGCAGCATCTGGGCAGTTCTCTCTCTCTCTCTCTCTCTCTCTCTCTCTCTCTCTCTCTCTCTCTCTCTCTCTCTCTCTCTCTCTCTCTCTCTCCCATTCCCCTTCTTCTCAATTCCCCTTTCACGCAGCCACCCTGCTCCTTCTCCACGCCCCAACAGTCTCCTCCCATCCTGCATCTTTTTGCTCTGTCCTTACGTCCTCTCTTCTCTGAAAGGCAGGATGAGGGGTGGTGTGTGTGTGTGGTGTGTGTGCCTTCTTGTTTTGGGGTTGCGATGGGCACAAGGACAAAGTCAAACCAACTTCACAAGGTAAGTGTGTGTGTTTGGGGGTGAATGCATGCATTCACTACACTGTAATGTGTGAGTGTACTAAAGATTACTGCAGGTTACTACAGAACTGAGCTCTGTTTCAGTTTCCCATGTCTAAAGAAAATACAGAGTTTTTCTGCTTTCAGAAAGAAGAAAAGTCGACCTTATCATTGGAGTATCTATTGTGTGAAGGAGGGAGTCAGCTACTTTAGTCAGAATCTTTTTTTTTTTTCTACACTTATGGCATTACAATATTATTTCTGCCCAAATAAAAGGGAAAAATAAATGCCATATATTTTAGTTTTAGGATTTAATATAATCTTCCCAAAACAACTCATTATTTATATAGCTATTACTTATTTTATTGCCTCATACTGTGATGCAGTGAGCGGTTACTGACTTCTGGCAGTATGTGTCACTGTGTTGATTAACAGCATTAAAGTTTTTTTGTGGGGCTGTAAATAAAGCATTTCCCTGACAAGCTTTACACTGAGTAACTCTGAAAACTCACATACAAAAAAAAAAAGAAAGAAATTAAATGAGTTAGTTTTATCCCTATTTCCCTTTACAATGACAACTTCACAAAGCACCCACAATCTTTTTAGTTTATTGACAAATATTTGTTTTTGTCAGAGTCTAAATGTAAAATTGAGAAATAGCTGAAGTCTTCTGCTTGCTGAAAAGTTTTTAAAAAGATGCTATACGATCCATGGTTTTGGGTAAAACAGGGGTTGTGCTAGATAATACGACTACGTCTGAGTTGATTGATCTCTGTTAATAATTTGTACATTTTTATTCTGACACAGATAAAAGCATATCAAAGCCAGAGAGTTTTATGACACAACTGCCTTTGATTAACACTGAATTGTGCTGTGTTTGATGTGCCTCTGAAATGAGGGAGGCTTTATATCTTTTGATGCATTTATGTGTTGTTTGTACTTATATGAAAGAGAATAATATAAAATGCTTTTAATTACATTTGCATTCAAACCAGCACATTACACCTTTAAATTAAGTGTGTGTGTGTGTGTGTGTGTGTGTGTGTGTGTGTGTGTGTGTGTGTGTGTGTGTGTGTGTGTGTGTGTGTGTGAGAGAGAGAGAGAGAGAGAGAGAGAGAGAGAGAGAGAGAGAGAGAGAGAGAGAGAGAGAGAGAGAGAGAGAGAGAGAGAGATGTATGTGTGAGAGGAAACATTCAGTGTAGTGGCTGACTTTATATAACACCAATCTTTTAAAGTGTATGTGTGTGTATGTGTGTATGGGTGGGTTCAGTGGCCCTTCCTAAATTTCTGGAACAGAGTGAGGCTGTTTGGCTCTTGGACATTTGCACTGTGTGTGTGTGTGTGTGTGTGTGTGTGTGTGTGTGTGTGTGTGTGTGTGTGTGTGTGTGTGTGTGTGTGTGTGTGTGTGTGTGTGTGTGTGTGTGTGTGTGTGTGTGTGTGTGTGTGTGTGTGTGTGTGTGTGTGTGCACGCGCATGTAAGTATGTTTATGTGTGCAAGCCAGCATTCGTAGGTTGCTGATGCCAACCCCGAGGCCAGGCAGATATATATATTTTTCTACAGAATGTGAAAAGAAAACTTGAACTAGTAAAAGCTCTGTAAAGCTGTAAAGCCTCTCTCTCTCTGTCTCTCTCTGTCTCTCTCTGTCTCTCTCTGTCTCTCTCTGTCTCTTTGTATCTCTCTCTCTCTCTCTCTCTCTCTCTCTCTCTCTCTCTCTCTCTCTCTCTCTCTCTCTCTCTCTCTCTCTCTCTCTAGGCCAATTTTCAAATGTGGGGGTCATTTAACGACAGATTCAGGCTTTGTGGCTAGTGAAGACTTCCCCACTCATTACAAACCCAACTCCAAATGCACTTGGTACATCACAGTGAGTAACTGTTCACATCACATGCGGACAAACAGAAAGACAGACATACAAATCAAAGACAAAAAAGAATTATAAAAAATTACACTTTCAAAGAGATAAATTTCTTTTTCTTTTATATTTATACCATGTATGATTTGTAAAACTTTTGTAATGCAAATTGTTTCTTCAGTGAAAAGAGTTCTTCTGGGCACAGTTAAGGGTTCGTAGCATCTTAAATGGGTTCCACTTGGGAATGGGGAAACAGTGCTATATAATATTTAAGTGTTTCCTAGAGATACAATCAAAGACCACTTAGGAGCTATAAAAATAACACTATTTGTTATTGTGTGGTAGGTTTGTGCTTTTGAATGCATCTGTTATAAGATTGGATACGTTTCTGATGAATTTTCTTAAACAGCTTCAACAGGATCAACTGTAATTCAAATCACAGGCACCACATAGATAGGACAGACAGACAGACAGACAGACAGACAGACAGACAGACAGACAGACAGTAAGTAAAAGTAAGTAAGTAAAAGTAAGTAAGTAAGTGTAAGTAAGTAAGTAAGTAAGTAAGTAAGTAAGTAAGTAAGTAAGTAAGTAAGTAAGTAAGTAGCAACATACAGTTAAATAAGATTGTAAGTAACATATATATAAATGGCTGTTTGCATCCTGCCATACCTGAGAGATGTTGTACAGGCTAAAGGCCAGGGGGACAAAAGAGTTCCTTAGAGACATCAGTCTATTACTGAACACAGATCTCAGTAAATTCATTGTGTTACTGAAATAAATAAATTTTATAATTTTAATAAGTCACAAGAAGAGACATCTCAGCTTTGACTCATACGTATTTATTAACTCATTTAGATTTCTAGGTGGAAAATGTGGGTATTGAATATTTCCGGTCCATGTAACCTTGAATCCTATACATGCAGGATCATCTTAAAAACAGAATGCTATTTTGTAATGTCAATTTTAAAGCCAATGAAGTATAAGCATGATAAAATACAGAACAATGTTGTTAACATTGAGTTACACCAACAGGTTCCAGAGGGTCAGGTGGTCATGCTTCAGTTCCGTATCTTCGACCTGGAGGCTGACCCCACCTGTCGCTATGACTACGTGGATGTGTATAATGGTCACTTGTATACGGTACAAAAGCTTGGCCGCTTCTGTGGAACGTTCCGGCCTGGGGCTCTTATCTCCACCTCCAACCTCATGATGCTGGAGATGGTGTCTGACTCGGGCCGGGGAGGACGCGGCTTCCTGGCTTTCTTTAGCGGTGGAAAGCCACATGTGGACGGTTGGAAGCCTTTGTTGCTGCTCAGCAATGTCAACAATGATGTCATTTAACTTTTCATTTTTTAAGCCAAAATCTATAATATTCTTATATTCCTTTTAATATTCCAAGATTCATTTAATCCAGATATAGAAGAGATGAATTATTTTGTCACATATACCTCACAGCACAGTGAAATTCTTTCTTTTCATTCCCAAACAAATCAGTTAACCCTTAAAGGTTATACTAGATTATTTCTGATTGGCTTTATATATCATATTTTCTATAAATCCTAATGTATAATATTATATTTATGATTTTATGAACCTGGACACAAAAAGGCATCTCATATTTGATCTCTGTAAGCTAGATAGTATACAATTTAATCTGTCACTTCATTTCTTCATTTCAACTACTTTCCAAAGCTACTGTCTTCACACATACATGCCCAATAATTAAAAGAATTATTCTATTAAATAAAAACAAACATAATAATATTTATTTATCTCTCGCTCCACATAGAGAATCAGTTTTGTGGTGGCAGGTTGACAAATCCTCACGGATCAGTGAAGACTCCAAACTGGCCAGAATCTAATTACCCAGCAGGCATCAGTTGTTCCTGGCACATCTCTGTAGCAAGCAACATGGTAAGCACGTCGGGCCTCACTTCACACCTCGTTTTCTCTCTGCTTTCTTGCCATCACTCTTTATTCTGGTGTGAAATGATTTTATTTGACATGAGGGAGCTGTAATTAGTTTACAGGTTTGGGTGGGTATGTGTGTGCATTAGGGTGGACCTGAATGTGTTAGGGAAAGCATGTAGGTATGTATGTGTACGTGTGATGCTAGAGACTAAGACTCCATTGAAGGGATGTGTTTATAGAGAGAGAGAGAGAGAAAGAGAGAGAGAGGGAGACAAGCTTTACAGGCTTTACAGTGCTCGAACGTAAATAGAAGTTTTAAATCACTAACCAGTGCCTGTGTGTGACTCCTTAGGTGATTGAAGTAAAGTTTGAGAAACTGGATCTGGAAGCAGATAAATACTGTCGCTTTGACTACGTGGCAATATTTAATGGTGGAGAATCAGACAATTCACGACGTATTGGCAAATTCTGTGGAGATAATGCACCAGAGTGAGTTACATATTTTAACAGATTATTAAATCCCTCCTCTCTTTCATACATTTATTCTGGGTTGTCCACAGATGCCACGTAACATGAAGGGGGGTATATTTTAGTTTGCTCTGTGTCAGTAGTGTGAGTATTTCTACTGAATGGATCTTTGGATATCTTTCCCAGATTTTTTTAAAAGCTGTCAATCAAGAAAATGAAATTGGACAAATGCATAACAGAAAATGGCATTTTAAGAATAGATCTGAGACCAGGTTTTGATTCACCTTAACATAGAGTTTGGAAACCTATAAACAGATAATATGCATTCTATATAGAAAAATACATATATAAATATAATAAATAATCCAACTTAAATTCTGTTCATCACACCTAAAGAATATTAGCACTGACAAGAATCTTTAAAAATGTATTTCTTCTTTTTAGAATAAATGATGGTGTTGAGACAGAATATAAATGTTTCAGATATAGAATTCATTCTTAAAACCAGTGAAGGAGAGAAAAATCTAAATAATTAAAAATTTCAGAAAGTCTCACTCTGTGTGTCATCTTTAATTTGGGGATTTGGGTTAGTGGTATTGCCTATCCTTGTAACAAGACAGGATTAAACTTAGACTAGCATGATCAGAAGACTAGACCAGCACACATACATTCACACCTAGGGGTAAATAAGAGTAGCTAACTCACCTATTGTCATGGTTTTCACCTACTGGTATGGAAATATAAGAACCTGGAGCAAACCAAAATGAACATAGGAAACTTGACGTGAAAATACACAGACTGAAATCTGGAGGACTTTAGAGCCGTGAGCTGTTAAATATACATTTAAATTTGAATTAATGTATTTTAATAATGTGTACTTAATTCAAAGTACACATTAGGCATAATAGTTTTCTATGTGCTATGAAAATTCTATGGAAATTTGCCAAAAAAAAAAAAAGTCAGTGGTAACAGACTAGAGTTGAGGCTAAAAAACACATTATATAATAATTTAATATAATAATCCTTCTCTTCCACAGGCCTGTCATTAGCAGAGGAAATGAAGTGTTGGTGCAGTTTGTATCTGACCTCAGTTTGACAGGGGCAGGTTTCATGGCACACTATAAGAGCATCCCACGTGGCTCTCGAACTGCAACATCGACCCTGGGCACTGTGCCTGGACCTAGAATTGACTCTGACCTTGTTAACTCAATTCCTAAACCTAGAACAACATCTAAACCCCCAACTAGAACTAAACCCAAGCCTACACTTAAGCCTAAAACACCTGTTAAACCCAAAACAACACGGAAACCTTCATCTGGATCACAGATGCCTAAGCCTAAGCTTCCAGAAAAACCTAATAGGGTTATACCAAAACCTCCAGTTAAACCAACTCTAAAGCCTAAAGCTAAACCAACTCCAAAGCCTAAAGTTAAACCAACTCCAAAACCTAAAGTTAAACCGACTCCAAAGCCTAAAGTTAAACCAACTCCAAAGCCTAAAGTTAAACCAACTCCAAAGCCTAAACCAAATATTAAGCCAACAAAGCCCACACCTGCATCTAATGCCAAGCCCAAACCCAAGCCAGTTGTAAAAACTACCATGAAACCAAAGACCAAACCTGCCACCAACACAAGCACCAAGTTCATCCCTACAGGAAAAAAGATCCGTGAGTAGATCTGAGGAATAGTACTTCATTCTGTTTTTGTATCTTGTAAGACAATCTAAACAATCTTTGCTTTCCACCCAGCTGCAGAGAATCCACAGTGTTCAGAGCCATGTAAGAGGACAGGCACTCTTCTGACCAGCTTCTGTCCCAGTGACTTTGGTAAACTCCCTTTCTTTGACTTCGTCTGCCTCTTCATTTTCAGTTATTCTTATCATAAATAATCATTTATTGCCTCGAACGATTTTTCAATTTAGGGCTCATTTTTAAGTTACATGATCTGCTGTCCATCAGCAATTGTCTACAAAGCTGACGGACAGTCTACTGAAGTCAACCCAGAAGAAACTAAATTGCGACATGGTTTTTGGCTTTTTTTCACATACACATCGATTTCAACCTCAGATTTCTCTGTGAAATGTTCTAGAATTTCTATCTTCAGTTTTGTCGCTAATTTTGCTAAGTCAGTAGAGTGACATGCATCAAGCAGGAGAATTCTAATGAATGTTTAAAGGTCTGATAATATACATTTAACTTTTAAATACAGGGACGTCCAGTCTTTTCTTCAAACTGACAGTGTGGTTCTAGCCTTTCATTCCAGTCTATGAATGATTCCACCTGTTTAATCAGTTGAGCTGTGCTTTCAGTAGACTCACTTGTTGTTTCTTCTTTGGAATGAAAGCCTGCACCCACACCGGCCCAATCTGTATAAGATTGGACACCCCTGTTCTACTACCTTATAAGTTGTCATACAGTAAAACAATAATATTCTGATGTTTCTGCATCTCAATTCTCTCAAATTTCTTCTCCTCTCAGTGCTGACAGGAAAGGTGGCATCAGTGACCCCAAGCTCCCGTGGTAGCGTTGAGGTGGATGTGTACATCATGAAGACCTATAAGGCAGGCAAGCTTAACATCACCAAGAGAGGACCGATTACGTCTGTCAATCTAACCGTTCCCTGCTTGAAATGTCCTGTGCTGCGTAAAGGTACGGTGTCTCCTTGGTTCACAACTTCCATATAAATGCTTCTGCCAACAGAAAAAAATATCTATTCACATAAAATGGTTTAATTCTGTAATTCTTCTTTGTCTCAGGAGTAAACTATGTGTTGATGGGCCAGGTAAATGAAGAGGGACATGGCATTCTGAACACTTCCAGCTTTGTCTTACTGCATAAGCAGGTGCATGATAAAGCACTGGCCATACTAGCTAAGAAAGCATGCTAAACTCACTTTTGGCTCCACCAATCATAGTGAAAAGCAGTTATAATCTCTGAATCGGAAAATGACAGTTATTAAGCTTATTACCGAACCTAATGAAAAATACTTCTATTTTTAAACATATTGTCAATGCATCCTGTTGCCACTACTACAAATGAAATGTGTATCTACCTTTAAAATATTATTCACCTCAAAATGAAATACAGAAACTAGAAGCTTTTAAAACTTTCACTAAGATCTGTGCACAGGACAAAAATATGTGGAGCACATTTGTTACCGTGCAAAACATGGTCTGGTATTAATTGTGCTAGACAGATCGCAATGTATTTTTTATTTTTAAATTATATAAAGTTGTTTGATTAAAGGATTTTAAATACATTCCAGTGTTTTCATGTCCATATTCTGTCAGGTTTAAAAATTGAAACGTTGAAACGTATTTTGAAATTGTATGTATTCAGAAAAATTAGATAATGTGTCAAAATGTGCATTAAAACTGCATTAAAACATTAAAATACACATACATATTAAAAATTACATTTTTTTAAACTAAATGTTTTTATTTATTTATTTATTTATTTATTTATAATACTAGTTTTTTTTTTTTTAGAACTGTTGCCAAGAAAATATGCTGAAAAACATTAACTTAGCTAGTGATTATATGACTAATCCTACGTAGTTTGATAATGAATTAATCAGAAATAAAATACCCTGCAAATATTCAATATTAGACTATAATAATTTGGTAAAGCCAAATATCAGTCAAGAAGCTTTCATTGTCATTTCAATCAAATATAGCTGATGCTGTACAGAGTGAAATGAAACAACGTTCCTGCAGGACTTTAGTGCTACATAAGACAACAAAAGAGCTACATGAAACAGCACAGAACTAAGCAATTAACTTCAACAAATTAGCAAAACATACGTCAATACGCTTGTTCAAATTATATAGTGGTCATGCTTTTTAGGGAGACAATAGAGACACCTTATTTTGCATGCATATTTGACTACTATGTTTAAATGTTTAAACAGTTTACTAGGACCAGGATGCTCTTGCTCAAGTTCCACACTGCAGTCTGGTGACTTATCCATTTTCATCTATTTTCTTAAACAAATTTTTGCAGCATGAGAAGCTCACTGTAGATAAAGAATTTGTGTGATTTATGATCATTTTTTTCTACCTAGATAACAGAAGACACCTTTAAAATGCACCTTGTATGTACTGTATGGTCATGAAGTACAACTACTTAGCTTCCAAAGTTACTTTTGAAATTCAACATTCAAAGCATTCATTTCAAACATATATCATTTTATTTCACACTTCAATAATACTTGCTTCGATATTTACCCATTAGAACGTCAGGGTCATTAATTGAAGCTATATGTCTCCCTCTAGCTGCAACTAGAGCACTACGTTAACATGGCCACTTTTGAAATGAGGTCACAAAGAAGTAATGGAAAACGAATATGTCTCGTCATCATGTACCCTCGTTCATTCACTCTACTTTCCCACACCCCTGTCTATTTTTGTTATTTCAGAATCATTTTACTCGACCATAACATCCAGCAGTGTCATATTACTGTGAGAAAGAGTGAGTGAGTGAGAGAAAGTGAGAGAGAGAGAGAGAGAGAGAGAGAGAGAGAGAGAGAGAGAGAGAGAGAGAGAGAGAGAATGTGTGGGAGGACATAATGCTTACCCTCCCAGCTGTTCCTGTAACTCAGCCAAGTTGAACTGACACAACAAACATTATATATATGAGAGAGAGAGAGAGAGAGAGAGAGAGAGAGAGAGAGAGAGAGAGAGAGAGAGAGAGAGAGAGAGAGAGAGAGAGAGAGAGAGAGAGAGAGAGAGAGAGGTCAGGGTCATTGAGGTTCTGGAGCTTATCCTAGGAGCACTGGGGGCTAGGCTGGAATATACACACATAATGTAATGCCAGGGCCACACACACACACACACACACACGCACACACACACACACACACACACACACACACACACACACACACACACACACACACACACACACACACACACACACACACACACATTCACATTCACATTATTAACTCTAGCCATTCCACCATCTTACATATACACACACAAGCTAATGGAAATACATGCAAATGTGCACCTGCTCATCAGTGAGGTATGCTGAAATTTGAATTATTCAAAATGTCCTTGACATGCTAGAGATTCATGGAATCTCTGTTCACATAGCAAACTTTTTCCCCCACACAGTATTTGACACAAACACACAAGCAGAATTTTTTGATCCAGCAAGTTAATTTATTAGATTCT
Organism: Tachysurus fulvidraco; assembly: GCF_022655615.1. Lineage (NCBI taxonomy): Eukaryota > Metazoa > Chordata > Actinopteri > Siluriformes > Bagridae > Tachysurus > Tachysurus fulvidraco. Next base: position 34,480,154 of record NC_062518.1, read on the forward strand.
AATAATAATCTTTTAATACAGTTAAAAATAATAACAATCTACTCATACAATTATGTTAACTCTTAATCTATAGTTGCATATCTATATCTCAGTCATTAAGATAGACGTAGAATGATCTACATACGTAAATCATGACTGATTCAAAATTAGTCATAAAAAATAGCATGTCCAGAAACGTCAGATCTCAACCTTCCTTTTTGTTTAACCCTGAGAACTATAATTCGTCGAGTCTAGTGGTCTGTAAATGCGTCTGTCAGGTCAAATCACTTCCCACCAGACAACTTTATAAATGACTGTTACACACCTATAATTGTCTAATGTAATGTACACACTATCTAGGTTCCCTACAGGGTGTTATGTATGTCTACAGTAAAAATAAAGTATACTTTTACTATAGTGAAAGCATGTTCTTGATACAGACATATTAACGATAACTTTAACCTTTCTCCTTAATATGACATGTTTTGAGAATGAGGTTTTTGACGTTTGCAGAACAAGGGCAAAGAAATTGATCTAACATTGAAGTTGACTACAGTCAAAATGAGTCAGCAGAAGGGAGTCTTTGTACAAGGCTACACATTTTGTAGTACAGTATGTGCAAACAGATTTCTGTTTAACATGTCATTTCCTCACAGTACAGACATACAGTACTCCTGTCAAAAATGTACAATAAATGACATTTAATTCATGAAATATGGCATAGTCTGAACTTGGACGATATGAAATTTCCACTGAAACCCAACAGACCTTTATATAAAGTCACTTATAACACAGAGTTGTTGAATTCTTGAAACTGATATTGATCAATTTTCTGTAACACCATGGCTGTAATACGAATGAGCTCGTTTGCTGATTTCTTATCAATTTGCTCTAATACATTATCATTTCTATAGCAAATCGTTGTTATAGTAGAAATAGTAAAATAGCTCTTTCACAGGAACTCGTATGATGGACAATGTAAAATATTAGAATATCATTGATTATAATCGTCATAATCAACAGTTAAAAAAGTATAATTCATTTATAAATTTTAATCACTGAACAACTGCTATGGAGTAATCTTTCAAACACTTCACAATGTGTATTATTGGAAGATATTTTTGGAAAATATTGCTCCACATCACACCATCCCAGTGTTGATTATTTTTCTACAACAGCAGACAGTATCATGATTTATTTCTTGCATGATATACATAGAAAATTCTATTTAGTAGACCTTACATCCTGCCAGCTTAAGCATCTATTCCATTGCTTTTTCTTAAAAGAATAAGAAATGCCTCACTCACCATTGACTCAAAATCAAGTCATAAATGAACAAAACAAATATAGCAGGCACATTCAGAACTGAGATTTACAGACATTGCTAACTTCTTTTATTAATTATTATTCTAATTCATCTCTTGAACTGTGCAAATGTATTCATAGTAATGTTAGTGACACGACTTCTCTCTGCAGTCTGTCATAAAGCTACTGTATCACTGGTTTAGGTTACATTAGGTTACATTATGACAGAATGCTGATTAACATGAAGTAACTGTGTACTGATTAGGGAGAAACTTTGTGCACCATGGCCTGCATTCAGGCAGCATTTCAGTTTAAGAGTTTTTTCCCCCCTACATACATGCACTGACACGGAGAAGCATGTAAGAAGGGAATCTAATCCTTGAATTATTAATGTACACAGGCCAAAACAAGTCTAGTGCTGACATCTAAGCACTTAGTTGTCACAGTGGTTTAACTAATGCTTCCTTTTGGGTTCAAGTAGTACTCAGAACCAGCTGAAAAAGGTAAGTGATGGAAAGAAGGGCACAGGTAGAACTTGGGAGATTGTTGTCTACAAATAAATAAGTTAATATTAATAATGGATTTGTAATTAACAGGCATAGCACTCATAATCACTAAAATGCCCTTTAATACACCACTTCCAGAAAGCATCTGGTTGCTTATGTGCAAATTCAGCTCACCACTGGGAAACCCTGCTAAAATCAATTTGAACATTCTAAGAAACAATGTTATGGCTTCTTCTTCTTTCAGCGGACACTGAACTCATAAACCTCCATGGTCGTCACATCCCTTTTTCTCCTAGTATAAACAATGCACCTAAATGCCATGCATAGGTTATAGCATAGGATATAGGATATAGCATATAGGATATACGCAGATATTTTGATCTCGATACTTATCCAGTAGTATATAGTTATGGTATATAGTTTTTGTTAACAGCAAATTTTTTTAACAATAATTTTCAACATAGCGTGCAAAGTGTGCACTGTTCAAGTACATTTTGCATCAACAGTAAAGTCACAGCCATTACATTTCTTCAACACTAAAAGGCTGTGGTTGAAGACTGTTGGTGCTTATACTTCCTGTTTACAAAGAAGAGGAAGTGGGTATGTGTGCGTGTTTGTGAATGTAAATGTAAGAGATACCGGCAAACGGTATCAGCAGGTCCCCCTAGGAGACTCGGGAAGCCTTACATGCTTGTTTGTGCTAGTGAATCCCTGTAGTATTGAATTTTCCAACTGTTGATTCTTGAATGCTGTGTAAGCATTAACATGGAAACCTTAAACAGACAGAAATAGTCACCCCATCTCCATATCAATATCATATTATGCCTAGTGGCCTAAATTCTAGCATCACAGTCTGATAAATGGTAAACGAAATGATTAATCTTGTATGCATAATTAAATGATGGTTAGCAACAAAATCACCAATAATTCTGTAGGCCAAAATATATCGGAGTCCCTGGATTAGCTCCACTCATTGTGCCTTCAGGCCTTTCTGCACAGGATAATAAATGTGGTATGCACACCACCCAAACCATATAATAATGGAAGCTATACACCCCTGTAGCAGCAGCATCAACCCAAAAGTGGAGTAGATAGTTGGGCCAGGGAGGTGGGGATTTGTGGTAGGTTCTAGAACCAAGGTAGTGTGAAGCAGCAGGGCTCGGATCTCTACCTTGATCATATGGAGCTCATCCAGGATGGAGAGGAAGGTGCAGCAGTGGAACCACTGGTGACTGTGCCCCCAGATGTCAAACTTTCCTGGAGACAATCTTTCTGGGATCTTGCTGATGTTAAAGGCTGCGGACACCACCAGCCAGAAGCAGTGGCGATAGAAGAAGCTGGCCATTGTAGGTGATGGGTAAGAAGAAAATGTCTGAGAGGAGGATGGATATGGTGATGGGCTGAGAAGCCGGTAGAAAATTGGTGTGGACGAAATGAAGAATGGCAGAAGAAAGACTAGGGTACGTACAGCATAGCGGTGCTTCCTCCACTGCTGCCTTGTTTTGCAACAAGTTAGCACACAGACGATGGCCACCAGGCAGGAGCAGGGGACGTATAAGCTATCAAAAAACTGAAAATGAATGGGAAAGAATGAAGCATTGGGAGAAGGAGCTGAGGGAGACTCCTCTGCACTCACTGACTGTGACTTTGATACATTCAGTGTCCCAAAGTCAATCTTTGGTATCCCTGCCTGTGGGTGAATGTAGTAATAGTAAGCCAAAGAAGAACCTACAGTATAAGCACTGATGGTTCCATAATCCACAAAGAAGCAGATCTCTCTGATGATTAGTGACATGGAGTTAAGGAGGTGAGCCATACTGCTGGCCAGCAGCAGATATAAAACCCCAAAGAAATAGTTCCAGGCTGGGTAAAAGAAGGGCTCCCCAGGGCCCGGGGCTCCTTCCCATTCAAATATCTCTAGAAAGTGAAATCCGAAGATAAATATTGGGAGGAAGTGAGTCCAGAAGTTTCCAGTCTCATTGGTAGGTCGGAATGCAGAGACTAGGCACTGTAGGAGGCTGTAGTCAGGGAAGCGGTAACCTGACAAAATGAAGTTCTCCGTCACTCTTGATGGAACATCGGTGTAACGAAGGAGAGGTAGTGACCACATGGCTGAATGTTGGTATACAGTATACAGTATGTTGGACAAACTAGTTGACTGGCTCAAAACAGCAACTGATAGCAGATTGTTTCTTGTCTTGATTGTTTCTTTTGCCCTCCGATAAAGTGTTCATTATGTTCCTTTATGATTTACAAAACTGCTCAAACTATTAAGTCCTTCAAACTCAGCAGGAAAAAAACAGATAAAAGAAATAAAAAAATTTAGCTCTTACTTCACCATCCCACTCAAACGAAACAGGGTGCCAGGTAAATAAATCACTCCAACGTGCATACACAATTATAATCCATTAAAAACAGATTGTGTATGTGCAGATTAAGATTATATACCTGGCAAAAATTCCTGAGTGTTAATAATCCTCACTGCAAACAAAAAAAACCTCGTTATGGAAAGAAATCTGCTGCCTTTTTTGTTTCAGTATTGACCATAACAGCAAGTCTTCATAATCCAAAAAAAAAAGGCTTAATGTTTTATCTCTTCAGTGCAGATGGGTCCTTATCAGTGTTAAGGTGACTCTGCCCTGGTGTGTAGGTTTTCACACACATGTAGTTGTGTGAAAACGAGCAGCTAGAAGCCGGCGCTTCTGGTATCATGTTTATGTGCTGAAACTCCTCATTGCCTCACCGGGAACTGGCTGCGCAATCAGATACACAATCAGTCCGTCTTTTATTCATGGTCCGTTGTACATAATTCATTCTCTTTGTTTTCTCCCGGCTAATGCGCTGTCACATCAGTGGAAAGGTGGAAAGAAAGGAGGTCAGTCCAGGGGATGCGATGGCACGTTAAGTCCTGATGGATTCTATCAAACTGCAATCGCAATCTGATTCGAATCTCTCTCTCTCTCTCTCTCTCTCTCTCTCTCTCTCTCTCTCTCTCTCTCTCTCTCTCTCTCTCCTTATACCGGCATCAGTTCTGCTTTATGGCGCTATCGGAGCAGTGTCCTTGACGCTGGTTTTGTCGCTCAACGCCGCTTAATCCCCGACAATCTGTTTTCCATGTACGAAGTCAAGTCTGCATTCAAAGGAACCGATAAACCATCCTAGGATTATAAGATCGCATTCACACACTGCCCTTGACTGAAGCAAACAGAAGCAAAGGCGGAAAGAAGCCGGCTCGCACCGAGCGTGAGAAGAATGCCGGTTGGTTGCTGTGAGCCATGCGCAGTGTAGTGCTGCTGCTCCTCCTTCTCCAGCACCGTTACTCAGACCTCAGACCTTTATACCTACTGCTTTACTGCTGGACAATCATCTACACATAAATCTCTCTCTCTCTCTCTCTCTCTCTCTCTCTCTCTCTCTCTCTCTCTCTCTCTCTCTCTCTCTCTCTCTCTCTCTCTCTCTCTCTCTCTCTCCCCCCCCCTCTTGCCCTCAAGATATTAACTATTACCGGAAAACCCTTTGTTCACGTTGAAGCCTGTACTTGTCCTTGTTTACATCCTGCCAGGCATTCCTTAATGTTAGATAACCATTTTTTCTGACATCTTCCCATTATTTACGTTATTACGTAATGGTGCCTCTCACAAAGATTAGCGTATAAGGTGCTTAGTACCTCTATCCTCTATGGGGTGCTTGAGCGCTGGCCGCTTGACAGGTGGCCCTATGACTGGTTTGTCTAACAGCTGTGCCATTAGGAAAGCCCTGGGCTGTTCCTGCTGCTCCATTACGCAGCTGTTTTGAGTATTACAGCTCCACACTGCAGAATTCTGGCCCATTAACCAGCAGGGCAACATGCATAAATTGCAGTGTTTTGTCTTTTGGTCTATGCTTTACTTCTTATCATTTTATTAAGTTTTCTGAATTCCCTTTCATTATAACATCCCCAGAATATGGGTTCTTAGTTCATCCTCCACTATCAAGTAATCATGATCAAAATAATTGTCTCTTTTAAGACTCAAAAACCAATTTGAGTTATTTCAATACACATTTTTATGGTATTTATGGACATTTAACAGACACCCTTATCTGGTGCAAGTTAAGTTTTTATCTCACTTAATGCAACTCAGGGTTAAAGGCCTTACTCAGGGGCCTAGCATTGGCAGCTTGGTGACTTGGGGTTTGAAGGGTTTTATTGATTCTTATTTTCTTATATTATATTATATATTATATCATAATGTGTTCTCTCTGCAATCTGCAAGTCTCACTTCTCTTAGAGAAAGAAACTGGCAGCTGGCTGACAGCGGCAAAAATAACCATGAAAATTAAATTACTTCACTTTAGAAAGAAAGAGGAACATATCTACCCATCAGAGCATTGCGTATCTGATACTGATAGCTGAATCGGATCCATTTTTACACAAAATGTCTGTTCAAGTGCAAGTTATGTATCATAAAATCTATCCAAATAATTTTATTATTTATTATTTATTTTCTCTTCAGCCAAACTAAAGAAACCCAGAGCATTTTCTTCATATATATATATATTCATATATATATGCTGAGAGAGTGCCACCTGTGGCAGAACTCTTTGCGTGCTTGCTGGACTTGCAGTTCAGTTTGCTGAGCTTACAGGTATAACCTGCAACTCTGAGAGACTAATCATCAGGGGACAATGCTTTATTAGACTCAGGCCTTAGTAAATAATCAATACGCAACATAACACTCAGCAAATGCTAGAGATAGAGTGTGCTACCTGAAGCTCGGATAGCGTGCAGAGCCAGGAGTCATGTAGATGGCTCACTGGTCTGAATCCTGTTACGTAAAGACACACACACACACACACACACACACACACACACACACACACACACACACACACACACACACACACACACACAATCATGCTGTAAATGGTCTCAGTGCAGGGAACTTTATTGTTTTGTTTAGTGCTGTATCTGGAATTTGACCATATTTGAAGATCACAGCAAAATGATTTACTAAGAAACAATTCTTATTGTTGGCGAGGTTCAACTGTTTCCTTCTGCCGATTCAAATGTTGTGTTGAAGCCTTTATCTCCCCCCCCCTCTCACACACACACACACACACACACACACACACACACACACACACACACACACACACACACACACACACACACACACACACACACACACACACACACACACACAAACATTCTTTTCCCACACCAATTCTCCTTATTTTGTTTGAGGCTTTTTTGTGCTTTGATTAAAATATTCCTTGTTAACTTTCCCTTCAAAACCCACACTTAAATTCTGGACACACACACACACTGTGATTTGAAGCCATCTACCAGCCTGCATGTAAATCTAAGTGGTGTGAGAGAGGCTCTTTTTGTGGCTGTGCTTACCTTCTTCTGTTAAAAGTATTGCTGTTTATAACATTTTTTGTGGAAAGCCTTGTCCTATGAATGAAAGTTTAAAAGTCATAAGAGGAAGTACAGATTGCTCCTAGCACCTTCTACTTCAGACAGTCTCACTTCTCTTCAACATGGTAGCTGACAGTGGCAAAAAAAGTAAAAAAAAAAACAATTGGGTGAACTTTGGAGAGAAACAGATTTTACAGAGGTTTGCACCCAGGGGTTCATGAGAGTGCGAAATTCTCTCTGAGACTTAATGACCGTGTCTTCAGAATGTTAATCTCTATTATTCATACAATACAGAACATAGAGATTACTTAAACATGTTTAGTTATTAATATGTAGCTATTTTATTGATATGTTATAGCTGTCTGTGTAAATAATACACATGTTGAATGTTACCTACATGTTAGTCTTGAGTTCTGGACCCTAATGGAGAGCTGAGAGCTGGTGAGCCAGATATTTCCTTCTGTGCCCTGGCATAAACAAACTAGCATCCTGTCCAGAGTATACCCTGCTGCCTTGTGCCCAGAGTCTCCTGGGATAGGCTCCAAGTTCCCTGCAACTCAGGATAAGCAGTGTAGAGAATGGTTGGATGAATGGATATTTTCCTCTACCTACAAAAGTACTGTGTGTGTGTGTGTGTGTGTGTGTGTGTGTGTGTGTGTGTGTGTGTGTGTGTGTGTGTGTGTGTGTGTGTGTGTGTGTGTGTGTGTGTGTGTGTGTGTGTGTGAAAGTCCAATAGATTGTGCCAGTGGTGATCGATGACAGGTGTGAATGGTTTGGAGGTCAGCTCACTGTAAACATGATACTGTTTGTGTACAGTATATCTTATGATGTGTAGTCAGTGTAGGGCACAGATTTTTGGGTTGTTCCATTTCAGCCTTCTAAATGGATAATTCATAAGGATTCTAAACCTGCATATAGGCTTTAATGGATTATCTGTAATAATAATATCTGTATTACACATATGTGTGTACTACCTGAGACATATGTAAAGGGCAGGGTGGCAGGGCTATCTGCGGGTGGCAGCTCATGTAAAGTGCAATTTCTTCACAGCAGTGACGGCACTGACAGCTGAGTGGAAACAGACGGCAAGCTGGTGGAAGTTTTAAGATAGGAGGCTGAGACAGATGCAGTTGCAGCTGCGTGTGATGTAAAAAAAAAAAACGTGTAGGCAGACAAATCCAAAAAGATAATGCAATATCAAGGTCAAAACAGGCTTATTTTGGTGAGGTATAAACACAGTAACCAGAGCAAAGGCAATGCAAAAAAAACTATGAGGCTAATAAAAGAGCAAACAGAAGAATATTATACTTGGTAAAGACAGTAAAAACTAACTGAGTATTTACTTTCACACACATTGATAGTGTGTGTGAAAGTCCAATATATAGTGCTGGTATTGATCAGTCAGGTGACTATGAACTACATAAGTTGAGTGTATCTTGTGGTGTGAAGTCCATGGACAGTGTGTTCTAGGAAACTGAACAAGCTGATTGTGATGTCCTGACAGAGCCGTCTCAAAGGGCTCACTCTTTGAGCACTTCACATTTTGTATCACCACTTAGTTGTAGACATTGTCCATGACATTTTACCAGAATGGCTATATATGTTAGTCTTGGGTTCTGTTTCCTATGCGGGAGCTGAGAGATTGTACATTATTGAGCAAGCCCACAGTACAGTATATATTTTCTCAGGTATGCTGATTGGCCCTTGACAACAAGAGGGCTGGTGGTGTGCTGGGTGGGATGTTCGTAAGCTGGGTATCTCTGGGTACATAGGTAAATGTCATCAGCTGGGTACATATAATTTTTTTTTAATTGTCCTTGGTGGCAAGCAAGACTCTGTTTAGGTTGGTAACAGGAGGTCTCTGTCCTCTATGTAAGGTGTTCACTTTGGTTGTCTGAAACACCAGATGTTGTCAGGGCTATCCTTTCATAATTGTTCACTCTGTCAGATTATTTCATAAACATGCTGGGGATTGTGGGGTGTGCATTCCAAGGGAAAAGTGGTGGCTGGTACCCAAAGACACACTAAACGGGAGTGAATTGTGTGAGGGATTTGTACAGCCAGTTTTAGGCATATTCCACACATTCTCTTCCATAGCTGGCTTACATCAGAGAGGCGAACTAAAGAGTAGGATTGCTCACAGGGTGCTGGATGTTTGTGGGCTGTTTTTATATCTTCTTCAGTTGTGTTGGATCTGGAGTCTATTTTGTGGATGCTGAGCATAAGGTGAGAGAATTCACACTAGACAAGACACCAGTCAATAAAAGGCACCATGCACACACACTTTCACATATTCATTCACACCTAGGGTAATTTAGAGTAGCTGATCTACCTGCCTGCATGTTTTTAGACATGAAACTGGAGAACCCAAGGCGAATCCATGGGAACACAAGGAGAACACACAAGACAGTAACCCAAGCTCAGGATCAAACCAAAGGATCAAATCCTGGCGCTGTGCCACTGAGCCACTTTCCAAGACACAGTTTGCTTGTGAAATATATTTTTAATCATTACAGAAGTCACAAGTCATTTACCCCTATCTTCATAATATCTGGAGTGTTGCTTTTAGCTAAAGGCTTTGATTCATTCTGTTTTCTTTTTATTTCTTGACCTGACTCTAGTCATATCTAATCATTTTAATGTAATCTAATCACCAATTCCTTTTTTCTTCTGTTTATTGGATCCCACTCTATATTCTCATCCTCACTCTGAACATCCTTTTCTGCTCCTTATATGCCTTACTATGGTTTCAGTTGGCTCAGACTGTTTTTTAGAGGCATTACAGTGGAAAGTGGGTGCCCAGTGCATGCTAAACACTTTTGGGCATGGTATTCCTCTGGATTTACATCAGTGGGAACCCGGCCACCTCATGCCACTGGCCAAAGCACAACCTTCAATAGAGAGAAAAAACGACTCTGGGCAGCTCAGCAACATTGAAGGAATGGAGGGTAAGAGAGAGAGAGAGAAATGTAGAAGGGCTTACTAACTTTACCTACTAACTTTGGATAAGTAAATATTATTCCAATAATTGGTGAGTGTAATGCTCACTTCTGAAAATCCTGACTACTTGTTTGTTGAAGCTTGATTAGAGCTTTAAGTGACACAGCTATCCTAGCATGCTTTGCATAATGTCCATAGCACCCTTGCCATAAGCTCTATCTGCTTCTCCTCTTGCCCTGTGCATGCACATCAAACCCCATAGGCAAACTGGAAGAATCTGGCAGTTGCTGCAAAATCATTCTATCAGTATACCCTACAGGAAGAGACGGAAGCAATCTCATTTTAAAAAGATCGATAAGTCTGTCTGGGTCGGATCAAATAAGTTCATCGTCATTGTGTTTGTGCTACATAATGTTGGATGTAGAGTTTCTATGATGTATGTTTTTAAGATAAAGGTTTAAATGATTCACATAACTTAAAAAATTATATAAATTCAAACGAACAAAATACTCCAAGGCACTCTTTAACCAGGCAAACACTCTGTGTTATTCTTGCCTTGTGAATAAACAGTCTCCTGTACAACCATGCCTTAAAGAAGAGGTTACGGTTTGTTTTAGGAAATCTGAAATAAAAAGATAAAATAAAATAAACAATTAAGCTTTGTCTGTGTTTCTCAATGTATGGTCTCTAAATCATAACCATGGAAACTATCTATCTATCTATCTATCTATCTATCTATCTATCTATCTATCTATCTATCTATCTATCTATCTATCTGTCTGTCTGTCTGTCTGTCTGTCTGTCTGTCTGTCTGTCTGTCTGTCTGTCTGTCTGTCTGTCCATCCATCCATATATATATATATGTATAGGATTATATTAATCCTATACACACACACACACACACACACACACACACACACACACACACACACACACACACACACACACACACACACACACACACACACACACACACGTATTATATATATAGGCCAAACAAGGCCAAACAAGGCCAATAATTTCAATGGCCTTAATGAGTTATGATCTGGCTCTGAGTTAAATCCTGGCTCTATGTGAAAGTGAATGACTGGTGGTAGGACTATAAAACAATAAAACACTTAAGTGAGATAGAAAGACAATTCTCTCTTGGTTGTTGACAGCATAAGCATTTTTATTTGTCTTTCTGCATACATCGTAATATTTCAAAAGGTTAAAGTTTCACCATCAGAAATGTAACCACCATGTAGCATATGAATTTTTTAAACCTATCTGCTTCTGGTTGGCATTTTCAGCAGGGGGTGCTGCTTGCTGGGTTCATGATTCAATAGAATTCATATTTAATTTATATAGTGCTTTTAAAAATGAACACTGTCACAAAGCAGCTTTTCTGTATATATACAGATTTAGATTGATCATATTACTAATGATATCATATTATTACTTTACTATCAGTAGTTTTAGCTTTAGGTCTATAAACCATTATCCACTGCACAGAATAAACCTTCACCATATTTCTTTGGTTCATTTATTTATTTTAACTAAATTAATTGAATAGATGGACAGTCCTTTGTACCAGCAATGAACAGCTGGTAAATTTGGACTAGCAGTTTGACCAGTTTTGCAGCTTGTAGCTGGTCAAACCATACAGGATTTTTAAGCAGGTGCAGCAGATATTGTATATTGCATGAATAACATTTATATAGTTGAAGAAAGGTGATCCCATGATTGTGGTGGAGTTTTTGTGCCCCAATGTTGTTACATATACAAGTATACCTTAAGAAAAACTATGCACATATTTCAGCTACAGAAACCAAAATATTAACAGAATATTGAAATATCTTGAAATATAATTATTAAAATACTTTTTGAAAATGATATTTTCATTCATGTGTGAATCCATTTAAGACCTCAATCTGTAAACATTCTCTCCCATGAGTCGTCTATTAAAGTAAGTGATAGAAAATGTACATTTTAATGTCACGTAACATTCACTCAGACAAATACTGTGTTTATTGTCTGACAAATATGTATTTTAATACCATTACCCTGGATCTACCCCTAACCTGTACACTCAACCCTGTTACATTTAAAGTTGTGTGAGAGGAGTTAACATACTTTTGAATTGTTAAGAGCACATTTTTTTATATTCTGTATTAAAAAATAATTAAAATATATATTTTTTTAAGTTACAGTTGATCAATCAAAATTTAGTGTTTCATTTTAAATAGAAGTGAAATCTCATGGCAGGTAAACAAAAAACTTTTCAAATGAAATGAAATGAAATGAAATGAAATGAATTCCATTTTTAGGGTCTAATGAACTGGCGAATTGTGTCCACTAGATGGCGATATTTACTGATTCAAGTGATGAGCAAACAGATTCTTTAGTGAATCGAGACATTAGTTCAGTAGACCAAAAATATTAAAAATTAATCTTATTGACTTTGTGAATGGAGAATCCACTGATACTTAGTACCACTGTTATTTTCCACGTCACCAAAAAATGAGTATATTATGAATGCTCTGTGATGAAGACTTCATGGTTTATTAACCAGTACTGTAACTATATGTTAATGATGCCCATAACTATTTACCCATGTTTAGGTTATGCATGTGGGGGAAGTAAACGGTAGTAAGCATAATAGAATATGGTACATGGATTAAACTGGAAAATTTGTGTGCTTTGGTGAATTTTTACAAAACTGAGGTTAATCCATAGGTCTGAGGTGATCCAATGAGGTCTTAATGTTCTTCTCCTCATCTGTACTGGGTGGACGTTGTAGGATGAGGAGAAAAGGTGCTTGATAAAGAAAAAAAAAGAGAAAATCTAGAGAAGTGACATTGACACTAAATGTTTAAACCATTCTAAACACTGGTGTCGATGAGGATGTTTCTGAGATATCACAGAAATAATAATCTCAGCAGGCTGCACAGATGCACACAGGGACGGACACTAGCAAAAATTCTAGCCAGATAATTTGGGCATCTATTCTGTGTGGTCTTTAAATAAATCAGTTGTAAATATGGGTGTAATAACAATGTTTTTATGTTTATATTTTCCTTGGTCAGAAATTTGTGTGTAACCATATATATGTTTTACTTACATCTATGGCGTTAAAGATCATTTAAATCACACAACACTGATAAATCTCTGTTTTCCACTAAAGAAGTTATGCAGAAAGATATACATTATATTAGTTATTGACTTATTAGTTTGATGAAGTATATTATTCAAAATTTTGCTTAAGTGAGCTAACAGTGTGGTAACAAATAACGATGGCAGCTAGCTAAGGATTTGCTAACACTTGATTACTTCTGTTTCTTCTCCTTGTAGGTTTCTCTCTTATTTAAAGTTCACGTAACAGTAATGTATAAAAGCTACAATGACATGACGTTTTCTCACGCTCCTTTAGACCTCCTTCTCTTCCTCTGTGCTCCCTTGGACCTTCTGTTCCTCTATCCATTTTCCCTATGGAGTGAGACTTCCGTTGAAGATTTCCACTTTTTAAAACATCGTCACTTTAGAACCGCAGATATCCTAATTATGTGGCAAGTTGAGAAAGCACTAGTGCAGTGATAAATTTTCACACAAAATCGTAATGAGATCAAATGACACCGATACAACAATCAATTGCCTTAAAAGAATGAATGAAATATTCCTAACCTGGTAAATATTATTTCCTCCGGGCTTACTGTAGAAATGTGTAATAATATTACAATATTTGAAAAAAGGTTCTCCATGACACTGTGGGATAAGTGATACAGAAAATTTGTGTAACTTTCCATAATAGAAAAGTATTTGAATGAGTTGCATGAAAAAGCATCACCTGAAATTCACAGAGAAACTACAGTTGGAATTGTGCCTCTCTGTGTTCTCTTGGCCTTGAACACTATCAGCAAGACCTATACCAAATACACACTCTTCCAATATATACTGTATCCATCAAACTGTTTACATGCTGTTTTGCACACTGTCTTTTTGCACATGCTGTCTCACATTTCAGTTGATTGCTGTTTTGCACAATACTTTACAATACCTCATGTAACTGCTGCTATAACACTAATGTCTTCATTCCAGTATTTCTGCACACGCTATATTGATTGAACATACAGTATTTACACCGGTCAGCTATTTTTTTTTGTGTGTTGACTTTTGTGTAATGTCTTGTATTTTTGGTTTGGTTTGCTCTGTATTTTGTCCTGCACTGTTTGTACCAGGTTGCACAGATGCACTTTATGTACCTAGGACTAACTTACTAAGTCCTTATAGCTCTTTCTTTGTTTTATGTAGCACCATGATCCTGGAGAAACGTTGTCTCATTTCACTGTGTACTGTAACAGCTATATACAGTATGGTTGAAATGACGATAAAAGCTTCTTGACTTGAGCATGTTTGACAGCTGCTTACAAATAATAACATCTGATAGCCTCTGTAATATATGGTGAGGTGGCTAGGGGTCAAGGGGCTGTAGAGAAGACTGATGGATTGATCAGTGTTGCTGTCTCAGCTCCAGGTCCCTGGGTCAATCCTCAGCTCTGGTTACTGTTTGTGTGGAGTTTCACACGTTCTACTTGTGGCTGGGTTTACACCAGGTTCTCCAGTTTACATGCTGGTAGATGGACTGATTGTGTTAAATTGCCCTTAGGTGTGTGTGTGTGTGTGTGTGTGTGTGTGTGTGTGTGTGTGTGTGTGTGTGTGTGTGTGTGTGTGTGTGTGTGTGTGTGTGTGTGTGTGTGTGTAAAACCCCAGGATAGTTTCTGGATTCACTGTGACCCAGATGAAAATGTGTAGATAATACAAAACCTTTCTAAATATGTTTTTTCACTCAGTTTGTTGAAGGACATTTTAAAACTCTCCTTTCATGTCACTAGTTTATGCATATTATGCATATTTTAAATATATAACATAATTAAATAATAATAATGATCAATTATTAATAATAAATATGATAATATTTAGTATTTCTGCATATTTTAAATATATAAAATGATAAAATAATAATGAATAATTATTGATAACAATTATAATAAAATTGCAATATTACTGCATATCTTAAATATACAAAATAATTAAATAATAATATTTCATAATTATTAATAACAATTATAATAATAATGTAATATTACTGCATATCTTAAATGGATTTTGTGGTGATGTCTACTGGAATGTAATGTCCATGTAAATTGGGCATCTTAAATGCAGGTTTGTTATTAATGTGTAGTTTAGAAATAAATAATAATAATAATAATAATAATAATAATAATAATAATAATAATAATAATAATAATAATAATAATAATAATGGTTTATTTTAAATGTTACTTTCCCTGAGCTGGACCACAACATACATGTTCCTTTTTCTCGGGCTGAATACCGAATGGATCCTTACTCACTACCTAGGGCTGTTTATCACTTCACTTATTACTGCGCATGCGTACTATGTAGTGCACTCCGATATCAAAAAAGAAGTTGTTTGAGACGCCCTTAAAGACGCCGCGTCCTCTTTCATTGGCCACGCCCCTTCCCTGCTCGCGCTGCTCCCTCATCACCCACCCTACAGATTGACAGTTAAGTGCGCGCGCGTCGCCTCCTCGCTAACTTTACGGAGCTACCGGATTTTTACCGTCGCTTCCGGATCTGATCAGTTTCCTGAAAGCTTGTCGCTCTCTGGATGTAATACCTGAGGAAATGAGAATATAGGAGGGTCCGTGAGCGCAGTGAATAAGGCCAGAGTAAAGGGGTTGAAGGGGTTTTGTTGTGTTCATGGCTGCTGGAGACGGGGCTCAGCTGCCGGCGACACTAGCGGCCAGCAGGAGCGTAGAGAAGGCGCTCGAGGAGGCGGCGGCCAGCGGAGCGCTCGTGCTCTCTAACCGTAAACTTAAGGAGTTTCCACGAACAGCCAGGAATTACGATTTATCCGACATTACACATGCAGGTGAGTCGCTTCCTCTCTGTAATGCGGTGTGGAAAAGAAGAAAAAAAACAAGAGACAAAGCGGATGTAATAGCGTGTAGAATAATTAGCTAACTTCCTTTGTTTCACCTGCTGTGTGTGTGTGTGTGTGTGTCTCTGTGTGTGTCTCTCTCTCTGCGTCTGTGTGTGTGTGTCTCTCTGCGTCTGTGTGTGTCTCTCTCTCTGCGTCTGTGTCTCTGTGTGTGTGTCTCTCTCTCTGCGTCTGTGTGTGTCTCTGTGTGTGTCTCTCTGTCTGTGTGTGTGTCTGTCTCTCTGTGTATCTTTCTGTCTCTCTCTCTGTATCTGTCTCTCTGTATCTGTCTCTCTGTATCTGTCTCTCTGTATCTGTCTCTCTCTCTCTCTCTCTCTCTCTCTCTCTCTCTCTCTCTCTCTCTCTCTCTCTCCACTCTGACATGTGTTGGTAGCTATCAGGAGATCTAGACTGAAGAAACTAAATGATTTGTGCAGCAACATCTCAGAGAAGTGAAGACAAATGAAACTGTACTGCTGTTCACTGAGCTCTCACTACTTAACTACTGGGTTTTTGCTGTGCTTTAATCTATAGAACTGAGTTCACTTCCCTTTTGCGGTTGTGAATCAGCTGAAGGGCTTTAATTCTCAGAGAAAGATGAATCTTGTTGGTATTTCTATCTTTCTTTTCTTTGAAATCTGTAATGTTTTATATCTGGTCATTTGACTTGCGTCTAAATGCTCGCTTCTGTTTTTGTTGTCAATCCTAAAGTTATTGTCATTTACAGAAATGTGAAGGATGCACAGCTGGTAGTCCAGATGAAAAATTGTTTTATCTGCAAATATGTATTGTAGCTACTGTATGAAAACTGGACCGTGTACGAGGAGTCACTGACCTTGGAAATTAAAGGCACCATTCAGTGATCACAGTGCAAACAGATACAGAATCACTTCTTCCTTTCTAAAACCACAGTCATGCAACTGGTAAAAAGTTGATGGTTCTCACCTTGCACATTTAGGCAGGGGAATAGTGAAGACGCGTCTGTCTTAACGCGGGTCATCTCCTACTTACAGCTAAACAGACATCTAAAAAAAAAAAATCAGATCTCTTTCTGAAAGTCCGAACTGCACATTGAGAGTCATAACGTATATCATAACTTAATCGACTCGTGTTTTATTTCGAATGTCAGATCTCCAGACCCACATCCTGTCAACACAGAATGACAGGAGAATGACTTTTGAAATACAGGAGATTGTTGAAACGAGGTTTGATGCCTTGTAACCGACACACAGCATGATGCTGGCACACATGGCCTGCTCTGTAAGAGGAAGTGCTTATGCAAGAGCATAAATTCTTAGAACTTCAGTACATTAAGGTGTAGTATGACTTAAGGGGAGTATTGCAGCATCACATCTTAAATGAAATCTGTAAACTTCATCTCTTGTGTCAGTTAGCAGGACCGTTTCGAGTAAGCGGCAGCATTTCTTTCTTCCTGTGTGTCTTTCACACACGTGCTTCCTCCTAATGGAGCGTCTCTCCCTTGTTCTGAATAATGTATGTGATGTAAACCACACATACAGACCTGTTTCAGGAGACAAGCTGACTAAGCAGTGTGCATATGGAATGTGTTCGCTTGTGTTTTTTCTTTTTTTGGGTGGGGGGTTGTTTGTTTTTTATGGACGTTACTGTCTCCAGACCTTGATTAGATGAATGAAGCATAGTAAGGTTTAGCTCGTCAGATCTCAGGTCTTTTAAATGCTTATCTGTATGTTTTATTGTGTATCTGGAGTCTGAATAAACACTGGTGCTGAGTTTTTCAGGTTGCTGTAGCAACGCCACAAACAATTAGAATCAGGAAACCACATCAGGACACGTTAAGATCAAACTCGCAGTCATATAACACCAGAAAACCTAAGGTGCTTTTCTTACTTTTTAATTATTTTGCCTAGTCTGAGTAACAGCGAAGTGGATGACTTCACTTCACTTGTGTAGCGAGATGGAAATGAAATGTGAACGGATGGGTAAGCTATTTGCGGAAATGCTTCACTCTTCGGTAAGAAAATTGGCGACAGGAACCTTTAACTAATCCGCAAGGGCTTGTAGAAATCAAATGAATTGCAGTGGACTTCACATCTTCAGGGTCCCTGAGCTCAGTTTTCCATGTTTGTGTTTTCTCCCCATATTGGCGTTATTCTGGGTTCTCTGGTTTTCCTCCCAGCTCCTGAAAACCTACTGGTGAGTGTATTGGTGATGATTGATTGGCGTGTCATTCAACATATATTCCTGCCTTGTGCCCGACCATTTTTATAAAAAAATCAGTGTATTGTGTATACGCTATATTTCTGCAGCACTCTCAACAATCAGCTATTTAAAAAAATGCAAACCACGCGCTACAGTTTGCTTGGAAACAGACCAAGGTCACATACAGTATCACTGGCAAACTCCAAAAATAAAAAACACACCATGCTTCAATTCAAACTGACTAACTTTCATAAAGTTCCTGAAAGTGCTCATAATTATTTTGTCGTATTCGGTGTATAGTCATATTTTCGATGCGCATGGCTTCGTGCTCTGAGATAATGATCAGTTAACCAGTCCTGGTGTGAACCTGTGTGGTCCCTCAGCTTGGAGGTAATCACTGGTTTCTGCTCCATGGCATCATGAAGGTGATTATTAGACATGCCTTGGTGGAGCGTTCTCCAGTCCTTAAGCTCCATATTTTTGCTGTCGCAGCCCTTTAGACACCTGAACTGAGCAATAATGGCCACCGATTCGGCTGTGTTGGGAGCTGGGAGAGAGCAGAGATATGGATTATCCTTGGCGTACATAAAGTATGGGCTGGAAACCACTGAAAAATACACCTGTCCAGCCAGGCTTTGTCCATTCAGCGTTTCCTCAGAGGCTTATGATCGAGCACTGTAAAGTGAAGGAAAGTGAGCGTTTAAAGGCTAGGCACTGAGATTAGGCTAATGGACTCTGTGACAATTGAGAGCCTTGTGCAAACTGACTGAAGCCTGCAGGCCCACGTGTCTCGCAGCATATGGGGGCAAGGAGGATGGGGCCCTGTTTTTGTTCTTTGACTGAACATGTATAAACACACACACCCCTGTCTCTCTCTCTCTCTCTCTCTCTCTCTCACACACACACACACACACACACACACACACACACACACACATGAATATTGCTCTGCGATATGGACCAGCTTCCCCCCAGGAAGGTCAGGGGTTCACATGTATGTGTATGTGTGTGCTTTTCTGGCGAACAAAGCTTGGGTTCATAAGACTCATTTTCTCTACAGACCCCTGTGGTCTCGATGCAAATCCTGGCTGCTACTGGACACGAATAATAAAGCCACCGTTGATTTTTGCTTACAGCAGCAATAAATACTAGTCTGGATGGAGAATTAGATAGAAACAAAGCTACTGAAATTGTGTGTGTGCGTAAGAGAGAGTGAATGTACGTGTCTGCCTCTATGTCCGTCCGGTGGTCAATAAATGTTTGTGCTCATCTGCATCCAATACATTGGCCACACCTAGCGCACAAGTATAGAGATTAAGAGAGAGTCTCATTCACAAAAAGAACGTGATAACAAGAGCAAGCGTGTGTGAGACATGGACACATACACACGCAATGCCACAACTAAGCAGAGCAGCAGATGACAGGGGAGTGCTGGGGGAGAAGGGTTATTTAGGGTGGAAAGGGTTATAATGAAATGAACTGGTGGGCTGCTACTATTATGTTCACTCAACCCCCTCCTCAGCTAGACACATTCAGTCTCTCTCTCTCTCTCTCTCTGTCTCTCTCTCGCACACACTCACACACACGCACGCGCACACACACACACACACACACACACACACACACACACACACACACGCATGCGCACACACACTAAAACCCACAAGACCATCTCATATAACATTAGTGTTTTCCTTTTAATAAACCCTCTCACTTTCATTTGAGTTCTGTATTGATTCCCCCCCCCCCCCCACACACACAGGTTAACGTAAGTCTCGTCCTGATATCTTAAAGGGTCTCGCATAAGGACCCAGCAGCGGTAGAACAACAACTTTAACCACTGAGCCACCACTTAAAAGATCTGTTTGTTTTTGCCAAGCATGTGTTTCTTTTGTACACACATTTACTGAATGAACAAATATAAGGTGCTGAATGTTATTTGTTCAATGCTGAATGGACGATACACATTTTAATTATTATTATTATTATTATTATTATTATTATTATTATTATTATTAATAATAGCTGGTCAGGGGCATGGCAGATTTGGAGCCTATTCCAGAAACCCTGTGCATATGGCATGGCTCCAGGACGGAGCGCCAGTCCAGCGCACTCACTCTTTCACACCTACAGGCAATTAAACTCTGACTAAAAGCCATTGGTGCAGGTTCAAATCCTGGTTTCTGGGAGGCTTATGAGAGGTGGGAGGAAACCAGAGAACCAGGAGGAAACCCTGTTTTGTTTGACACAGGGAAAAGCCAGACTGACAGTAAATTGAGTAACTTAACACGCAGGCTGAAAACAAAGGCCGTTGAGATCTCAGGCTGGAAAACACAACCTGCTGTGCCATAATGCAGCTCTTTTATTTACAGTTCTCTTAAGACAAAAACACCCTTCACGTGTAGAACGTGGGAATCAGGGATTTGAATAGATCTTTGTGGAGTTTTTATATTTGCTTGTTTGCACAAGAAGGAGAGAAGTGAAAACAGCAGAATGGATGGGTTACATTTCCCACGTCTCTCTAAGCTAGCACTGATTGAAATGTCTTCTATCCCGTCATTCCTTTAAGATGGAAAACTTTTTTCTTTCTTCTTCTTCTTCTTCTTCTTCTTCTTCTTCTTCTTCTTCTTCTTCTTCTTCTTCTTCTTCTTCTTCTTCAAATCGGCGCTAGATATTAGAAGTAAGTCAAGCTTGAGCTAGCACACAGCAGTGACCCTAGGGCACAGTCTGCAGTTTACATGTGGGTGCACCTCTGTTGTGGTGGCATTTATAATGCGGGTACATCAGAACATTCCGCCTTTTCAAGCTTTATAACCTTTGAACTCGAATGCATGGCACAAACGCTGAGCTTTCGCGGAACATTAGGCCTGAGACGTCAAGCATTAAATTCTCACCAGCCTTTAAAATGACAAGCTGCTTGTACGTTTGTGGCCGAGGCCTTTGCCATGGAGTGGTCAGCTACCGACAGACACGGTTAGCTACCACTGCTTGTTCCTCTAGGAATCAGGATGTCATGTCCTGTTGAGATGTGAGCGTGAGATGTTACTTCATGTTTTGCTACCACTCTATTTCTAAAGATAGGGTGAAAGCGTATCATCTGTACACTCACGTCCACTTCAATAGGAACACCTGTGCACTTGCACGGTCATAAAATTATCCAGTCTTGTAATCATGATTCAAGGTCCCGTGGTTGTAATCATGATTCAAGGTCCCATGGTTGCTTACACAAACAAAAAACATCCACAGAGTTTCAGTTCTGTGGGCAGAAACAAAATGTTTGGTGAGAGGAGAGATTTTTTTTACCTTGAAAAATGACCAGACTGGTTTGAGCTTTTCGACATGAAGGTGACCTTAACTCAAGTTATTACTGTTTACAACTGTGTTGAGCAGAAAAGCAACCCAAAATTCACAGCTTGTTTAAGTTTGAGACGGATAATCTCCAACAGCAGAAGACCGTACTGGATTCCACACCCATCAGCCAAGAACAAGATGCTACAGCGGGTACAGGCTCACCAGAACCCAATGGATATTGTGTGTGTGTGTGTGTGTGTGTGTGTGTGTGTGTGTGTGTGTGTGTCTATAGATTGGGGTGTTGGGGACCTTGCCTGTCTTCAGCTGTCCAGTTTCTGTGAACCTCCTGTGACCATTGAAGGTGCACGATTTTATGCATCTGGAGATTTGTATGAAAGAGCAGGTTTTCCTAATAAAGTGGTCTGTCAGTGAACGTAGAATAAAGCAAAATTCACATATACGGTCATTTTTATCAGTGCAAGTCTCCAGTCGCTGTACTATAAAGTCATCAGTAGGCTTTCCTATTACTGGTTGCTTTAGTAGTAATGTTCGACATTGGGCGACAGCTAGTATTCGGATTAACCGCAGTCGCTGCGAAAATGAACGATTTAGCCAGGGGAACACACTGTCACTCACTCAATCATTTTCTACTGCTTATCCGAACTACCTCGGGTCACGGGGAGCCTGTGCCTATCTCAGGCGTCATCGGGCATCAAGGCAGGATACACCCTGGACGGAGTGCCAACCCATCACAGGACACACTCCAGGAGAACATTTCTGTGTAAAATTCATTAGTGTGTATGTATATATGCCTCACGTGATATGAGATGAAGGAGAAGCAGTGTGAAGTGTGCAAGATCGTGTATGCTTTACCGTCTTTACAACTTTTCTCAACTTTCGTCCCAACCACGTACAGTAAGTATTCCGTATAACTCTGATGAACAATTTGTCCTGAGACAACTTGCTTGACCTGTTGAACCTGGGATTTTCTTCATGATCCCATGCCTTGAACTGATTTATTTTCCTTGCTTCAGTATCCAACCATGTCAGTTTAATGAGCTAAAAAAACTTACAAGTAGGCGGTTTGTTTGGAAACAATAGACAAAAAAATCTCCATGATGTAGTTTACAGCCTACTCTGCTTCCAAGCACAGTAGGTGGGGGGGTTATTTTTTTCCTGAAATGTGTCTGTGTGTGTCTGTGTGTGTGTGTGTGTGTGTGTGTGTGTGTTCCTTTAACATGCATGTATACCTCCAGTACTCACAAGCACAATGTCTCATCTGTGTGTGACTGCACGGTTGTGGGTTTGTATGTTGAGATATATATATTTGACACGCAGGGTTGCGCAGTTCGTCTCTGCCGCTTCCCCTCACATATGCATTTCCTTTACACAGCTCCCGGATGTGGGCTCTCCCTCTTCAGCTTCTGCATTTTGTACTTTCTTGTTATAGTCATACTCCTTTCGATCTCGGTCTTAAAGCTTAACAGATGGTAAGCAGTATAAGTTCCAGTTTCGAAATGAAAATCCGTGAGCGAGTAATCGATCTTTCGGTGACATAAACCAGGGTGCATCACTTCTTTTCTTTTCTTTTTTTGTTCTCATTCAACAACTCTTGGTTACTTTTTGTAGTCATATATTAGTTAGTTAAATTGTGCACTAGTACCTGTAGTGTACTAGTGAGGTAAGTGTATATGAATAACCAGGGAACAGGCAACTCTGTGTAGATCTGAGTGCACAAAAACAGCGTGTCACCAGTTAAATTTTGGACGTGACCTTTCTTCAAATGAAAGGTTTTAGCATTTTCATTTTCTCTCTGTGTTTAAGCATGTAGTAAGCAGGAAAGATGTGCCAACTTTGCACTACTCTTGACCTTGTGCAGTGCTGTCATTATTTCCCCATGCATGCATGCTCCTAATTCTCAAAACGCGCAGGCGAATGAATCTGCCAAGCAAAAATAAAACAGCCGACCATCAGCTAGGTTGTGTCTGGTCTGTCAGGGTGCGAAGCGCTTGCACCTTAAGTACAGCATTATAGCACTTTCACCCTAACCACATTGAAGCATATTCTGAATGAAACCAGTCAGGAAGGGAATGTTTGGTTAATGAACAGCCCAGACGAGTAATGGGCTTGTCCCCGGTCCCCCGGCGACTTGTCAACCCCTGAAGGACATTGTGGGATAGTACGTGAAAAGTCCCATTCTAGTTGTACACGTAAGCAGATAAACTTGTCATGTTGGACTGGTGGATAAAAAACGAAATAAAAAATCCCAAATGCCAGGTAACTTCCTTTATAACCGAGAATTTGCAAGCGGTGAAGAGCCTAAGGCAAATCTCAGTTCCTCCGAAAACTGATGCTTTACTGGTACACGAGGCTCAGTTGTTTATGTACTTCAGCTTATTTCCATGGTGAGATTGGGGCGACGCAGCAAAGCGTGTCTCTTTCCTTTTTGTTTGTTTGTTTGTTTTGTTTGTTTATTTATTTAACACCAGTTATCTTTTGACATACCATACAACCACATGCCCTCAACTCAGCTGGTGGTTGTTTTGAGAACTAGTATAGAATGAATCACGAGTGATGTGTTTTTCAGGAAGTATTATTCGTTCAGACCGGTTGTTTTATTTGGTTGCCATTTTGCATGCCTTTGTCTGGGGATTGCTAAATAGGTAAAGGATCATATGTGACTAACAAATAGTTTGCTGGCTTGCTGTAACACAGTATTGCTAGGCAATAACAGTCCATTTAAAACGTAAAGGGGTTTGTGCATCATGGTTTGGTTGAAGTAGCTTTCATAGAGACTAATAATATCCATCACTTCAGCAGAGACCGAGTGGCAGCACTTTGACTCTTTAGTGTTACATGTTTAGACAGGAGATAATGGCCCTGTATTGTGCTTTACTGGAAATTAGGACCAGACCTTATCAATCGATTTATTGATGATTGGCCTTAATGCTTCTTTTATATTAGAAATATACTTGTGTGTGTGTGTGTGTGTGTGTAGGTGTGGCAATATGTCAGTGGTTGAGAGGCGGAGATGTTTCATTTATATTTATTATCTTTCTATATATATAAATGATGTAAGGATTTTGACATGACGGGGCATGAAGTTATAGGAAAACATCCAATGACCCGGTGGTGTGATGCGGTTATCTAATAACAGCACATCCATTAGTGATTTACTCCTCATACACTTCAGCAATTTCCTGCATTAACAATTTATTACAGCAAAATAAGTCTCACTTTTCTGTCGGTTTATATTTTCTTTTAAAAAAGCCTACAAAACCAACGAGTTCCTGTTATCACATGTTACAGGAACTGTAAAATAACAATCCCTCACCAGCCTCTCTTTTAAAATGAATCATTAAAAAAAAATACAGTTTGTCATGGGGTTTTTGCCACAACACGATTTATCTTTCTGTGTCTGAAAACGTTAAGTTCCAGCTTTACCTCTGACTGTTAAAGTGCTGGAACTGGAGACACCTTCCAATCATCTTAAATGAACATTAACTTACTGATGATGAGCAAGTTTGCAGGTTGGAGCTTGTGTCCTTACTATAGATATCTGTACAACTTTATAGTGTAATTTGCCTGGCAGTCAGAATCTCTCACCACATCGTGCTGTTGTAGAAAGTTCATCGTTCTGAGTCACATTCAGTAATTCAACAGTGCTGTCGCTTGTTAAAGATATTTCTTCTATTTCCAATTTTGAAACAGATTTGTCATGGGGATTAAGGTTTGTGCTTAACGTAACAGACAGATTAAGTTAAATATAGTGGTTTTTAATAAAGCTTACAGACGGTTAATTGTTTAAGTAGCCAACATTTAAATACTCCAGTGGATATTTGAGTATTTATTATGCTTTATGCCCCCCCCCCCCACACACACACACACAACAGCCAGAAACCGCAAGCAATACGTAGTATAATTTTAATCGAATACCTGTTCGTGATTATTCAGTATGATCTCCATGATCTGATGCTACCTTGTTAATCTGCTTGCTATTTATATAATTAAGTCAACAATGGTAGAATTAGACTTCATTAAATTGTGTGGCTCAAGTGGTTAAGGCTCTGGGTTGTTGATGGGTTTGTCAGGCGAGTTCAAGCCCCAGGACTGCCAAGCTGCCCTTAACCCTCCCTGCTCCAGGGGCCCTGTATCATGCTGTAGCTGCCTCTGCACTCTGACTACAACCTCCTCAGTTGGGATATGTGAAGAAAAGTATTCCACTCTGATGTAATGTGTATGCAGCAATAATCAAGTCTTCCAATGCCCCCAATTCAGATTTATAATCCTCTATAGTCTTAAGGGTGGCACAGATGGGGCACAATAGTCTTTAACTACTTGTGAAGTTTAGCAGTCTTAAAGAAACAGTAATAAAAACAGCCTGTTTTAGAGGGTGGAAAAGGGGACACTTTTTGCACACAAAGAAACGAGGTGAGAAAAATAATGCTACAAAAACCTTGTAGTATATGTGACCATGAAAACATCTGAGCTCGTGGTTTGTACCGTGCTTATTTTGTTTGTGTAACGTTCTTCCAATCCAGCACACACCCCTTTAGCTTAAGTTTAGACATAGTCTTCCAGACTAACAGCAGCATTAGCATCATTAGAGAGTGAATAGTGGTTTGAATAATATATGCTGGCCTGCTCTCTTATGTAACTAAAAGCTCTTTATTGTCCTGCTGCCTTGACTCCAGTGTGCCCAGATGGTGCACTCAGCACCTCCCATTAGACATTAGAGAAGCTACAGGGCGTGCTGGATTGGGGGTGGTGTGTGTGTGTGTGTGTGTGTATGCTGGGGGTGTTTTGTGTGTGTGTGTGTGTGTGTGTGTATGTGAGGATGGATATAGGGCCACACCAGACCTTTGGCATAGATTATCTGGTCCAGTGCTAAAGGATTAAAGCAGTAAAAAGTCACTCTGGTGTCTGGTCTGTTTTTCAGAGCTCCAGTGCAACGTGCTGCATTGCTTTGGTATTAAACACTCTTTGTATCTTTTCCAAGTTTTATATCAGCACCTAATTAAAACATGACAAGCACTGGACCTGTTTTTATGGCTGGAATGTTGAGCTATGATGTGGCTTTCATGCTCAAGATGCTTGTTCTTGAAGCCCATCTGTTTCCTATTTATGGCAAATTTATTCTACTTAAAATAGCAGCTATTCCACCGTTATCACCGCCGTCACCGCTTTGTTTTCGTTCGAACGAACCAAAAAAATCAAGCAGGCCACACGTTATAGTGGAGGAACAGATATCAGTTTTAAAGCTTCGCTCTTGTTTTGATGCAAGTGATTCGGTCGTTATGGTTACAGGACACATCCTCCAACCACACGCACACTATGTACGATTTAATCTACTTAACTCTACTAGAAATGACCTGAATGATAGCGTCATACAGAGAGACGGGGGTGTTTAGACCTTTGAATGTTTACTAAGTCGAATAATTTTCTCCATTTGTGTAAAAAAAAAAAATATATTCTTTTAGTCAGAGTCTGAATTGTCCTGCAGTTATACACTCGATATTCATTACACAATTCTTATCTAATAAATAAAATGAAAATGTTCATTCCTGTTATCACTTGCATTATAGCTCTCTCGTATAAGACAAAAGAAAATGTTACTGAGATACTGAAAGTCTTTCCTGTGCTGAAAAACAAAGGTTAATCTCCGTACCATTGAATTTCTTTTCTCCGTAAGCTGTAGAATAGACACAATCCCCTGCGAGTGAGTCGTTACTATAGAAACGCTTCAGAACGTTTATTAACTTCAATAAAAACCCGTGATTTGATTTAAAGCCTGCACGACTGTCAGGGGTTGCAGAGAAAGGAAAACGATCCAAACCTGACCGACCAATCAGATTAGAGAATTCGACAGCACCGTGGTATAAAATACAGCATACAACATGGAGTCTCATGAGAGACAAAGCGTTCTGGATGAACCTGTTTGTGCTTTAAGCATGTTTTCTGAGAAGCATTCAGTCAACCGGTGGCTCTCTTGCCAGGCCTGGCTCATGCAGAAGAACAGTGAGTCCTGAGGCTGTTCTTTGTTGATCCTGAGCCACGGTGTAGCAGGTCAGATTAGATTAATCACACCAGTTCTACCATGTCGTGTGCGTTGGTGAACCAGAGCTCATGGTTTAGTTGGAGAGAGAGAGTGTCTGGGAGTCGGTGCTGTCCAGGTAGTGATCGCTCTCCGCTTCAAACGCCACCCGGAAGACTTTGCATAGGCGGTGAGAGGATGCATTTTGTCATGACATTTTTTTTTTTCATATTAAGTGGCTCTGAATACCAGGGGGAAAAAAGACACACTTAGACTGAGGGTTTAATGCGAAAGAGAGGCTTCTTAAATGTTTACGTGATCTCTTTGACAGTAAAGACAAAGAATACAGTGTAGTCTGAGTGCAGGGGTACTGTAGACACACACACACACACACACACGGGCATGGTTGTAGGGCCTCTGTTCATTGCATGTCTGGGGGTTGTGCAGGACGCTGCCTTATGGTGCTTTTCAGTTGGCACGCAGCAGCATGAAACACACATTGCTGCAAGACAGGCCGGTGCTGTTAACAGCAGCTCTTCAGACACATGGCACCGGACACTCCCAGACATGAAGAGGGCTCCTGGGAAATTTATTTTGGTATTCCAGAGAAAGACAGAACCCCACAGATGTGACTAAACCCCTCTCTAGTGAATTTGACTCTAAGGCCTATTATGAACTTGTATAGATGTTTGCTAACAACCACATTATTGTCATATAACCAGTTTGCTTTCAGAGAAGCATTTTGTCTAACTGTCTATTCTTCTTTATAAACTTTGGGTTTAACTTTCTAATCTATACATCTTTAAACCAAAAATAAGACACCGGAGGACGCAACTGGGTACCTGAATACAACATGAATTGGAAGCTTGTAATTTAACGGAGTTGACGCTTCACGTTTAGCGATTAAAACGTGATCTCCTTTTGAAAGGAGACTTTCTAAAGCTTTGTGGATATTCAGTAGCATGAATTTAACAGTTGTATGGGGTTTTTTGTTTTTGTTTTATACCAGGCTAGCTCCTATAACGTAAATGAGAACATAAAAAACGTCTTTCATGGATGTAACGAAAGAAATGCATTTTATATATTTTTTTGGATAAACGGATAAAATACTCTTTTGTTTTGTGTTTCTTATGTTCTGTAAAGCTGCTTTGAGAAAATACAAATAAAAAATGAATTGAATTTTATTATTATATAAAACATTCTTAACTCTCTAAACTCTCTGTAGATTTGTTGTGTTTTATTCATTAGTTCATTTACAGCAGTTTAAATGAAAGTACAGTAAGTGATAAAATGTACAAGGTCATGACATGATCTGCTTCATTATTTTACCTCCTGAAGACATCAGACAAATGTCTTTAAGGACGTGTGCAAGTTTACTTAACTTTTTGGTCCTAAAGATTAAGTGATGAAGTGAGCAGAATGGCTGAGGATGAATAAGTGTTTTCTCGGACCGTAAGTCCCGCCTGCTGCTCAGAACACGTTCACATCTCAGCTCCATTCTCGCACATCACAGTGATGGAGCAGCAGTTCAGTCGACTCATGCTGGCTCGTGTTTTTGTTCTTTCACTCCTTTTGTCCTTCTCCTTTTCTTCTTTTCTGCCTCATTTCAGTGCTCTTTTTCATGCACTCTCCGGCATTGTCCCGGTCCTGTTACTCATTCACTCCTGTCGTCTCCCTACCCCTCCTCTCACTTTTCAAAACAGTGACTCTGTGCATGACGCATCACCCCTGTGAATCTGGCCTGCACACACAAACACGTACAACCAGCGTCAGGTTTCATGATCGCATCTGTCTGGATGCAGGTGGGAGACTGAATGGAAAACATAAACGCATGACTTTGACTTAAAATTTAAAACCCACACAGACACAAACTCTGACTAAAGCAGGAGGGTGGAATCAGAGCTGTGTGTGTGTGTGTGTGTGTGTGTGTGTGTAATGATTGGGTTAGGTCATACTGTATGTGATTAGTATTCTAGCACAGGCACTCCCAGGTGTGTGTCTGTGCCTATTTATGGGCATGCGGGAGTTTATCCTACTTGCTAATCAGCTTTAACTAATCTTACTGTGTGTGTGTGTGTGTGTGTGTGTGTGTGTGTGTGTGTGTGTGTGTGTGTGTGTGTGTGTGTGTGTGTGTGTGTGTGTGTGTGTGTGTTTTGCATTTGTGACAGGTGGTCTGCTGCCCACTCTCTTTGTCTGTCTCTCACATTTAGTACAAACTGGATCTCTCTCTCTCTCTCTCTCTCTCTCTCTCTCTCTCTCTCTCTCTCTCTCTCTCTCTCTCTCTCTCTCTCTCTCCACTCTGTGTTTCTGTCCCCCTATCTCTCTCTCTCTCAGACACACACACACACACACACACACACACACACACACACACACACACACACACACACACACACACACACTGTATCATTGTTATAAAGTAGTTTTTGCTAGTTACTTCTCTCCAGTGTAACATAAGACAGCCTTGCATCTGCTGTGTGTATGTCTCAACTAACACGCCCAAATGTACACACAGACACATACGGAACACACATACACACACATACACACACGGATACACACCAAAACTCCAGTGCTTGAGACGGTGTTAAAATAGAAGTGGCGCTGGCGAGTCTTACCCAGATTAGCATTCTTAAGTTCGATTTCAGGAGGTGTTTTGCAGTGCGCCGTTTAACATCGTGTGTTTAAAAGGGAATCGTACGTTCAAGAACAGGGAGAAGAAGAAGATGCATGTAGTCGAACATGTAAATTGCATTTGTAATGGATATGTTTTCTGTTTCTGTTTACTTTGATTTCTGCTACTTCCCTTGTTAGGCTACACAGTAAAAAGGTTGGGTCATTTTGGGAACGAAAAACAATGAGTCATAACTTTGTCTCAACCTGCCTGCTTTTCTATTATTCTTAATTTATTATAAGCCTATATAACTGTCTAATGTGTTCATTCTCATCATGTGTTCGTACTACGAGTAGTTTAATTACGTAGTTCTTGGACGTCTCCAAGGATGTAATTTAGGTATGTTTTATGAGGACAGCGAGTGTGCCAGGTTTGGCTCGACTGATTTCTGATTGGTTGCTGGAGTAACAAGTCTTGTAGGAGCCTAAATATTTAAACAGTCATTTAACATGAAAAAAAGTGGCAGTTTTGAGACTGAGAGATGAAGACGGCTTAAATCTAAACGCATACGTACTTGCTTATCTACGCACTCGTTCCTTTTTGCACTGGCAACCTTCAAACCGTTCAAATCTGTCTTTGTTAATGCGAGCCTTTTGTTCACACTAAGAAATACAAAGAAATGCAACATAGTGGAAAGAAATAGGTAGAGGATGTACTCTGACACATTGGCAAACAAACAGAGAAGTGAAAGCTTTATGGACACAATAAAAGGGAGAAGTTTGTAGCAGATGAACTGTAGCAGATGATATAGTGTAAATGAACAAGATAAAAAAAATAATAAATCCATGCAGCACAATGAACATCTGAATGAAGCGGCAGCTGATGCCACGTAGCAGTGAACACAATCTCTGCATATCTGTGTTTGAATTTTACCCACTTTAATGTTTGTAATCTTTGAGCACTAATTCATCGCTGTTAATGCTGAATAAGTGACGATATGATGGTGCACATTCTCCAGTTTCCACTGGGAAAGCTGTTTGTTACTCTAATGCTGGGCACATCGGTGTTTCTCTCTTTCTCTCCCTTCTCCCTTGTTTGGCTGGGAAACGGGTGTTACGCCTGGGAATTCACAGTCTCTTATGAGTTGGATGGGGAGTGTGTGTGTGTGTGTGTGTGTGTGTGTGTGTGTGTGTGTGTGGGAAGCACTTCCTTGCCAAATGAAATGGCTGAACAAAAGACATGTAGTGCATATCTAAAGAGAGCTAGAATGCACACACGCACACACACACACACACACACACACACACACACACACACACGTAGACACTTTTTACCCATTGCCCTACTGTCTCTATCTCTTTGAAAAAACCTGTCATAGTAGGATGAAGACCCACTGTCTCTAACTCACTCACTCTAACTCACTCACTCACTCACTCATTCTAACTCACTCACTCATTCTAACTCACTCACTCATTCTAACTCACTCACTCACTCTAACTCACTCACTCACTCACTCACTCACTCACTCATTCTAACTCACTCACTCACTCACTCATTCTAACTCACTCACTCACTCACTCATTCTAACTCACTCACTCACTCTAACTCACTCACTCACTCACTCATTCACTCTAACTAACTCAAACAACTCACTCATTCTAACTCACTCACTCTAATGCACTCACTCTAACGCACTCACTCACTCACTCTAACGCACTCACTCTAATGCACTCACTCTAATTCACTCACTCTAACTCACTCACTCACTCACTCACTCTAACGCACTCACTCACTCACTCTAACTCACTTACTCATTCTAATTCACTCACTCTAACTCACTCACTCTAACGCACCTACTCTAATGCACTCACTCTAACACACTCACTCACTCACTCTAACTCACTCACTCACTCACTCTAACGCACTCACTCACTCACTCTAGCTCACTCACTCACTCTAACTCACTCACTCTAACGCACTCACTCACTCACTCTAACTCACTCACTCACTCACTCTAACTCACTCACTCACTCTAACTCACTCACTCACTCACTCTGACTCACTCACTCACTCTAACTCACTCACTCTAATGCACTCACTCTAACGCACTCACTCACTCACTCTAACTCACTCACTCACTCACTCTGACTCACTCACTCACTCTAACTCACTCACTCTAATGCACTCACTCTAACTCACTCACTCACTCACTCTAACTCACTCACTCACTCTGACTCACTCACTCACTCTAACTCACTCACTCTAATGCACTCACTCTAACGCACTCACTCACTCACTCTAACTCACTCACTCACTCTAACTCACTCACTCTAACTCACTCACTCACTCTAACTCACTCACTCTAACTCACTCACTCACTCTAACTCACTCACTCTAACTCACTCACTCACTCTAACTCACTCACTCTAACTCACTCACTCACTCTAACTCACTCACTCACTCTAACTCACTCACTCTAACTCACTCACTCACTCTAATGCACTCACTCTAACGCACTCACTCTCACTCACTCTAACTCATTCTAACACACGCACACACACACACGCACACACACACACACACACACACACACACAGACACATATATAATGTATGTATGTATGTATGTATGTATATACACATAGACATTATATAGAGAACATTGTGCTCTGGGTTTGCTCAGGCCCTGTAATTAACATCCTCTCTTCTCTATAAATACACCATGAGCTAGTGTCCAGAACTGCTGAGAAAGAAAGTGTGCATGTGTGTGTGGCGTGTAGGAGTGAGGCTTTGGGAAATCTGGACTGAAGATGTAACATTTCGTGTTAAGGATTGATTAAAAACAAACCGTGATAATGTATAGAAGGAGGTTTATTATTATTATTATTATTATTATTATTATTATTATTATTATTATTATTATTATTATTGTTTGCATTGATGTTGCCATGTGACAGAGCAACAGGTCAATTCCTTGTGTAGCTGCAATTCTGGTGACATGAGGCAGTGATGACCAGCTTTAATTATATGATTAAAGCAGACTAATTCATATGATTGGTTTCTCTACTTCTAACACTTGGTTAGTAGGAACTCTGCTTTTTTTTCTTAAGGATGGCACAAGACGCTGCTCAGAGAAATGAAAGAGAAAGATGTGAAAGCCTTTTTTCACCCTGTTGTCAGTGCTGATAAAGCAAGACAATAGCCAGCAAGTCTAACAAGATTCACGGTTGCTAAATGAAACTGGTAAATAAAAAAAAATCTAGAATTGAAAGAATGTGCTTTTGAAGTGAGTGTACTGTTTGGATAGTCAGTGCCCATTCTACATCATAGATTTGGTACTAAATGAAATATTGAAACACAAAGAAGTCAAGGAACCTTAAACCCCTAAAACTTTACTTACATCAGTGACACAGTGTAATCCAAATGTTCTTGTGTTCCATGAAGATAAAGAGAAAACATAAAAATCCTAAAGTTTTTATTCAATAAAATTTGTCTTTCAGACATCACGTTTATAGATGACGGATGGACGATAGTTAGACAGATAGATGGATGGGCGGACAGAGACAAATAGATAGATGGATAGACAGACAGATGGATAGGCGGACAAACAGGGATGGGTATATAAATGGACGGATAACTGGATGGGCAGATGGACAGATAGGTGAATGGGCAGACGGACGGACATGCAGGCAGACGGACGGACATGCAGACAGACGGACAGGAAGGCAGGCAGGCAGTCGGACAGGCAGGCAGTCGGACCGACGGACAGGCAGGCAGACGGACAGGCAGGCAGATGGACAGGCAGGCAGGCAGGCACACGGACAGGCAGGCAGGCAGGCACACGGACAGGCAGGCAGGCAGTCGGCAGGCAGGCAGTCGGACAGGCAGGCAGACGGACGGACAGACAGGCAGGCACACGGACAGGCAGGCAGGCAGTCAGATGGACGGACGGACAGGCAGACGGACGGACAGGCAGACGGACGGACAGGCAGGCAGACGGACGGACAGGCAGGCAGGCAGACGCATTCCATGACTGCATTAAGGTGTTTGTTTCTGAGTGGCTGAATGTGGAACAGGAGACATAATGTACTCATCAGTTCACATAATCAACATTGCAGCTCAGCTTTCCAACTTCTGTACAGTTTGCAAATTACTGACTAACAATTAAAACCCAGCAGGTGGACCAGTTTTTCTCACAGGTTGTTACTGTTCTTCTGCTCAAGTGTAATTGTATTTATTCAACACATTTCCACAATTACTGAAACATTATTGATTGGATATTTTTGAATATATTTGAATGCTTCCTTGTCATTTGCATTTATTTCTAGTTGGTTTCTGGACAAAGCACGGTGACATCAGTGACTTCCTGTAGTGTTTTTCTGTTAGTGTTGTTGTGTCGTTGCATAGTTTATCTGCACTTCAACAAAATTGCCATTTAATGCAAAAGAGTGAACAGGGAAACACACACACAAGCGTGCGCGCACACACTCATGCGTGTATCTACAAGCCACTTTTCAGAAGCATAGCTAGTGTAAAGACTTTTTGCAGGTAATGTTTATTAATGAGTCTCTAATGATTAGCTGAAGTTATTCTATATGTTCATACATTGTTGAAGTAGTAGCTGTAATGTCACTGTTTTGTTTTCATTGTAGCTTTTTGTCACTCAATGCTAATGTCATATCTGGTATTACATTTATGATTTCTTTCACATTATGTTTATTTAATTGGAATGTTTCCTCGTGCCGATGCGGATAATCAAGTCTTGTTTTGTTCTGTTGTCTTTTTTTTTCTGGTTTTTGTTAATCAACTTTGTGTTTGACAGATCTGTCAAAGAACCGGCTGTGTGAGGTGCCAGAGGAGTTGTGCCAGTTCATCTCTCTGGAGACGCTCAGCATATATCACAACTGTGTGCGCTCAGTCCCCTCCACCCTCTGCCAGCTACAGGCTCTCACCTACCTCAACCTCAGGTACACACACACACACACACACACACACACACACACACACACACACACACACACGATGTGTGACACACAGGCTACATAGTCTTTCCTGTTAAAACGCCAGCTATTAAGCACTCCTATCCACAGGGCTTTAGATCTCATAGTATCATATATGAGATATAAAATGTTTGGGATTGAATCTGACACCAATTAAGGGTACTTGT
Organism: Tachysurus fulvidraco; assembly: GCF_022655615.1. NCBI lineage: Eukaryota > Metazoa > Chordata > Actinopteri > Siluriformes > Bagridae > Tachysurus > Tachysurus fulvidraco. Next base: position 34,515,554 of record NC_062518.1, read on the forward strand.
AAGATCCTGTATGTGGAAGAGGGCAGCCGGCGCACTCCTCAGGGCATTTTACACTGCCTGGTGATGGTACATGAGCAGCAGATTGTAAACCCGCAGTTGCTCTGACACATCTCAGCCGAAGAACTTGATAGTGTTCAAACTCCTTAGATAGCAGCTGTCATGTGATGGGGAGATCTGGCTCATGGGTGGAACATGGAATCAAAGTGGGAAGGAAAAGTTTGGGGGGTGTTGGTCTTTTATGGATCAACTCTGGAGAGGTTACATCACGATTGGAGAAACTTCATAAGCAGCTACGTAGCTCCGACTCTGCAGACTCCTTAAAGGACGTTTGGGTCGTCCGTATTTGTTTTATTTCCAAAAAGTTTTTTGGAAACATTGAATGAGTTGATACTATGGAATCTGACCTTGGATTGCTTAATATGCTTCTAATTCTTCCTTTGTTGATTTTAGTGAAGGATATTACAAGCTTGTCATTAATAGTTGCAACTATAACATTATACTAGGTGGCGGCTCCTTTAAATCGAGTCTAATGATGCTAATAATTATTAAAGCATCCAGTTATTAAAGTGCAACAAAAAAGCTGTTGGAAATTCTTATGTCTATATCGAGAAAATGAATCATGATCATGCACATTGTTCCTGTGTGTTTCAGTCGAAACCAGCTGTCCAGTTTGCCTCTGTCAATATGCGAGCTCCCGCTGTTGCGAGTGCTCAACATCAGCAACAACAAGCTACCAGTCCTTCCTGCTTCCATACACAGACTTGTAAATCTCCGGCAACTGGTACGTACAGTGTGCAACTCTGTGTCAGCTTTCTCTTGCTCCTCGTCCCCCTGTCCTGATCTTACCCACCCATGCTGATTCTCTCTCTGCTATGGTTCAGTTTATTATTTGTCTTCGAATATTTTTTTACTTTTTTAATAAGAAGTTAAAATCATCCGTGGCTACAAAACAAATGGCAACTGAGACAAGGGACAGTTGTATTCATAGCGCATGTCGAACTTAACCAATTGCTGTTAATTGTACAAACTCTTAATGGCTCTAGGATTTCTAAAAATATGTATGCGAGTTGCTCTAAGTTGCTCTGATATTCTGCTCACAGGATGTGAGCTGTAATGAGCTGCAGTGTTTGCCGGTGGAACTGGGTCAGCTGGAGGGTTTACGGGATCTGAACTTGAGAAGAAATCAGCTTACGACTCTGCCAGAGGGTTAGTTCATCACACACACACACACACACACACACACACACACACACACACACACACACACACACACACACACACACTCTTTACCCTCATCTGCTCAGTTATGTAATTGAAATGTAAGTCACTGTGGATAAGAGTGTCTGCCAAATGCAACACATGTAAATGTAAATTTCTGAGAATGTCACACGCGTGCAAGGTAGAGACATCACATAACCATGACATTGGATACCAGCTCTAAAAATGTCTGTGATTGTCAGTGTAATGTAATGTACACAGTAATGTGAAAGAAATAAGTCATTTCCAAAAGCACTAGAATTACTGTGTGACCTTTTTATTTCGACCCTCCTTCTACAGAACTGGCAGAGTTGCCGTTAGTTCGTATGGATGTGTCCTGTAACAGAATTTCCCACGTTCCCGTGTGCTATCGACACTTACGGCATCTTCAGCTCATCTCACTGGATAACAACCCTCTGCAGATGCCCCCAGCGCAGATCTGCTCCAAAGGGAAGTTCCACATTTTCAAGTATCTAAACATGGAGGCATGCAAAAGGAGCCAGGACCAGCTGGAGAGAGCTCTGCGGCCCAGCGGCTTCAGCAGCTGGTGAGGCCAAGGATGAAAGGATGAGTGGGAGGGGGGAAAAAACACATGTGAACAAGAGAGGTTTTGGTGATGTCAAGGAAAGAACAAGTTAATAACAGAAGTATTTTCTTCGAAGTTTTTTGATTGATGGAGCCGAGCTTGTTTGCTCTCCACTTAAGAGAACCTAAATCGCTTCATGTTCGTGAACAGTACTGAATAAGTGTGTGCGGTGTAAGTGTGTTTTACACAGTGCACATAACATAGAATTGTTTGATTTCCACAAATCAGAGGGGAAAATTAGTGTCAAGTAAATAAAACAATTTAATGCTCTGTGTGTTTTTAATAGCTAAAGTAAAAGGATGAGTGAATTTGTGCTTAGGAAAACAATGCGAGATTGATAACTGATCCAAGTTACCGCTCTCTCTCTCTCCCTTTCTCTCTCTCTCTCTCTCTCTCTCTCTCTCTCTTTCTATCTCTCTCCCTTTCTCTTTCACTCTCTCTACCCTTTCTCTCTCTCTGTGTGCAGTCTTTCAGATCATGAGCTTTTCCCTGGTCAGTATGGAGGCCTGGACTCTGGCTTCAACAGTGTAGACAGTGGCAGCAAGAGATGGTCTGGAAATGAGGTAAGAGGGAAGCAGCATGAAACCAATTAAATGTCAATTGCATGTAAATCTGCTTTTTGTCTTGCACCATGTGCACATTTTAACATCATGCCGGGTCTCTTTCCAGTCGGCCGATGATTTTTCAGACAGATCTTTGCGATTAACTGAAATTTCCCGTGAGCTGCACAGGGAAGAAGACGAGAAGAACATGTTGCCGGATACACCCAAAGGTACGAAACATCTCACACTTCAACGGCTCTCGTGGCATGCACATTTAAAATATACCTCATTCTCTATGTCTCGCCTTTCTTTTCCTTAACCCGATCCGTAGTGAACGGAGACGTGGAGCAGGTGGATTTCATCGACAGCAGTTTAACAGAAGAAGATGAGGAAAGCTGCAAACCAGACACTCCCAGTCCTCCACAGGCATCACTTGTACAGGCAAGAAGACACATTAATCATTCATGTTTTTTTTTTCTTCACTTAATATTTTACACGGTTGTCAAAAGTGTCTGTGATCTAACTGCCGTATGTCTCACATGCACTCGTGTCGTTACATTAGAGCGAATATCGCTGCTCGTTGTCTTATTTGTTCTTCTGCTTTGTGCCTTTCAGGAGAAGACTGAAAGCAAGTCCACGCCCTCACAGAGCCCTGATTCAGTTGGAAGCAGGTAACATTGTTTACACACAGCAGTGGAAGCATGAGCTCATCCTCATGAATTCACAATACACCATAATAAATCCCATTGTGTAAGAAAATTAAACCTAAAACTGGTTTTTCGTTTTAAAACATGGATAGTTACCGCGTATTACTTTATTACTGTGTATTCCTGTTTATAGTAAATATCCTTAAACCATTACAGACAAAGTCAATTTTTCTTCTTATCTTTCCTTCCTCTTTTGCCACTTTTTGTGCCTTACTTTCACGTTGTCTCCAAACCTCCCATGTATATTTGACAAGGTCAGGCTCTCTGTGTGTGTTTGAGGAGCTGGGAAAAGTCAACAGTGATTTTTTTTTTTTTATATATTAGTGTCCTCCCACAATGCAGGGCTGCCTGACTGTGAAAGCCAGTCTACTGTCTCATCCTCATACATGTGCACATAAACAGACACGAGCTGCCTCAAAATGTGCACTTTATGTACATCTGTGTAGTCTCGATTACTTCTGTGTCGTTTGGTTTATCATCTGGGGGAACTTGAGCTTCATTTTACATATCATACTACAGTTTTAAAAAGCAGCTTAATATAACTTCTTAGCTTTTCTCTAGAGTTCTATTTCTTGTGTCATTTATTTGGTTACTTATTTTAAAATATGTTGTTTTTTTTTGCTGGCGTTTCAAGTTTGTTGTTGCTGTTTTGTCTTAATTATTTTTTGAATTTAAAATTTTAAACAGTATCAAAAAATGTAGAATTGTTTGTCAACCTGTCAGATGGATACATACTTATGTACATACGGTATATACATACACGTACATATTCATACATAAATACTGTACATACATACATACATACATACCGTATATACATAATGTATATACATACTGTGTATACATACAGTACATGCAGTGCATACTGTACAGTGGTGTGGAAAAAGTGTTGGCCCCCTTCTTGATTTTTAATTTTTTTGCATGTTTGTCACATTTTAATGTTTCAGATCATCAAAATATTTAAACATTAAATATTAGTCAACGATAACGCAAGTAAACACAACATGCAGGTTTTTAAATGAAGGCTTTAATAAATTAAGAGGAAAAAAAAGTCAAACTTACATAACCTAATAACTGCTTGGGCAGCAAGAACTGCAATCAAGCGTCTGCGATAACTTGCAATGAGTCACTGTTACAGCGCTGTAGAGGAATTTTGGTTCACTCATCTTTGCAGAATTGTAATTCAGCCACATCGGTGGGTTTTCGAGCATAAACCACCTTTTTAAGGTCATACCACAGCATCGCAATTGAATTCAGGTCGGGACTTTGACTAGGCCACTCCAAAGTCATTTTGTTTTTCTTCAGCCATTCAGAGGTGGACTTGCTGGTGTGTTTTGGATCATTGTCCTGCTGCAGAATCCAAGTTTGCTTCAGCTTGTGGTCATGAACACATTGTCCTTCAGGATTTTTTGGTAGACAGCTGAATTCATGGTTCCATTTATCACAGGATAAATCACAAGTCTTCCAGGTCCTGAAGCAGCAAAACAACCCCAGACCATCAAACTACCACCACCATACAGTAGTATACTGTTGGTATGATGTTCTTTTTCTGAAATGCAGTGCTACTTTTACACCAGATGTAATGGGACACACACCTTCTAAAAAAGTTAAACTTTTGTCTCGTCAGTCCACAGAGTATTTTCCCAAAAGTCTCGGGGATCATTAAGATGTTTTCTGGAAAATCTGAGACGAGCCTTTATGTTCTTTTTGCTCAGCAGCGGTTTTTGTGTTGGAACTCAGCCATGCAGGCCATTTTTGACCAGTCTATTTCTTATGGTGGAGTCATAAACCTTAACTTGCACCTTAACTGAGGCAAGTGAGGCCTTTGGATGTCATTGTGGGGTCTTTTGTAACATCTTGGATGAGTCGTTGCTGCGCTCCTGGGGTAATTTTGGTCGGCCAGTCACGCCGCCATTTGTGGATAATGGCTGTCACTGTGGTTTGCTGGAGTTTCAAAGCTTTAGAAAATACTTTATAACCTTTTCCAGACTGATAGATCTCAATTACTTTTTTTTTTTTATTTGTTCCTGAATTTCTTTGGAACTCGGCATGATGTGTAGCTTTTGAGGATCTTTTGGTCTACTTCACTTTTTGTCAGTCAGGTCTTATTTAAGTGATTTCTTGATTGCGAACAGGTTTAACAGTAATCATACATACATACATACATCCTGTATATACATGTATATACAGTACATACATACTGTACATCCCAGTTTCTTGAGATTTTTAGATTCATTCACAAGACTCAAAACCCTGAAACCCTGACAGGATGTTCTAGCATTTCTATTGAGGATGTAATTCTTGTCTCTGCAGGAGGAGTGTTGGCAGTGACTCGGCCGATGCAGGCTCTCCGTCCAGTCCCACGCTAGAGGAGAAGAAGAGGCCTGGCACTCTGCAGCTCTGGCAGGAGAGAGAGCGTGCGCAGCAGCAACAGCGAGAGCGGTGAGTGTACATAACACTGGGAGGTGGCAGAAATCTAAAACTGAGAAGACATCCCTTCAGGACACTAGACAAAAAGGGTTTGGAACGAACAGGCAGATACATTATATAAAATATCATTTCATATCATTTCCTAACGTCGCAATAGCTTGAGCTGTACAGGACTCCACTGGCTGATAAAACGCCACAGTATTACTGAATTAGTCTTTTCAGTCATGGGAATAAAAGTAAATGTATGTTTAGATTCAAGGTAGTGAGCACACTTGAATATTTCTTCTATTTATTTGCTCAGTTTTGCCTTTTTTGCTGTTTTATTACAGTTTGCAGAAGACGGCAGTGAAAACAGGAAGTCAGTCGGCAGCAACAGCCAAACAGGCAGGAACAGGAAGCGCCTCGTGGTAAGATGGCCGGGGCCTGCGTTATGGTTCTGCTGTGTTTGCTGTCACTGTTGATATATAGCGTGTCTTGTAGCATGTTCGTCATGGATCTCAGTCACTGACTTCTGGGACTTTATCTAAGGCTTATAAACACAAGTTTAAATGCTAAAACGAAATCTAGGTGAAAGTTTGTGTCCATCCTGTGTACTAGCAGACAGGGGTGGTGTTACCGCCCAACTATTCTGACCTTCTCTGTCTCCCTCTAGTGGTGACTCTACAGACTCCAGTGCTGCTGTTAACGGTCTCCGCCAAAGATCAGTGGTGAGTCTTAATAGTTCTCCCTGTTTTTATTTTTTTATTTTTTGTGTGTATCTCCTAATCAGTTACTTAATGCTGTGTACAAATGTGTTCACTCTTTGTCCTCCTTTCAGACCGTGGATCAGATTCCTCCAGTATCCCTGCAACGTTCAACAAGCCGTACAGGTACAGCACACATTTTTACAGAATTACATTTTCTCTAAATATTGCTGTACAAATTTTTATTTATTGCTTGATATAGTAGGAGATTTAATGTTGCATTGCCTTGTTTTTTTTTATCTTTTATATATCTATATTTACAGATGCGCCCTGTTCTACTAAGCCGTGTTCTCCGACTGGCACTGCTCCCAAACCCAACAGCTTCCTCTTCCGCGCCTCTTCACGCTGCAATGTGAAGACTTCAGGTACACCACAGCAACACGTCTTTTCTAACACAATAACATCTCACTTCGCAAGCATGTATATATAGTATGTATATATGTATATGTATATATACATGTGTATATAGCTTTCTTTTATAGGATTTTAGTGATTTTTAAAATAAAATGCTTTTTGTAAATAAGTAATACTAATCATATTAAATTCTCAGTTCTGATTTGTCAGCAGTCCAAATATTCTTAATTTAAAAAAAAAAGATTTATTTTTTAAAAGTGTAATTTGTCTGTGTGGCGGTGTTTGTTTAGCATTTTTAGAATGAGGCTTACAGTAGGTGTCTGGGATCCTCAACTTAAGATGTAAATTGAAATTTATAGGCTTTTTTTTCTTTCTAAAAAAGTCACTGGTGAGGGGAAAAAAAGTGTTTATAGCTGTTTATTGTGTGTTAACAAACTGCTCGGGTTTGCTCATTGGGAATAAATACAAACATTTAAATATAAGTCTAATATTAATCTTGAACTGGGGAGGCACGGTGGCTTAGTGGTTAGCACATTTGCCTCACACCCCCCAGGGTTGGGGGTTTGATTCCCGCCTCCGCCTTGTGTGTGTGGAGTTTGCATGTTCTCCCCATGCCTCGGGGGCTTCCTCCGGGTACTCTGGTTTCCTCACCCGGTCCAAAGACATGCATGGTAGGTTGACTGGCATCTCTGGAAAATTGTCAGTAGTGTGTGATTGCGTGAGTGAATGAGAGTGTGTGTGTGCTCTGTGATGGTTTGGCACTCCGTCCAGGGTGTATCCTGCCTCGATGCCCGATGACGCCTGAGATAGGCACAGGCTCCGCGTGACCCGAGGTAGTTCGGATAAGCGGTAGAAAACGAATGAATGAATGAATTAATTAATCTTGAACTTTTCTATAGTACTAATCTTTGTACAATATGAAACGTTTTGAACTATGTTTGTTTTGTAAAGCTGCTTTGAGACAATGTCCATTGTTAAAGGCGCTATGCAAATACATTTGAATTGAATCGAATGGGAGAAGAGGAATAAACCTCTTATTGGAAAGTATGGACCAACCATTGATGAAGGACTAGAGGACAATTTAACAAAACTGTGTGTGGAAATCATTGAGCTCTGTTTGTGTATGCACTTACTCAACCAGGTAGACATGTCTAGTGAAGCAGTCAGGATGTGTGCATTGTTTAAAAACCACACCCATAACCATGATACTACTATGTTAGTGTCACAGCTGTGTGCTGAGAATTACATGACCAGGATAATGCCTGAAGAGGTACCAAAAGGATTGTTAGGATTGGGTCCAACCGATCAACCAAATGTGTTTCAGTATCTGAATTTAATTAGCAGTCTGCTGGAAATACCCTGTATACAATATTGTGTGTGTGTGTGTGTGTGTGTGTGTGTGTGTGTGTGTGTGTGTGTGTGTGTGTGTGTGTGTGTGTGTGTGTTTGTGTGTGTGTGTGTGTTTGTGTGTGTGTGTGTGTGTGTGTGTGTGTGTGTGTGTGTGTGTGTGTGTGTGTGTGTGTGTGTGTGTGTGTGTGTGTGTGTGTGTGTTAGGACCCATGCATTCTCTGGCTGAGTCAGGTCGCAGTGAGTCCCGATCCACGCTCAGATCGCCACGAGAGGAGAGAGCAGAAATCACCCAGTTACGTAAGGTAAAGATCGATTATGTTTTTCACACGTCTCTGTTTAGTGGTTTTCCAGTTGTACTGCTTCTCTTCTCCCACTCAGCTCCCTCACTCTGTACTTCAGCACGACACGTGAACACTTTGTGAGCACTTCGGTACATTTGTGTCTCCTGTAGATCCTGTGTATGACTGAGATCACGGCGAACAATGACGTAGAACATTTTAGTTTTAAACACTTCCTAATTGTTCAAATGAAAACAATTCACAATGAATGTTTGAACTCAAAATAGTTTCTTTTAATGCTTAGGCTAATTCCTTTTGGGAAAATCTTTTTTTTTTCTTCAGTTTACAGCGAACTATTTCACCACATGTCCATGCGAAATTAATAAGAAGAGTGTTACAAATGAGCTCATTTATGGATGTCAGTAAATTCACAGTCTAATGACAAAAATATTAGAGGATGATACGACAACCTGACAGATATTAATCCCAGAGTTTGTGTCATATTCACTTGCAGTGATGGTGATGAACCCATAGGGTATACTGGTATGTTTACATAAATGTTTACATACAGTTAAATGTTAAGAACATAAAATAATGTGAGACTGATTTGCACATTCCTACATATTCAGCAGTAAGAATAACAACGTTAATGTTAGGGCTAGTAGTGAACATGTGCATCCTCACTGCATTTTCTTTTGGGTAAGAATATTCCTTCCATACAGTCAGTCACTTGATAAAGCATCCGTCGACTTCTCAAGGTCGTCACATTCCTCACTCTTCCGTTTTTGGCACTGACAGCATCATCTAACATCTCTCTCTTCTCTCCCTCTCTCCATCTGTCAGTCTCTGGAGTCTTCCCTGAAGATCACCCTCCCAGACGATCTCGGTGAATCGTTATCCAACGGCATCATCCTCTGCCAGCTAGCCAATCACGTACGCACTCGGTCGGTGTCAATCATCCACATCCCCTCCCCTGCTGTGGTGAGTCCTCGGTGATCTCGATCTCCTTTTTCAGCGTACTTGAACGCTCATGAGGCAAAACCACTCATGACTTTGTTTTGCAAACTTTGTTCGGTTTACTCTGTTTAGCCAAAACTGAGCGCCGCTAAGTGCCGTCTCAACGTGGAAAACTTCCTCGCTGCCTGCCGAAAGCTGGGCGTTCCTGAGGTACGTGACTTTATATGAAATGTATTTCCTTGTCTGTGCTGCCTTAAGTGTGCTTTTCTTAATACGTTCTTTAATTGTCTATATTTTACTGAATTCTTTCTGCTTCCTGCTTCTTTTTTTTCCTACCTTTCAATTCTTATTTATACTTTTTTTGTTCTTACTTTCTGCTTTAATACTTTTTCGTGTACTTTTGTTTTGCTGCCTCATTCTTGCTCTCGACCTCTCCGTATCTCTCTGTCTCTGTCTGTCTCTCCCTCAGACGGAGGTGTGTCTAGCGTCTGATATCCTCTGCAGTAAGCTGCGTGCAGTGCAGCGCTGTGTGGATTCACTCTTGTCCATAGGAGGAGTGGAGTTGAAGGAGGAGATGAAAGCACACACTCCCTCTCTCTCTCCCTTCTCCCTCGTCCCCACCGGCTTCCTGCTCTTCTACTGCCTTGTCATGGGCCTGCTCTACCTGCTCTACCACCACCTTATTGCATAAAGCGCATACGTGTGTGTGTGTTTACATGAGAGCGTGTGTCTGATTTGATCAATGTGTGCGCTTCCATATAATTAATAAGGCTTCGCAGCAGTGTACTTCCATGCTACGGCACTCGATGCATACGCTGCCTAGATGGAGATACAGTAAGCTCTGTAAGTAGAGCTAGTCGCACTGCCACCCAGACAGCCAGGCGACCACACACACACACACACACACACACACGCACACTCTTATACACTACATTGTTCTGTAACATTCTGTAAGCTGCAGTGAATAGATGCGGAACCAATACAGTGGTGTTTTTAATGCTGTATCTGTTTTAAGCAGAAATGTATAGAAAAAAATTCTTAATATTGCTACAAGTTTATGGACAGAGAGACCTTGTGGGATTGCAGTCTGTTTTTTTTTTTTGTTTTGTTTTTATTCTGAATGACAAAAGCATTTTAGGTATAAGCTGCTCAGACAAAAACATTAGCCTCATCTGTCTTCTTTTTTTTTTTTTAAATATAACTTGGCTACGACTCATTTCACCTTCATAACAGCGCCAGTCCTGTTAGGTGTGGAAGCCAGCAGAACCTTGTCAGTGTTAGACCCCCTGCACTTACTGGGTACAACTCAGCTAGACTTTGTGTAGACTATGTTAATATTTTACCTGCTGTTCCAAACAGTCCCAAAAGTTAGCTTTTTTTTTTTTTTACCCTAGGGTAAAAAAAACAAATGTACAGTTTTGGCTGTAAAGGATTCTTGTGTCTGTGGAATGACGAAACCAAGGCAGCCGTCTTCAACGTTCTGTAGAAGTCCCAGGAGAAAAGCGTCCATGCACTAGATTCCCAAACTTTATTCCCATAAAGTCAGCTGCTGTACTTCTGTACTGCTGCTCATGCTATAACACAATGCAGCTGAACACATCAGACGAAAGAGCTACCTGCCCTCTTTCTCATACAGGAGCTCACAGGCACCGGTGGTTGGCCAGTGTCGATCTTCCCGCCCACCTAGACCCCAGGTTAGGACAGGTTACTCTCTAGTACTCTTGGGTGTGGATGCTTGTGGCATCACTGGGATTTTAGTTTGTTACTTTTTTTTTGTGAACCAATTGCCACATATGTGCTGTGCAGAGATCCCTACATCTAAGGGTTAGCTGTAGCATCTAAGATTTTTGACCCTATGCTAAAGCAGTGGCTTGACAATACATTAGCAAAATTTAGACAAAATGCAAATCTGCTAAACGGGAAAGGAGGCTTTTACTGCACACTGACTTCATCTAGGTTGCGTGAGCTAATAGAAACAGCAAAAAGAGCAGACAAGTTATTCTTTCCTGTCAGTAATGAAACTTTATCTCTTACATACTGCAACCAAGAAAACACATCGTATGTGACGTGACATATGTTAGGAACTTTTGTGGAAAAATTCCAATTTTTGTCTCTCTGCCTGCTAAGATTTTCTTGTTAGCATTGTTGGCAACTGTGTCTAAGGGATTGAGGAGATTTTTGTGTGCGCTAACATGTTTGTTGATTTGTTCCAGTGAGGGTCAGACTTGTGTTCTGCTTAAACCTGAAGCACCAAACCCACTGAATCTGGCCAGCAAACTGACCATGATTTAAGGATGAGTTACCTTCGTCTTTGTGCTGCTATTGATGGATGAGGGTTGTTTTTTTTTTGTCTGGGGAGCTTATTAAAACCCTTAAATCTATGCTGCCCATCACAGCAAGATGATCTTAATCAGAACGAGTCTGTTTTAAAAGTGGTATTTATCTGTTCTTAGTAACCACTTCCCAAAGGGCTTTGCCACCGCTTTGCCTTAGCTTACACACGGGATTGAGCTTTGAGGATGGTGTAGTGTTTGTATGTGTCCTTTTGGGGAAGAGAGTGTTTTATAACGGTTTATTTAGCCACCGGCACAAAATGTAAAATCCGCTCACATCTTGTTCAAAGGGCTTTAAATTTTTAACCACTTTGTCTCAGTGCTTGCAAATGTAAGTGCCTGCAATGTCTTGACTGAAGCTACTGTTACAAACGCCACCGTGTCTGTTCCAGTCTCGGGGGCTTTAATGAGTATTAAAGCTCCTGTTCCCATTTGTTCAGAGAAATTCAACCCAGAGATTTCTTACAAATACTGAGGTTTGTTGGACTGGAACGAAATGCTTGTTGTTTGTTTTTGTTTTGTTCTGCTGACTGTGACCACCAGGGGGCAGTAGTATTGCACATCTGCACTCGATGATATGTCTTATGGTACCGAAGTAATGTTTCAGAGTTCTGATGTTGTATGTATGTGTACTGTTTTGGTCTGCTTGCTATGTATAATTAAGTTATTGTTTATTTATTCATGCATTCCTTTGTCAAGCAGCAGTGTTGGGGAAACGCGGCCTCGTTGAGCAATCCTTATCCGGTCTCTCATGTTATATGTAATTTAACACAGAGTATATACTGTACTAGAATGGAAATACTGAGCTCCATGTCAAATGCATCAGTTAAAATCAGTTCCTGTCATTTGTGTGTTTGTATGTATGTATGTGTGTGTGTGTGTGTGTGTGTGTGTGTGTGTGTGTGTGTGTGTGTGTGTGTGTGTGTGTGTGCGCATATATATAAACACAAACAAAAACAGTGAACGTTAACGGACGCTGGAAATTCTTCTCAGTGGAACATCCCATTAAAAGCATCTTAAGCTTCATTTTAAATGCCTCGGTAATGTCGGTTTTAGGCCCATGAGTACCCATGTTTCCTCAGTACTGTCTGCTGCTGTTGCTTTTGTGTTTCCTGCATACTTAATGTGATTTAGCAGCTTTGCAGACAGTTGACTAACGAGCAGACGCTCATCTGGAGAGAGTGATAAGGGCACATGGGAGAGAATGGAGTGAAGGAGAAGGAGGAGAGGAGAAGCACAAGGGTGGGCTGATAGTATAGAAAATGTGAGGGGAGAAAGAAAATAATGTTCAGCAAATGGGTTCATTTTCACTTATCCAATTTGTCGAATTCTTCCCACTGATGCCTTGTAACATCTTCATACATTTAAAGTGAGCTTCCTTAAAAAAAAACTCAAACCTACAGTATGCATGGATTTTCAAAGTTCCCTAAAACTAAAATCTTTTTTTTTTTTTTTAGCACATTTTCAGTCCACACAAATGAAATTGCCTGAAGTGCTTGCTGTAACCAAAAGCCATGTTGCTTATTCAGAGCAGGGATGTTGAAGATCTACCCACAAATGCTGTCCTCTTCGTTTTTTCTTTCTTTTTTTTTTCCAACCACTTTCAGTTTTTTGTTGGAGCAAGATCTGCAATAATGTTTCAACCAAAATGTCTCTTAGGGTGAAGCGAGTTATGAAAGCAATGAAAGCACCAAACTCACTGGAGTTGAATTTTGAACTTTTAAAGAAATTGTTAAGAAGCAAGATGTATTTTGTAATATTTATATCCCTCATGTATTTAAGGAGGTCAATTGTAAGTTTATATAGATTCAGATTTTTTTTTTTTTTTTTTTTTTGGCTGTAATTATTAAAGAAGGAAAAAACGGATCCTATTATCTGTGCTGCTTCCTTGTCTGTTTTCTCGTATGTTATCTTGAGTGTGTTTTTGTTTTTCTTTCTCAAGCCAATCATCTTCCCTCAGGTGTCTGTTGATAGCTTTTAAGTCTCTTGCCATTGTGTTTGCTTACTATCAAGGTAAGTGTGAAATCTGTCCTTACTGTGAGGTGAAGGAAATAATGGATTGTGCATGAGCGAGTATAAATATATAAATCTTCAGCTTCTAAGGTTACACTGATTGGGAAAACAGCACCGTTGTTTGTTTCTTGCTGCAAAAAAAAAAAAAAAAAAAATGCATGGCTGTTAAAGGTGAGATTTGTGGGGAAAGCTTACTTGTGGAAGTTTAAATGGGAGAGTGTGAAGTATTGGGTAGTGTACATGCTGGTACTGCTGCTTTCTGTGTCCTTTCTGCACAAAACCTGTGACCTGATTAAAGTGTCTTTCAGTTCCAGTCCTGCACTACTGTGTCCTGTTGAGCTCTCCGGCTATCCATAAAGCACCGCCTGAACTCAATCTGGTGTGTGTGAGCCATAGGGGAGAATGCTGATGGGGAAGGGGAGGGGAATAATAAAAAAAAAAAACTCAAACTCTGAAGTGCAAGTCTCTCAGGACTGGAGCTGAGAAACAAGAATATGAAATACAAATCCTCGTCGTTGTGTTGTCTGAACTAATCTGTATGCGCATGTTTATTCTTGGTGTTTCATGACAAGTTTTCCACATGCTTATTTCTAACCTGTTTGAACTGTCCTCCAAACCCCACCAGGACTCTCTGTGTCCAGCTCAGCTCATCCTAGAAGACGAAGGACTGAGCCGCATCGCTCACACCGTCCAGACTCTGCTGGAGCTGCCCGTGTCCGGACACCGGCGCTGCTCCTTTCAAACACCTGCGCAAGACTCCAACATCTCCTAAAGTTAAAATCCTCTGTAACACAAGCCAGAACCTCTTCAGTGTTTTATCATCATGTTAAAGGAACCGGTGCAGTCGGGTCCATCACATATTTGTGAATCCTTGTACAGCTGCTTGAGGGTATACTTGAGATTTTCGTTGTGGTCCGCTGTGAGCGGTCAGCGGTCAAGTGCAAATATTAAATACGATGTATGAAAATTAAAAGGAAATGTAAAGCTTTTAATGCGAGTCTGCTCCTGCCTAATCATTGCCTCACTTCAAAATGATGTACTGTTTGATATGCAAAAGGTTTATTTTGACAGGGAAACCAACTTCAGTACCGAGGAGGTGCTGGTAAAGTTGTTTTCTTTGGTGGATGTTTATACTTGGGAAATTAATTATGGCTGTAATCTGGGCCCCATAACAATGCAAAGTTAATTGATTTTCCACAGGTAATTACTCTTGCATAGAGTAGCAGTGACAGTCTGCAGATAAACCCATAGTCATTAGAGTGCTATGATAAGCTAAAGCAAGCTCAAGAGCAAAAATGAGATGCAGATAAACATTTACTAAAGATTGGGATAATATCCAAATTGCTACGTAAGTAAGTGGACCGGTAATTTTTATTTTTTTTTTTCACTTCTTCAGCCCTGCATTCTAACACAGTGAACCAAATACAGCAATTACCTAATTGTTAGATTCAGTTACGGATATTCATAGCTGTGTTGCAGGAACCATAGAGAAATCACCAGGGCAGAACCGGTCTGTTTCACAGAAAGCAAACCCACAGTCGGAGCCTCTGTTCTTTCTCTGAAACATCAGCGACCGTGTGCTTTGCACGCCTTGTTCAAGTGCAACATCCATGTGCAGTCAGTCCAGATCAAAGCAGTTCAGTTTTATTTGTGTGCTTCATTGTCAGATTGTTACAAAGCAGCCTTACAGAAATCCACATGTAGATTCAGAGCTCAAATGTTCAAGCCTGTGGAACACCTGAAGTGCACACACAAAACATACATCACTAAAAAAGGGGAAGATAAGAGAAATTTCTCTTTTCAGAACACTTTTATGTTTATAGTTTCTTAAAGAAAATAGTGTCCTTACAGTAATTACCTTAAAAATCATTACACTATGTCTATTGATTTGAAAGAAAAAAAAGACTTAAAAGGGAACTAAGCCTCTGCTGGGTAATGTTGCATGGAGTACAGATGTAGTAGAATAAAGTCAAACAGCACTAAATTTGGTGAAATGTTCACTATGAATCCTGTTGGGAATATTAGAGTGCTGGGATGAACACAGGACTGTCTGATTATAGCAGACCTTCAGCATTTCAGTGAGATTATTCACTGACTTACCAGGGAGTCTTGTATAGAAACTTGTTTTTGGCAACGCAGAACTTTACGGTTATCCATATGGGACCATCCACAGCAACAGAAGGTGAGTCACGAGCGTGGAATTAGAGCATCAGGATCAAATCTCACAAGTTTACTGCCTAAAATACAGCAATGAAATGAAAAAGAGTTAAAAACTTGTCTAGAAACATCTCCATCATTTTCTTGTTTCAAAAGGAATAATTGACGAGCAAAGATAATCAGATGTCTTGATAATCTGGGGAAAAAAGAGTTGCTTTAAATTTCAATTGTACAGCAATTGTTCCGTTTTAAATTCCCAGAGCTGCAGTACAGAGCCGAAGGATACGTATAATCATTACAATCATTTTAATGAGCCATTTGTTCTGGGTAACAAACCAATATGAACTAGGGGCAAAGCACATGTGAGAGAAACTTTCTAATTACCATTGCAATGATTTAACACCTCATTTGTTCGTAAATATGGATCGGAGTTTAGTGTGCACCAGTGGCTGAGGTTATAACCAGATGGGAAGGAACTATGAATGTAAATTGTATTCTTGCAGCATATGTGAGAGTCTATAGAAACACAGCAGAAATCATCCACCCCTTCACAGCCCTCAGCCAAACCTTAATAATGATCCCTTCTTTATAACAAAACCTCTCCCTGTGAGTTGATCTGTGAAGTTAGACATGTCCAGTATGAGATGTTCCCTGGGTGAGCAGTACACAAGCAATTTAGAACAAACAAGCAGGTTTTCCAAAAGCAGTTTTGTGATGAGAATACTGAGATCATTACTTTGTTTCACCATCTGTTATTGACCTTGGGCATGTGTAAGCTGTTCACGCTGACAGATCCTCTACTCATCACATATTGATCCTACATGGCCCGGGTCTCTCCGATGGCAGAAATCAGGAATACGTAGGTACGAATAAGCAGACAAAAATCCATAAACTACTTCCTAAATCCATACAGATAATTGTTTAATCCCTAGGAAGTATGTCCTGATAGAAAGAAAAAAAAATGTCATGTTAAAAAGCTGTTCACCATTTTTTATCCATTTCAACAAGAATTATTCAAGTGAGAAAAACACATCTGCAGGATAGGATGATATGTCCTACATATCCAATTGTTTAAAACAATCTGATGTGGGAAAAGGAAAAAAAATGAATTGAAATGTAAACAAGGAGAAAAATTGCATGTGGAAAATGAAAACAAACGATCAAACGAAAATAAACATATCATACGGAAATGAGTGATATGAGGTGTATAAAAAACAACACCTTTAACATCGTGACTCGTGATTATTCACACGTGGACTCTTCGGTAAGAGACATCTGTCAGGAAAATGCTTTAGAAGGAGAAAAGCAGAGAGATTTTCTTTCAATTTTCTTGTTTTTTTCTTCACTCTAGTGGACATGCAGGATATTTGTTTAGGTCTGTTAAAATGATCATTAACATCTATTTGTGACACATATATTCTAGGCAATTTCCAATCTGCAGTGTTATTACCCCGAGGAAGCGGTCTGCTTCACTGACCTAAAGGAGCTGGGTAATGGTGCCATTTTAAAATAGATGACTTATTTACACAATCTGTAGAGACAGGACTGTTTAACCTCTTGGCACCTTGCGAGACTGACCGCTGGACCACGTCTTATTGAATACTGAATTTGGCAGTTAAAATGAAAAACAAAATTAAACCCAAATGAATGAAGTAACTGTGCAAGCATAGGATGTTAAAACACAAGTTTATTATTTTTGTTATATTTGGTTTAAAATGAAATAGAAACCATGCATGTAATATTTAGAAATGTGTTAAGCTCATTAAGTAATCTCATTTACTTACCAGGTTTATTTGCAGAAAACAGCTGCATTTCGAAATGAAAAACAAAGTTGAGTTTTGGATTTTTAATACAAATATTAAATGCATAAAATGGGATTACCCCAATATTTATGATATAAAATACTAACCTACAATATATACTGTATATATCTCACAAATCTGTAAGCATTAAAACAAATGACTTTTTCTTCTTCCCATGATTTTTAAGAAAAGATTTGGATGATGTCATTTCCTGTTGAAAATATAGTAAAAGTGGGACATAAATGGCTCCTCGGTCGGGGAATCAGCCAGAAGGATTTATTTATTTATTTATTTATTTTTAAAAAAAGAAAAATTAGACAGACATTATCACAGGGTATAAGGTTAAAACTAGAGGTCTAGAGCACTGGGAATCTACCATCTTTCATGCATGCTTAAAATGAAAGAACCAAAATGAATGTGCATTAGTGACTGTCTGGTCTAGTTTGTGGTGGTTTAAATTAGGCTAATTTTTGCAAACAAAAAAAACCTCTCGAGGTTGATTAACAGGATACGTAGTCTTACTTTGGCTTTTCGACGTCTGGGTTTTTTCCTCAGTGTGCTCCAGTGTTTCTGTTGGTATACTGGTGGGTTTCATATTTAATTTGAAGAAAATCTTGGTTTAGGCCACTCCTAATTTCAGTTTCAATCTGATTGCAATTACAGAAATGAATATTTGGAGCATGAAACAGAAACAGGCACTGCTGTAAACCCCTAAGATACAACTTACTAACTGTAAAGGTTAACGTGTGTGTGGGGTGGGGTGAGGTTGGTCTGTGTCTGTCACTGGTTAGATAGGTAACAATGTGTAAAGCTGTAGTATTACTCACAGTAGAACTACTTGAAGCTGTTTCCTGTGTCGCTCATTTGAAGAATCTCTTTTGTGACTAGTTGGTCTTTTTTTTCCCCTCTACTGTGTTCACTGAAGAATCTGAGAGGCTCTAAGTGCCATCTGCTGTCTCGAATTCAGCCTCAAGTGGCGGTCTACAGAGGCAAGATGGATCTGATTTATAAAAACACCTACAAGCCCACAGCATACGCCATTAACGTGTGGTGTCTTTAATATGAGTTAATATGAAATCCAGCTCTGAGACTTTAGAGACAGCGGCTGAGCAGATCCAGCACCACATCTGTTGTCCAGGTAGCTGTACGTAGTTAGATGTCATTTCTCATCCTGCATTGCAGGTTCATACGAAAGTCATATAGAAGTTTAGGTGTTCGACGTATAAGCAGTGTGTGTCAGTGTCAGGCAACACCACCTTATAAAGATTAATCTGTACCATGGCTTATAGCAGACTCCTGGCTTTGTACACAATCTGTTATCACGACAGAAATTTAATGACATTCAACAGACTTGAAGGATCAAGACAACAGAAGTGCAGCTGTCTACACATGAGTGTGTTCAACAAGCTGGCTTCTGTAGATAACCAAGTGTATTGTTGGGAATCTTTATTTTTAAAGAGAAATAGGTTTACATTGTGTATAGAGCAGACCAAGTCCTGTGCTCTTGTAATTCCCATATAATTCTATCATATAATTCCATGGTCTTCAATCTTACCCAGAAAGGCACCAGTGTGGCTGCAGGGTTTCATTACAGCCAAATTGGAGGCACACTTGATAGTTGGTTGTAGACTAAGATGAACTGATTACAAAAGAGGAATCAGGTTTCCTTCTTGGTTGGAATGAAAGCCTACAAGCACACTGAACCTTTCTGGATTGGTGTCTACAGACTACAGACATTTTGCAATGTCATGTGATGTAATGTGGACCATAATCTTTATTTGTCTTGTAATTTGTCTTGCTTTTATACTTTAAAAAAGTATCACTTAGTATCAAAATGCTTTTATATATACAAGATCCCCTATATAATGTACAAAAGACAAACACTCAGTTGTTCTGGAGAATTTATAGCAGTTCTACACTTCTACCCAGTATGCTGTAAAAACAATGATTGTTGCTACTGGGTGCTTAGAATTGAGCTTTTACCTAAAAAGCTGGCAAATAGGCTATGATTATGTTCTTTTTAGCATTTGTGGTTGACATTTGTGGTACAACAATAGTTGCACAATCCGATAATTAAATCATTTATCCACCCTGGATTATCTTTCATTTCAGCACTTAGAAATAGGCATTGAAAGTCAAATAAAACTCCTTTAACGGAAGACTATTGATCTATTGTACCTTACGCAATACAATTTAAAATGAGACCGAGACTTTTTCTTTCTCATTACATTATGTGAAAAATGTAAGAGGTAATATAAAGTTTTTCCAATTTTGTAGAGATCCAAAAATCTGAGAATCCTGTTTTAAATCCAATAGGATTAGTTTCTAATGGTCGCATCTGTTAGATCACTTTGCTTTGTTTGGTTTAATTTATTGGTTTCTAACAATGTAGCAGTCAACAGCCGACAGTAAAGAATATCGTTCGATTATAAACTTGAACATATCCCAAAAGATATAAATGAGAAATAATTGGACAGTACAAAGTTTCCAGATTTAATACACAATATATCTGGTACTTCAGATCTTCTTTTCATCATCAGTATTAGAGTCTCAGAACTAGGTTAGCAAAGGCTAAGTAACGTGCTAACTACAGAGCGGTACCAGAATCTTCTGGTATCAAATAGTACAATGGTTCCAAATGCCATTATTTTTGTTTCATACACAATCCTTGCTCATGTAGAGTGGCTTTAAAATATTTTAGCCATGTTTAGATTTCACAAGCAATGAATCTTGAGAACTTGCTGCCCACATCTCTCTGACACCATCCTTCCTCCACATTTTGTCTTATTTTTCTATACAATATAGTGCAGAACAACCACTACAACCAGTTGCTCAGGCTCCATCTAAGCAACTCAAAGTGATATAATGGAAAGCTTTTGTGTTTATTTATCATGAAAGAGTGGGATTTGGGACTCAGGTACTGTATGCTTCTTCTGGGATTTCCTCAGGTGAAAGGTCACATAGTACGTGTGACTTCTTCTGCTATTGCTGTACATGTGCAGTTTGAGCAATACAGCGAATCTGAAAGATTCAGTTTACACTAGGCATAACGAGCTGTGCTTGTTTTGATAGTTTTGGGTCAGTGTAGATATAAACGAGCCAGGTAATTGACACTTAATGACATTAAAGGTATGGGAGTATACTTTGCCACTGCCTGAAGAGTATCGTAGTGTCACCCATGACAATACTAACGTGGATGAAGTGGACGAAGACCTCAGACTGTGTGAATAAGTTCTATCTACTTACATGTGGTAGATGTGGCCACATTTATCTGTAATTTGTTCACAGGATTTTCTTCCCATATTGATAGAATGGTCATGTCAATGAAATTTCAGCAAACTTGGCATTTCATGATGGATTTGAAACTCTAAAGTCATGGTCTAACATTGCCTCACTACCTCATGTAGAGCAGGGTATGACTGAAAAGGAGACAAGGTGATATGTTATTCAGGGTTGATTTTCCGCCACACTGACTGCTCAGGGTGTCTAGCTCTATTCTAAACTCCTGTGGCACCTGGTTTAACACCTCCACTCTCTTTTTCTGTAATTAATCACACCCCATCTCCCACAGACTCTGGAGAGATTGACTCAGGGCAACCAGAGAGAGTGGAGAACTGAATTTAATTAAAACCATGGAGTACAATAGAATGCACAGAGCTAAGCTAGAAATGCCAGGTCAGCAAAGACTGATGGAAATGGCCCAACCACTTCGCAGGTTATATTTCTGAGACAAAAATAAAAATGAATGCATTGGAAGGACTCATCAGTGAGCTGCAGGGATTTATTTTGCTGACAAAAGACTTTTTTTTGGTTTAGTACCAGCTTTAATGTTTACCATGTCACAGGAAAGTTACAGTGCCTGAAAATTGTTTTCAAAAGCATGTACTTTTAAAACGACGTGTGGCAGAAACAGTTTGAAACAAGAACAAGTCAAACATAGATTATGTAAAAATGACTTTCTCACTTCGATTAGCTAGTAAGCAGTTAGGATGAAATCATATTTTACTTCAACACCCTGCCAGATAGATGGCATGCTCGCTTGAGGGAGTGATTTTAATTGAAATTTTAATATTCAGTAGTTCTGAGATTATTCACGGCTTTGGCTTTTATATAAGGCACCTATGGGTTCAGAACATTTTTGGTACTAATGTTGTAATTTCCCTTCACATTGTGGAATCTGTCAATAAATTACTGACTAAGAAAAAAAATTTTGGTTTCTGTTAAATTTCGAGGCATCAATTCCATTATAAAGATCAATGGACAAATGAAGCCTTTGCACACAGAAGAGTACTGCAATCTGCTTGCACTGCACCATGCAATGAGTTTACTGTGTTCACTCATTCATCTTCAGTAGATGCTCTAGTCTGGTCAATGCTGCTATGACTAAATGACAAATTTCTTCTTATTTTGGGAATAGAACCAGATGGGATTGTTCAAACTTTATGCAAGAGTAGAATTAAAAGCTTCTGCACACATCTCTATTCACTCCAGACCTGTGAATAGAAAACCAAATACAAAACAAGACCAGCCATCCAATCAGAATCAAGATTTTCTCTACCTGTCAATCACTTGTCATTTCAGAAAGCACTAAACTCGTACTTGCACTGACTGCCTTATACTCAGGTGCAAGTAGGTTGTGAATGCAACACTTAAAAGAGGAGCTGTTTTTAAAATGTTAAAATTTTTATCTTAACTTCAACCAATTTCACCAACTGTACTTTTAATAGGAACGTGACACTTCAATCAGCGTGCAGTATGGAATACCCTCCAGCAATTTGTGCAAGAAAGAGTTATGGATATAAAGAGTGATAAAAAAATGCATCATCTAGAGATGGAGCTTATTGTGCTTACTTTGTGAGATACTGGACCTTTCAATGTCAGTAAGGACACTGTGCATGTGGCCCAAACAGACCTATGTTATGAAGCAGAACCGGACCAGATGATGATCAGAACAGAAGGTTTGCACCTCCTGGTGCTCTGTGCCTATAGTCATCCCTCCCAGCTGCCCATCTTTGAGCACAACACCCAGCAGGAAGCTGAACTTTCCCCAAAAAATGCAGACAACACCTTCTGCTTTATGCAAGCCTTAAAATGTGCACCGTTATAGAACCGCCCTTTTATAGCCATATTATATCTTTTTGGCAGATTCATTTCTAATGAGTGCAACTGGTCTCAGATCAGTGGCAAGACACCTACTACACAGATGGAGAGAAAGAGATATGATATAAAACTGTGCTGTAAAAAACATCCCATAAAACTTTCTCTTGCTCATTGAAACCGATAAAAAAATTCAATATTCAAGGCGAAGAGAAATGGTGAGGTGATTTGAGGGGTGTCTTCTTTTCAGTGTTTTTTTTTTTTTTTCTCAGATAATGTGAAGTATTTCTTTTCTATATGTTAAAGTATTACGCATAACACAGAGAAAGTGAAAAAAAGAGCTATCACCAGCTCTAAAATGATTCTTTTGCTCTTTAATAAATAAGTCAAAACTTATCGACTTGCTTTTATTGCTTGTGCTTTTATGCAAAATTCATGGTACAGAATTAAACATTTTGTTTAGTGAGAGGAATCTGATTTTGTCCAGTTTGTTGTATGTGGCTCTGTGTAGATAAAGTGAGACATTTCTTTTTTCAGGACTGTCCAGTCAGTGACATGCAGCAGGGGGGATTTAAATTGACATTTAACCGAAAATCCCGGATATAAAGCTGCCAATATGGATTACAAATAAATGCTAACCAATGTATTTCCAACTTCAACTTTATAACATGACTTTTTCTGTAGCCTGGAGATGTAATAAACTTTACTTTATGTTTACTGACCCCTCACTTAAATGGATGATACAGACCCAGGTCAAAAAATCTTGTGCATCCTCTGACTTTTATCTCACACTCTTACCTTTTATGCCCCCTCGTAGCTCTCTGGTTAGCGTCCACACATATCCATTTTAGCTATGCTGACTTTTTATGAAGTGACGCTTCTTAGCACCTATTCCTGAATCACGCTTCTTTTATCCTATGATTAGTATCCAGCATCTCAGCAAACAGACCATATTTCACTTAGATCACATCACTAACACAGTGTCCTGCCTTGGGGCCTGTTTGGGCGTCTTGGTAATGGCTTGGAAAATGTCTGTGTCAATAAATCTCTCATGTGTGTGCCCATAGCAAGCAGTCCCACCGGACCACTCCGAAGCCTCGTGCTCTCCAAATACATTACTCTCTGGAGAGATAAGATGATGGCTTGTAGAAATTTCATTTTATATTCGGCGGAATCCATTATGGAGCGAGTTTGTGCGATGCACAGCTCCTCCCGGTGCTCCTTACATGCTCAGTTATTCTTATCTGTTTGTTTTTTCTCTGAGGAACTGAAGCTGGAGTTCTGCTTTGGCTCAGCATGCATGCCTGCCTACTTGTGAAGTGTTTTTGCAAATGTGTGTTCAGAAAAAGTCACCATCATTGTTTTTTTGTTCTGCTTCACTTCCTATTAGACATGTCACCTATTAATTAAAAAACATCTTAGACTCCAACACGTGCTTTATACAGTTTCAAATGTCTTTATAATTAAAAATAACCAAAAAAAAGCGGCTTCATAAACAACTACAACACATTTTTTTTAATTAAAAACCTATAATGGTGCATCTTATATAACAAATGCAAAAATACATACAGCGAAGGACACATTAGATTGACATTCAGACAAATTCTTTGGCAAATTAACTCACAATTAATAATAGAGTAATAAAAAATGTAAACACAATGATGGCAAAAAACAACAACACTTCGTACAAGAAAACAAAAATTAAAATAATTAAGGTTTTGGCAATGTGATGCCTCAAAAGAAGCATCTTGTCTAAATCTGCATCTTGATCCATGCAAAATCCTGTCCCCTCAGACACTGGGCTGGATTGTACTCAGGCTTATATAATCGAGGCCTAGAATGTCCTGGCCATAGCACCGTACATTTGTCCCCTGCTTTTCAAAAGAACTACAAATCTCCCAATGAAGGCCTTTATATAGTGCAAATAGGCTGGCTGCTGTCTTTAAAGTTGTTCCTATGAAGGTCATTTTCTGAAAGGGGACTGCGAGACTGTGTTTGGTTTGGGTCCTGGAACCGGCCTGTGAGGGAACAAAAACATAGGAAAACAACATTTGTATGTTTTATTTATTGAAAAACTGACTTTATTAAAATGTAAACACTTTAATAAATATCCTTCCTACCACTAACATGGATACTATTCTGTTCATTTTTAAATTAATTACTCATTCCTAAAGCTGCTATTTGAAATGGTGCAATCCTGTGTATTTACTTTATAAAGGATTTAAGTGTGTGCACACTCTCTAATTTCTTTCCTAGATTTGCTCTTGAGGTGAAGGATGTGATTATTGTTCGTCTTTCAGATGCCAACCTTGTCTCTGATTGAACTCAACCATTCTTTTCATTCTCATCCTGTTTATTCCCATGTCAACTGAGGCAAAATAATAATCACGCACTGTGTGTACCGCCACATGTAAATATCCCCCAAAGACAAAATGGATGTCCCAACAAGCTTATCAGAATAAAATCCTGTTCTCACAGCGTGTGGTTGATTTTTCTGGGTCATGATTCCGCTGATCATGAATTGCAGTGGCTGGTTCAAAGCCTAATTCATATTTCATTGCACACTGTTGATGGAGTCAGTGCCTTTTGCACTGATATGAGATTTGCTTTTCAATTTCTTTACTAGTGACTAAGGTTTGGATGTAGGAACGGCGAAAGCTGCTCCTTCCGTATGAGAGGGCAGCTTCTACACACAGCTTCAATCCTCCACGGGAAGACGCAAAGCAGTCTTATCTATGCGCTTTAGCTCTATATGCAGTGGCGACGGAGCTCTGAGGATTGTATCGATGGACATGTGGAAGGATAAAGATCAGCCAAAGGTTTGAATAGAGGTGCCGATGTTTCTTTTTAGTTAATACCGCCTGCTTTTGTGCTAGAAGATAACAAACTGACGTGAGGATTATAATAAAGCATTGACTCTGGGTTATCTGAACCTGTTCAGTGGTGTTTTGGTGCACTGAAAGAATATAAAATAAATACAGGAGATTAATCAAACTCCTGCGTTTCAGCCAAGGTTCTGCAAATACTTTTTGAGGAACAAAAACATGTTTCAAAACTAAACCAATGAGAACTAGCCATTTCCTGGATAATTTTACATTTCTCACATGAAGCAAAGAAAACAGAAGCAGGATGTAAACATAAGTGAAACACTGTGATGGTTGCGACATATCAGTAAACGGGAAAACTGCAACGTGTGCCATTTGCTGGAAGAAGCATGTCACTAGAAGCATGAATAATAAACTGCTACTTGTGTTTAAATATAAGCATGGGGAGAAAGGTCTGGCTTTACTGATAAGCTTTTAAACACATTTTAGTAATTATACAGGTTAATCAGAGGTTTTAAAACCATGAATAAGAGTAGCATTCCTGAAGCTTGCATATGGCCAATTAGCGATGTTCAGTACAGCAAGTTGTAGCAGTCAGAAGACACTAAAAAGGTTCCTGGAAATACAACCCAGGAGCTAACACTGGCCTCAATTTCTCTAATGTCTCTAAATGTTACAGGAAAAATGTCGCACTTAATCTGAATATATATAAAAATCTAGAGCATGGGTCATCACGTGGAGATCCATGGTCTTGATACAGACCCAGGAAAGTATTTTAGAGCTTTGATCCATTCACTTGAAATATACTGTAGCAGAGCGGATCAACGTATGAAAAAAAAAGATCTGTAGTTTAGCCAGTTTTCTAAACATGAACTATTGTGGATCTGCAGCAGATTCTCTGTTTCGCTGTAGCATTTATGTAAATTATTCAGCTGGAGGCTCAGAGGGTGACATTTCTTGTTATGTGGCTTGTTAAAAATAAAAGTCGATAACAAAAACAGCTTTAATTACGAGTGGACAGAGAAGTATGCATTATGTGAAGTGCCACTGTGAAACGAAACATCAAAACTTCAAATGAAATGGGTCTTATCTATAGATTTAAATGAATCACCAGTGGTTAATCACAGATAACTGATGTCATTGACATGAAGCTTTTAAGAAAGGAATTTTAATTGCACGCCCCAGAGCTAGAGAGCCGGGACTCAGGGACATTGGCATGTGAGGTACAGTTTGCATTACTTAACTGCTAGAATAGATTTCTGGAATATCCATTAACTCTGGTATGCTGAGGCTTTCCTACCTGAGTGCTTTGAGAGGGGGAATGGCGGTGACCTTGCCCACTGGCTTGGGGCCCACCGCAGGGGGCATCATCACCAGCAACCCCCCAGCTCCACTGGAAGGTTTGGCCTGGGCTCCGCGACTGGGGCTCACAGGGAGAGGCCTCTGTGGGGGTATGGGGGAAGGCTTCGGCTGGAGCTCTAATGCCATCTGGGATTAGAGGAAAAAACAGATTAAGAGAAAGGCATTAAACTGACACAGAACACCTACAATAAACAACTGCACCAATAATTGTACTAAATTATATCATGTGCCCCCAAACACCATGTTGATCAATGACATCCTGCTAAGCAACTGGGATATAAAAAGCACACCAACAAATGCATACTAATGCAGACACAAAGACCTGCATCTGCTTATTGTCAACATTCATAATTATGGGAGATGCAAATCAGATCCAGCCATCCTGCTATAAACAACCCACCGTCATAACTTCTCATAAATCACTGCTGCACAAGTGCAACATGCTCTTCTGATGTGATGAGTTTTTAACAACATTTGCCCTACACAGATTTTCCCTGCTTTCCTGCATCTGGTTCAATTCATAAAGGCCCTGATGATTCTCAGATAAACCGAATGTGCTAAAGTAGAGCTGGAACTAATAAAGCTTAACTCTATCTTAGGATACAAGTGGTAAAGTAATCTTTGGGTGTTTGTGCCAAAGTGCTTATCTCTCTGTAAACATAAAGGAGGAAGTGTGAAGGCTGCGGATTTTACCACTGGGCTGCGTGTGGGGTTGAGGGGCAAAGGCTTCTTGGGAGGACTGAGTTTGGCAGCAGTAGGACTGCACTTGGCTTCCTCCAGAGGTTTGCTGAAGGGAGGAGGAGGCCGAGGCACTTTGACATCTCGAAGGTGGGGGGAGGGGGCGGGACGGAGGGGACGGACGATGTTGACCGGCTGGCTGCCGTTAGAGATGGGGCCTGGTCGCAGAGGGAGCACTTCCTTACTTGTATGAGGTAGCTGCAAAGACAAAAGTGAACGTAAATTGGTCAAAGTTATTGTTCAATACAACACTTATTAACTTATTAACAACATCATCTATATTAAATAGAAATTAGTAACTACATAAATGTGTGATGATGATAATAATAATAATAATAATAATAATAATAATAATAATAATAATAATAATAATAATAATAAAAAGAAGAAGAAGAAGACTTTTTGTTCAGTGATTTTAAATGTCTGGTCCTCTGTACCTTAACATTGGAGCTTTTGTTGGACGGTCCCACTACCTTCAGATGGAAAGCTGGGTTTAAGTGTCCATTCTTCCCCATGGAACTTTCATGTCTGGTAAAATAAAATAGCACATGACTCTCTTCAATAGAAAATGTAGTACTTAATAGAAGCGTAACTCTGAAGGGCATTCGGTCTGTTTTTGTGCTCTCTGAAAATGCAGAGATATTTTGATGAGGATTTATTTTTTATTAAATTGTATTACTTTTTTTTTATATTACAGCTAAGCAGAAGTCCAAGGAAAAACACTAATCAGAACAGATGTTCAAAAGACAAAGAATGTTGAGAACATTTCTAGTCCATTTTTAGTTTTCACAGTCACAAGCGAGTAATGGTATAATGTCTGCAACATCTTTATATGTTTCCCAGATTTTTTAAAGATGTTTAGATTAGAGTATGTTAAACTTTATTCTAATTATACAAGTACAAGTATAAAGACAATGCAGTGGGAGCAGGGGATGTGACATTTCCAATTTGTCTCTGTTATTTTAAACCAATATTAGTCCAAAATTGCCCTTATATTACCTCCTTCCAAGACCCGCTGAGCGAATTCACAGTGCCATAATGACACTTTGCTGACTTGCTGACTGTGAAACTTCCAAGTCCTGTTCCATTTCTTATAACTCGGCTTTGCGGATATAACCAATTAAAGTCAGCCTACTTCAATATAAACAAGCTACTTCCCCTAGTTTCTAACTACATTCTAGCGAGCAAACGATTTTATCCCTAACTATAAGGGGAAAAAAACAACTCAGCAGTGGCTATTAGTCATCCAGTCGTTTCTACTCATTTGGCCTTTTTCCCTTTTGTCTCACCCCTGTGTTCAAACACCATCTGCGTCACTAGCCGTGGGCCGAACGGCTGTAATCATTGTACCGGAGGTCAGAAGAGAGTCTCTATTATTTATTTGTCAGAAGCTAAATAGAGGCATGTAGTTGAAAAGATACATGAAAGGTTAAATCTAATAAACCCCAGAGCTTTTTACACTTTTATACATATATAAAAATTATATATATATATAAAATATATATATATATATATATATATATATATATATATATATATATATATATATATATATATATAATTTATATTTTATATATATAAATATATATCATATATATAAATATATATCATATATATAAATATATTTATATATATAATTATATATCATTTTAATTTATATATATATATATATATATATATATATATATATATATATATATATATATATATATATATATATATATATATATATAATTTATATTTTCTACTACTTTTCAACTTTATTTTTTTTCTACTAAAAGAACAGCATTTTCGGCCCAAATCAGAAATGATGGATATCAGAGTAGGTTTTCATACAGATTAATATCATGCTTTTTATTACCTTATTCTTTTACGCAGCTGGAGTTAAATATCCTGTCTATGGGAGAAATCTAATTGTATATCATTTTCAAAAGCCACTGTTTTGATTCACTGATGCACAATTTTTCTTTAAATGGATTGAGAAGTGATCATTTTAATGATGATACCACAGCAGCACAACTAGTCATTACGTATCCATTCAAACCCAAGCCCTTTTCACAATGACTACATTTTAATACTGAGCGTAAGGCTGCCACACCCACAAACCTCAACCCCATGACTCCATTCCTTAGTACTGCATTTGCAAAATGGGTGAGAATGTGGATTATAATAATCCTGAGAATGGCGAGAAAAGTGGGTCTTTTTTTATATATAAATGAACATACAAGGTCAAATGACTGACATATGGAGTAGAGATAATGACGTGATGATACGAACTCGAACTGATGACGTGTTCTAAATAAATACTAATACAGATATGAATCAGAAGAGTATTATTCATATATTTTTTTTTAAAGAAAGATAGCAGAAGTGTATTTAAGACTAGAAATTTGCATCAGAATGTGGTCCTGCAGAACACAATAAAGAAAAAGATGTGCTAGCAGGAAGTTTTTTATACTTTCCTGTCAGTGACTTTCTTTATTGACAAAGAAATAGAACAATTTTTTCACATTCAATATTAATATGAATGTCTTCCATGCATTTAAAGGATTCATTCATTCATTTAGTTATTCATTCTCAAAACCCAATAAAGAGCATATTTGATTAAATATGTATGCTTTTGCTTTGATTCTCTTCTATAAAAAAAAGCATTGTGTCCAGCATCATTTTATTACCCTTGCCAATCCCATTATGTATTTTTCAATTGCTGACATTTTTTCTTTCTATACGAGCGTTTTTATTGCACTACATGATGGTATACCTGTTGTTAGCCTTGCTCGTCTCCCTCTGTGAGAGCCATTTGTGGTAATAGGAGGTCTTGATTTTGATGCAGTAAAAGGCGATGAGAACAGTGGGGAGCAACACCAGAAAAGCAAAGAGCAGGCCGACAACTAGCCCCACCTGGCCTAAGTGCACACAGCAAATACACAAAATTTTCAGTCAGAAAATACCACTTTTGCTGAAAAGTGCAGAGCTTTAAGGATAAAAATAATACAGTGCATGAAAGCACTACTGTATATAGAGATACAAAATACTGAATTATAGATTACTGAGAGATTTTTTCATTACATGAAACTGAACTGAACTGAACCTGGGTCACAATGAGACTGGCCATGAAGAGAGAAAAAACTGAAAAGATGGAGATCAATAATGATGGTGCCATTTTGATGAAAGGTGTGTGTGTGTGTGTGTGTGTGTGTGTGTGTGTGTGTGTGTGTGTGTGTGTGTGTGTGTGTGTGTGTGTGTGTGTGTGTGTGAGAGAGAAAGCGACACAAGGGAGAAGATAGGAGACTAAATAGAATAGAGACAAAATAAGAGATAAAATCACTAAATGTTTTTGAGAGACAGGGTAGAAAGAGGTTAGCGTATGAAGGTGTAGCTGGAGGGAGGAAGTGAATGAATGAAGCTGAGCTCACTGTCATACTGCACTGGTCCACTGTCCACGCTGCCTCCCAGCCCTGGTTTATCACAAAAGGGTGGTGCCCAGCCTCGGTTACAGTGGCAGTTACTGTTGCTGTTACACACCTGCATACAAAACAGCAC
The DNA here is from genome assembly GCF_022655615.1 of Tachysurus fulvidraco. NCBI lineage: Eukaryota > Metazoa > Chordata > Actinopteri > Siluriformes > Bagridae > Tachysurus > Tachysurus fulvidraco. Next base: position 34,546,628 of record NC_062518.1, read on the forward strand.
CTTATTGAAGAAGGACAAATGGAAATCTTGTGTTTTCTCTGATGGCTCAGTTTCATTCAATTTGATTTGTAGAACTTTTAACAACAGTCAATGTCACAAAGCAGATTTGCAGAAATCCAGATATTGATTTAGATTCAAGCCAGAGGCAACAGAGACAAAGACATAGTCCCTGAGATGACATGAGGAAGAAACCCTGAGAGGAACCGGACTCAAAAGGGAATTCGCTCAATTCTGGGGTTTTGTGTTCAGACACACTTCATAAACGCAGCAGATTTTTCTCCAGCTTTCTATTCTTCTTTAAAATGCACACTGTGTACACTTATGTGGACGAGTGACAAAAAAAATTGGCAGGTAAATTGGCAAGCACCAAGATTTAATGTCTGATTCTGGTTACTGGCATTAAAATCAAGATGTTTTTTTTATTTTTTTATTTAAAACCGTCTCAGTACATCATTCAACAGATACACAATCTGTAGAGGGCATGAGAGTTTTTCACCCAGTCCCTGTTATCATTTATCATTTACACTTAGGTTTGTCTTGAGTCACATGACATGCTTTTCTATTGCTTTCTGTGACTGTTTAGTCAGCTGACCAACATGAAAACCAACATGGCCGGCCATGGTGCAGGACATACTGTGCTAATTACATATCTTACTACTAATAATAATCTTACATTTCTTCAGAAAATAAACCCACTAATATTAATTGTACACATTGTCTTAAGATGCTGACAAAGAAAAAATCATATGTTGTTCAAGCACATTTGAATTGTGTGTATCCCCTGATATGTTGCCAGATTGAGGGAAGTATATTAATTTGCATTTTGTGATTGAGTTGAACTACTGAGCAAATGTTAATTTTACAGATTCAACTGACTTTCTTATATTCAAATAACTACTAGTTATCATGCATCTTGCTATGGGTTAGTTAGTTTTTCCTGCTGTTGAATAAACTGATGATATGAAATAAGAAAAACCGTAGAAATCTAACATTATGAGCAAATTTACTGTTTTTTTATCAAGCTGGTAAAGAGAACATGGTGACATTTCCAAACTGCATATTCATGGATCCTGGATTTTCATTTTATGTGTTATGTTCCTAATCCATTTTTGTAGTTTCTTAAAAAAAGAAAAAAAAAAACGTATTATTTAACACAGAACAGTCTAAGGATGTAAAATAACATGTTGATGGGCTCTTGTATTGAAAATTAATTTCCCTCTGCTCTAATTGTAATGTTTATTATGCAAACTCTATTTCATGCTCAATATAACACCAAATCTGGAGAATAGTAGTAGAAAAAGCTTGTGGTACTGCAAAAGCGATCATTTTGCTTATGATCTGTACACACCTCTAAGCCACGGGCTCAGTGCTGAATCAACTGATTGCAGAAGCAGAAAAAGAATAATAGGAAAGGGCTTTTTGAGTCACTAATCCACCTTCCAAGCATTTTCTTGTTTGGCTGCCCTTTCAAAACCTGACAGAGTAAACAAGTGATAAATAAAGAAATGAGAGAATGGAAATAAAGGGGGAAATGAGAGAAAAGGCAAAAGGATTAAGGAAGATGGAGTTGGGTGTTCATACTGCTTGGAGGCTGTTTAGGACAATTTGCACAAAACGCACAAATAAACCAGTCGAATTGAAGAAAATGCTTCTTTTAAGAGTGCCAGTAGAGGCAGAAACGCGAGTGACCCTGTGGGTGGTATTAAAGGATTTAGAGGTGTGAAATTCCTGACTCGAGGATTGAGAAGAGTTTAGACAGGATGAATACTAAAGTGTAATGCCATCGGTTGAGGGAGTAAAGTTCAATTTAGTTTTACCAGTAACATAAAAAGAGGTGACAAGTTACATAAAATAATCATTTTGTTTCTTACCCCATGACCATTGCAACGGCCAATGCAAGCTTCCAGCTCAGTGAAAGAAGCATTCTGGCACCGACGATCCTTGCAAACCTGGATTGAAAAAAAAAAAAAAACAGCTTTAACATGGAAACAAGTGTCAAAAAACAATATAGAGGATGCATCATCTGCCACAAATAAACAACAAAGTTAATTTGCATGTGGTTTTTAGAAGCTAAATTTACATGTAGTTTTTTGCTGAAAAAGAGCATTTAGTGAGAAAAAAAAACATCGCAGGGTGTGTGGTTGTAGGAAATCTTCCAATAACACAATTTTCTGAAGTGTTTAGTCCCTCTTATACCCTGGCAATTTGATAGAATTTTTTTTTATTTTTTATTTGAGGCTCCTTCTATACATAGTAAATAAATATCTTCACTAAAACTATTTGCTTGACATTTTACATTGGTTGAAAATGAATTTTTACTTAGATTTTCATTCACTGTTGTTGGTGCAGGAGCAGTTTCTATAAGAAGAATAAAGTATGAATTAATGCTCTTATACATATACCTTATAGAGGCACTACTGTCAGAACGTCTGTCCAATCAGAATGGAGAATTCAACTGTGGTATAAATTGAATTAAAACACATTGGAATGTGGTTTTGTGTGTGTGTCTGTGTGAGAGAGAGAAAGTGAGAGAGGAGGAGAAGACGTGTGCCATAAATGAATAGATTGCTGTAATTCATGGATTTTGACAGGGTGATCAGTTATACCTTATGATAATGTTTCTGTTATCTAGAATAATAATCACCTGTCCACATAAATCACACCAGCCTAATGTCCATTTGTTCTGTCATTACATAGAATAGACTGTAACCTTTCTAATGATTTCTGCCAGCTCCAGATATCCAGAGTTACGTGTGCTGATCAATTACAAGTGACACAAAATGTTTATAATGCACAATAAGAAGGGCTGTAGCGTGAATCAAATGGGTCAAATGAGTGAGTCAAATGGTAACGATGGTTTTGCCAAATGCATAAACAGGAGATAAACTGAAGGAGCTGTGGTCTGTAATTCTCAGTTTTATTTACAAATAAGCATATTTCATACTCAATCGTTTTTGTATAAATGCTATTCTGTATTTTAGACTTCTTATCAAACTCATTATTACTTTATAAAATGAACATTAGCAAGAAATAAAACCCTACATTTGTACAATTGAGGATTTTAGTACTCTTGATTCTCCTACTGTATTCCTACTGACTTCACTAATCTGAGTGACATTATTAGCAGTCTGCTTGCCTTGCCCTCTCCACACTTGGTGCCAGTCATGACGAGGCCAGGATCAGGAAGGTCCCCCTGTCCATCCTGAGTGCTGTACACATATGTGCCCCGGCACTTCACCTCGATGCCATCTGTGCGGATGGTGGTGTCGATGGACACGGCGTTGGTGCCCTTCGGCTTTTTGGCGGCGCTGTGGCACTGGATCTTCCCACATTTGGCATCGCTGTGGGAAACAAGATTGTAAGTGCAATGAGTAAGAGTCCTGTTCACAAACAGGACTCAAACTGCTCCTAATTTATCTATTATGTGAATCACCAAACTGCAGTAAATAATTCTGTCTGCCAGACAGCAACTTGCAAAATTTGTACAATGGAGAATGGCTTACTGAGCTTCCCTCCATTATGTGACTAAAAACACGGTATGAGTAGTTTTAAAAGAAGAGAGTGAAGAAAAGAATATTCACCAACCATCAATCATACGGTTATTTTCCTCACCTTTTCTGGCACTTGACATAATTGCCATGTGCGTCCTTGCCGCAGTTTCCGAAAGCGTTTCCTGCTGCGTTGACATCCTGGAAACATGCATCATGCGCAGGCCGTGCACCTGAACAAATAACATTCAGGTTTCACATCATCATTAGTCAAGTTATTAAACTTTTATCTTAATACAGATCCATTTTGGAAATATTGAAGCATGCTGAGGAAATTATGCCGGACTAAAGATTTAGTCGTTTAATAAGACGGCCTAATTTCGCTACAAAAACAAATGATTCTATCGTCATTAATAATGCATGTGTCAATATGGCAATAACTGTTATGTGCCGCGCACACAGAGCGAGCAGTGGCGAGTGCGTAGTGAACACAGATTGCGTGTCTGTTCTGATCTGTGGCTTGATGTCAGCCTAGCGGTTTGACTGGACTGAAGCCCACAGACAGCTGGAGAAGAGCTCTGCCACTAGCAAATTCAACCAGTGTTTGATCAGTGAGGCTGAAAAAAAAAGTCCCACGACTGCGTAATTAAAGGAGCAAATTAGAACAAATTGGTGTTTCTCTAGAGGATTTTTGACAAAAGGCTCTGATTTAGGTTTTTTTTTTCTCCCCCACTTCTGCACACAAATGAAAACAGAAGGAAATGACATTAAATCCTATTTGCAAAGTCAGAATAACAGATTAATGAGATCTGTCATTTTATGATTGTAACCAAAAGCCACAAGTAAAGTCAGTGAGGCCAATTTAACTCAGTAGAATTCTGTCTTTCTTCTATATTTGCTGTACATTATTTTAACAGCAATGCAATTGGGCTACATATCCGACTGTTTTTTTGTTGTTGTTGTTGTTGTTGTTGTTGTCAATTTGCCATGCACACGGTGTGAACATTGGAGTACGTGTGTCATTCTTATCTGAGGTTTGATGTGTGCCTAGAGGATTAACAGAACTGAAAACCCATCCTGTTGATATTGTATGAAGTGTGTGTTCTTACCATAGCCCCACAGCTGCAGGCACTGTTGCTCGTGAGTGAGGCACATGCCGTTATAGCAGTAGGCGTGATCGTACTGACATGAGGAGCCATCCAGTAGGTAAACGTTGGAGGGGCAGTAGGGTGAGCCACCCGTGCAATATTCGGGGAGGTCACATGAGCCAGCTGCACTACGGCACATCGTACCTGCCTGTTTCAGCTGAGAGCACAGAGGAACAAGGTCATGTGGGCACATTTGTCTTTATTGGACATTTAGAAGCAGACTGGATTATGTGCATGACAGAAGTGACAAATAAAGATGGGAGCAGACAAATAAATAGAACACAATGTATCATAAGTGTGTGTGTGTGTGTGTGTGTGTGTGTGTGTGTGTGTGTGTGTGTGTGTGTGTGTGTGTGTGTGTGTGTGTGTGTGGTGTGTGTGTGTGTGAGTGAGTGTGAGAGAGAGAGAGAGAGAGAGAGAGAGAGAGAGAGAGAGAGAGAGAGAGAGAGAGAGAGAGAGAGAGAGAGAGAGAAACCCTCTGAAGGGTGATTCAGAGCAGAAGAGGATGTGGACTAGAGGAAGTGAGAGGGCATAAGGGAAGGAAATAAAAAAGAACTAGTGTGATGACAGTCAGAGACCTTGCAGCCTTCACAGCAAACACCGTGGGCACACTGAGCATCCTCTTTCAGAGTGCAGTTACTAGCGTGGCAGCAGTCATTCGTACATTCCTGTAGGAGGATAAACACACACACACACACACACACACACACACACACACACACACACACACACACGTAAGTCACCTCTGTGCTTCTACTGCTGAAGCACATCACTGTGTGACCCTGTACCCACACACTCAGTCACTTAGAACAAGTTGAGTTATTCACAGTGACCTCAAGACCAAACACACACACATTCATATCACCGGCACATCAGCTGTGGGTGGTGAACATGGCAGTTCTGATTGTTCTGACAGAGTAAACAAAAAAACCTGTGAAAAGCCAGAGATGATGCATGTCACTGTAGTGATGCTGAAGCACAAGGGTACTAACAGACTGAGAGCTTTTACACCCATTAATTATACAGTAAGGGTCAACGTGTAAATGTAGCTCAATATATACGCACAAACACATACAGAAATGTTGAACTAAGTTAGCACAAGTGGCAATTTTTCCACAAAGACAAAAGAGCAGGTGGTGAGAGACAAAGCTTAAATAAGAATAATGAACACACCCACAACAATGCATAGCAGGACCCATGCTGACAAATCTGTCTCAAGCTGGAGTGTAGAACAGCCAGATAAGTTTGGTGTGTTGAAAGGTTGCTGTAGGCTACCTCTAACAATGTGCACATTCATTTCCTCCTAACGCAGCCTGCAGGTAGCTTTCAGGATCACAATGGTAAATGGAATAAATAAACACACTTTTTTTTTTTTTTTTTTTTTAGCAATAATGCACAGTGTGGATAGTGAGGGTATACAGCAACCCTAATAAAAGTCCAGGTGCTAATGTATAATTAGGAATGGCTACCCAAGTCTACCTACAGCAGATGGTAAACCATCCATCCATAATATGAGCCCTGACAACCTGCCAATTGCAGCCTTGCAGGAAGATGAAATTTTCCTTTCCCCTCCACATTTCTGTCACTCATTGCGTTTCTTTTTTTCTGACTTATATTTTGAGTAAGTGCGTGTAGCTTTCCCATCTGCTCCCATTGTTTAAAGACAAAACGCAGAAATTAGCCATACATTATATTGGAATAAACAAGTGTTGTAATCAGAGTCTGAAATTTAGATTTCATCACCTCTCTTTATTTAGAATAATTGACTTGTAAATTTGTAAATTAGTTCTTGTATTTCTACAAAGCCACAAGGGTGTGATTGATCTATTTCTCATTAAACACGCAATAAACTATTAACCGTATTTCCAAAGAAATGTTTTTTGTTTTTTTTACTGTCTTACATTTTAACACCAGATTGGATTTATTGTCTCATAAAAAAAAAAGTATTACATACATTTGCCTTTTTTCTCTTGCATACACATACTGTGTGTGTGTGTGTGTGTGTGTGTGTGTGTGTGTGTGTGTGTGTGTGTGTGTGTGTGTGTGTGTGTGTGATTTATTTTTTATCTTGCAAGTAACCAAACATCGTCCGTCACAAGGTTAAGAATATCCGTCAGTTTTGACCTTGTTGGGACTTTTAACTGTTTCCCATAAGAATAACTGCCTATTTAGAGAATCTGCAGCTTTATTTAAGAAACAAATGAAGCTTTTAAGATGAAGGTCAGAGTTAGATTTAGGTGTAAGCCTAGCATTAATTATCTGCATTAATTATTGTCAGTGGAAGTTCCTACTACAAGGATAGTAAGACAAATGTGTGTGGTGCTAACCTCAGGTTCTCCGCAGTCACATTCCTCCCCTTCCTCTACGAAGCCGTTCCCACACCTCTTCCCTCCCACCAGGTCCTTCATGTTAGGCATGTTGAACAGGCACATCCCGCCTCCTTTCTGGAAATAGTTATCTAGGTCCTTCTTGCTACAACGGCTGAAGACTTTAGGGAACGGATGCCTGTTGGTTAGGCAAATTGTCAATGCAATTACAGGAGGTTGGATAAAGAAACATAGATGGAGCAAATTCAGGCAAAGTCCCTTAGGCCATTTCTGTTTTTCCATATGGAAACAGAAGCTGGCCAGAATGGATCAGCTTGATGGCACTCACCCCGTAGCTGCTGCCATCACGCAGCCTCCCTGCTCGGCCGTGGCTTCCACACAGCAACCTTCATGGTCATGGCTCATGCCAAAGTTATGTCCAATCTCGTGAGCCATGGTGGCAGCCGCCCCAATGGGCAAGTCTGAATGATCCTGCAGAAATTCGAGCATTTGTGGTTAGAAAGTCACATCTCGGTTAGGAAGTCACATCTCTCTCTCTCTCTCTCTCTCTCTCTCTCTCTCTCTCTCTCTCTCTCTCACTCAGCATTTAGCTTTCAGTGTGTGGTCTGGCAAACTTATTTCATGTGTGTGAATCAATTTTCTAATCAGTCTGAACAAAACAGGCACTCGAACATTAGATATTTCTACATCAATCATAAGCTATTAGCAGTCACAGGGGCTGGGGGCAGACGCTCAGGGACGAGCAGCCACTTGGAATATGCTGTCAATGGTGATTAGGCTCGTGGAGATTACAACATATCCCTGTGCTATTACAGTCCATTAGAGGTAGAAAGACTGAGGGCTGTTTAGGATTCTGAGGATGTTATAGCTGGGGAACTGCATTGCCTGGTCCTGTAAATCCGTAATCATTTCATTTGTTTGTTCGTTTTTCACACCAAAGAAGAAAAAATGTGGACATTCTACACCATGAAATAAGCTTCCCACAATGTTTGTCTGTTTAGCAATCCATAACAGTAACAAAATAAGAGACATCCGTAAAGAAATCTGCCATAATTGACATTTGATGTTGGGGCTATAAAGCTCTTCTTTACTTAAATAGAATTTTGACACTTTTGATCAGTTTGTACATTTTTATAAGACCGTACATAAGTAAACATGTAACGATATAAAACACATATAATATTAATATAGTGATTATTATTTTAAATAGAAAAATAATAGAACAGAGCTTCAAATAAAAAGACTATGACCTTTTCCTAGCAGAACTTGTGTTTACATTTTCAGCATTGATCTGCTTCTTTTGTCTTGTTTCCCAGCATATGGAAGTTGAAGTAAAAATGTAATCTCTCTTATTTCATTTGAGAGGAAACAGAGTGTACGATGGCTTCATCATGCCTAATGCTCATAATATATCCATTTCTGTTGAGCATACCCTCAGAGAATATGAAACAATAACAGCCTACTTCCTCTTACAGAAAACAAATGTGAAATAATTGTTTCACTGCGCATTTGCAAAATTTGTTGTCTTGATTGCTTTTTTAGTCGGTAAATGCTGCTTCCATCTGAACAAACATACAAGAGAAACAAGGATTATATCTGGGGAAATAAAGTGTTAGAAATGGGTCCGATTTGCACTCGCAGGAGGCTCTCACTCACTCACTCACTCACTCTCTCTCTCTTTTTCTCTCTCTCAGTGATTTGATGATGAGAATGTAACACTGATTTTATGCACCACTCCAGTTTGGTATAAGTACAAACTTTAATTGTCATGTGCAGGAGTACAATACATGCTATTACGATTCACTCCTTCAGCCAAAGTGCTTGGATAAAGCATTCGAACATGTCATGTATGGTTTTGCCTTGAAAAACACTTTCAGATTCACATACGTAATGTGTCCAATAAATACCAAGCTTTTAGACTTGACATACTGTACCTGACCCTGCTTCATGAAGCAACAAATATTCTTAAAGCCTCTATTCTATATTCTAGAAGCATCTACATGAAATGGATGTTAAGTGTAAAGATTTTACTACTTAATATATATACTCACCCTTCACTTATATAGCTCATTTATTCAGTTGCCTAATCAGCCAGTCATTTCACAGCAGCACAACTCATGCAAATGCAGGTCAAGATCTTCAGTCAATGTTCATGTCAAACATCAGAATGAATAAAAAGTGAGATATCTGAGACTTTTACAGTAGCAGGATTGTTGGTGCACGAGGCTATCAAGAGCACAGAAACCTGACTGCTGTAGATTACTTTTTTCTTTTTCTTCCAGTCTTCAACTGTCCAGGTTTAGCGAGTCTTTGCTCATGATAACCTCAGATTTCTGTGCTTGGTTCATGTTTCCTTCTGCTGTTGTAGCTCTTCCACCTAAAGGTTTCATGTCTGCTTTACTGCTCACCATGACCATAAAGAGTGATTGTTAAGTTATTATAGACTTCTTGTTGGCTCAAACCAGACTCTTCATCCTTTTTTTTATCTGTATCATCAACAAAGTGTTTCAACCATGCAGACACTCTGCACACAGGATGTGCTATAATCACAACCCCAGTGTGTGAAAATCTCAGGAGATCATCAGTTTCTGAAATGTGGCACGTGGCACCAAAAATTTACATATCAGATACAATCAAAGATATCACAATTTTTCCCATTCTGATGTTTGATGTGAACATTACCTGAAGCTCTTCATGTGTATCTACACGATTGTATGTATTGTGCTGTCTGACACATGATTGGCTAATTCGAGAACTACTTGACTACAGAAACAAACATGAAACCGCAGGTGTTCCTAAAAAAGTGGACAGTGAGTGTATATCTATTCACTATTTGTGAGCATGTTAGTATTCCTCACAACTCGTGTCTATCACTAAGCATGCTAATAGAGCCTATTAGAGCCTAATCAGCTGTGAGAGTGATATTGATCTCTTAATCAGATCCTCTTGAGCATCAGAACCACAAGCATCCATGATTAGAATTGTACAGTGGTCAAAAAATAAACAAACAAAAAAGACGTCCTTTAGCTGTCTTACCACATTAATGCCCCCAGAATTTTCATGACTGCACATGCCTTCAAGGGGAGCCATGCCAATAGTAGTGCCTTTGAATATCACCCCCCTGCCAAGGGAAGAAGAAAAGACACGTCAATACGCATTAACCGCATGATTTTATGGTCATGAGCGAGTGATGGAAACAGTGGTGAGCTGATATGAATCTTTTGTCGTGAGTGAACAAAAGGAAACGAGCTATCAATCATTAATAAAGCAAGAGACTAAAACTGTATGGTTGTGTATGATTGGGCATTAGAGTGAATTTCAATTTTCAGGTAATTAAACTAAAATCGCTTAATCATTGTTTCGATTCAATCTGTGACCTTCGACGGTGCAAAATATTTATTAAATGAATAAAATTTTTCTCTTGACTTCTTTCTTTATCTATTTGCACTGACAGATATTCACTTTGGCTAACAGTTTCCTAAATGAGTGTTCGGCTATTTGCTATTAGTGACGGCGGGTGGGAAATCCTCTCCATCTAAACAGAGCAATGCAGCAGCATCCAGCTCTCTCAACTCTTCATCTGTACACTCAAACACATGTTCCATAGCTTCAGATTCATGCTAATTCTGATCTCATAGAAGCCATAGCAACCAAGCCTATTCTCAACATCATATGTAGCTGTGCTGTACCTGTATACTGGTGTCCAGTGTTTGCTGTCTCTGTAGCTGATTTCTCATTAATTTGACTGAAGCCCCTGTTTAAAGCCTAATATTTTGAATCTTATATTTGAAATATTAAGTCTTGTTTTGGCTTCTATCAATTGCTATCAAACTATCAATGTTTCCAATGTGATCCAAGGAATAGACAAATGCTAATGTCTCACAGGATTAGTCAAGCGACAAATTGCACAAAATCATTAAGCACGCAAATTTTTAAATATGTTGTTCTTTTGGCTGCTCCCTGTTCAGGGTCGCCACAGTGGATCATCTAGTCTGCATATTTTATTTGGTGCAGGTTTTTTTGCCGGATGCCCTCGCTGATGCAACCCTCCCATTTTATCCATGCTTGAGACCGGCACTGAGAGTTAACACTTCAGTAGCTGGATTAGCTACATGCCCTGAAATCGAACCCGCGCCACTGCAATGACAGCTCAGGATCCTGCCACTGGACCACATGGAGCCTATACATTTTTAAATCTAAACATATTGTTGTAATGTGTAATGTTTCAGAATGGAGTTTTCATTTCATGGTAAATCAGATTAACTAACTGTTCACTGGATTAATATCTAAATCTAAGCACAGATCCACAAGAAACACTCCATGTGATGCAGGTCTACACTTTTGAAAAGCGCTGTACTGTACTGCTTAAGATCCTTTAGATGGGCTTGTGACTGACGTGAGAAGTTGTGCGTTGTCATGTTTCTTGCGGGACTTGAGCTTTTGTCTCCACTGCAGGAAGGACCAAAGGGTGGCGTTGGGTTCTTCATTGATAATGCACTGATCACGATCTGTCCACACCTCTAGACCAATCAAAGGCACCCGGATATTCAGAGCTCTGTAAAACTGACCAACCAAAACACATTAAGTGATCAGCCATGGGCAAAAGATATCAGGCATTTTTTGAGATATTGCAGATATTGCTGTATGAAGTAATGGTTACAAAATCTGAAAAGAGTAAGTATTATTTTCCTTATTTGTAATACTCAATAATGAATGTTTGCAGAACTAAAATAAAAGTATCACCAAACAGCAACATTGCTATTTAACTGGCAGTTTGTTACCAAACCTTCACATTGTGTTCATTTGTGTTTGTGTGTGTGTATTTAATTCATATCATCAGCAGTAACGAGTGAAGTAAAGTTTTATAAGTAAAGTGTTTACATGAATTTGTGCACTCGAGCTGGCACGGAATAAAGAAGTTGTAAGTAAAACCTGATGATTTATGCCAGATCAAAAGCACGGGTGTGTCGTGTGAACTCATTCTCAAGGAATATCTGACCTTTTGTACAAAGGAGTAAACACCACAAATATTTTCAGATTTAAATAACAAATAAAAATTTGTTTCGAAGAATTCGTTCTGTTTCTTTGGTTTAATTATTTCTTTAAAATGTTCTGTTTATTTCCAGCTAGAAATGAAAAAAAAAAAAAATTATGCTCACAGACTTCTGGACATTCTGGACTGTTTATATCCTAATATGATGTTTTGTCATAATTCCCACCCTTCATTAATGATTTACTAATTAATTAAACTATATTTTAATATGTAATGCTTAGTAAAGTACAGTGCTGTGCAAAAGTCTTAGGCTAGTAACTAATGACTTCTTCACTATTGGGTAAATTGTCTAATAATAATAGTCAGTGTTGACTGTCAGGGATTAGATGCGAAAACAAAAGCACATGTGAGAGAGTGCTATTTATCCGAGTTTTACTTCATGAAGAAAATGTTTGAAGTCATTATTTTAAAGGCATCTTCACTTTCACACCTTTCCTAACACAGGCCTAATCTACTGCTACTGTTTACATTTCACTTAATGAGCCAGTGACATGAAGGAAACCTCATACGACAACAAAATCATCAATCAAACAATAATGAGGTTTAAATGTGTGATGTTGCAACATACCTTATCGACATAATTGGCAATTTCCATTATTCTTCGTTTCGTTTTTTCAAGGTCCTTGTTTTGCTTTCTGTACTGTTAAATAAAAAAGTAATAGTTTGTCAATCGGTTAAAAATATTTCATTTGCATATACATAATAAAGTACAGTGATAATGAGATCCTGTTTCTTCAGTAGGCATTGAATTAAATTTCTGCCGTAATTTATGCAAGAACAAACACCAGTGTATACGGACCAGCATAAAGAGAATTAAGATTACATGATTTAGATGGTTAGGTAATTAAATAGGCGATTATATTCATTTATTATATTCATTTATCCTCTGGAGAACCGAGACTATCCTTGATGAGGATGATGACACTGAATCATTTTGCGCTTGATGTAATTTTGAACTTTCCCCAAATGCTCTGGAGGTATTTAATAATTGAAATTATTTATGTGCTTCTTGTTTAATCAAAAACTGTCAGTCTTTCTAGTCCTGAGCCCATATAGCATCTGTAGCAAGATTAGAAAAGAGAAAGCCAATTAAACACCACTTGCTTGTTTACTGTATAAGAGCAGCCTAAGCCTAAACCTTAAGCCTAAACCCTTGCTAATATCACATTTATAATGTGTGTTTACTTTGTCCTCTTGCCGTCCTAAGCTTCGGAGTTATGTGTTGTTGAACTCTGGGTGTGAAATCTGCATAGCATTTTCTATTGTTTAAGCCTTAATTACTGTAACTGTGGGTGCAGAGGGATCAAGGGCTCACCAGTGTGTTGTCAGCGACTATATAAAGCTCCATGTACTTGGTTGTGCCCCAGGCATTTCGTTTCACCTGCAGAAGTGAAAAGATTCAAGGTTAAAATGCTTACATTGTTTACTTTTTTTTCTTGCAAAAAAAAATAATAATAATAAAATGTTCAAAAAACAATTTAAAATTAATGAAACTCAATGGGTTTATGCAGAGACCAGCCTGTGGCAGCATTTAATTACCACATTCGAGTACAAAGCACACATCGCCAGCTGCAGGAGAAAATGTTTAAATTTCAAAAGCGAGGATATTAATATTTTCATCACCATCACAGCAAACATGGACATCATATTATCCTAACCTGCTTCCCATCACCTCCTCACACTTTCACTGGCCTACTTCTCTTCAGAAAATGCAAAATCTTTATCAACCACAAAACAAATAAATAAATAAATAAAATAAAATCAAATTTTCTGACTTTTTATCATGTCTCTTCTCTGTCACATTAAGTGACATAATTAACATTTATGTTCTCTTTGGCCTGAAATGACAGCTGGAAATGAAATTTTAGAGGAGTACTCAAACTCAAAGCCAGCAGCATTGATGAGTATTGTTTCTTTTAACTAGTTTATATGCCAGAACGACCTTTACAATATACTATACTATACTAGAATTTTCAGACATTTGAACTTGCTGTGACTATTTGAGTGGCTCAATTCAAAAATCTACTCAGTTCATGAGCTGGTCTCAAACAATCACTTATTTAAGATATCATGGACACGTGGAAAGGCGGATGCATGTACACGATGTATAACTTGTAGTTAGCCAAAAATGTGTTAAACAGGGATGAAGAGATGAAAAACAATTTCAGACATTTGACCTTGCTGTGACTTTGATTCTGACTGAATCATTTCATCATCTAATCAGTTCATCAGCTGGTTACAATGACAATCTCATCTAAATCCTACAAACATTCAACCACTATCGAGATATCAAGCTAATGAGATTCTGTAACAGATGGATGGACAACCTGAAAACATAATGCCTCCACCACTCAATGACAGCTGCATAAAAAAAAGACTTCGACTGGCCCTAATAACTGAACATGACAGTATGTATTTAATTAAAGTGCCTAATATATAAATTGCTGAATAATACAATTCATGCTAAAGATTTGTAATGTTAATCATATGAGGGTCCTTGAATTTTGGATCTATTTGAACTGTTCAGAAAGACTGTGAATGCAGGAAAACCTTGGAATATCTCCAATAAGAAGATAATGGTTATAGAAAGATGGTCAAAAGAATAGTGAATGAACCTACTGTCCTTGTATCATTACCCAACATTCCCTGCTGCATTCAAATAGCTCAGCTCTTTGTTATTGGCAGCATTTGTTTTTTGCTGCTAATCATCTATCCTGTCTTGCCCTCCTACAGCATCGTGGAGACAAAGCTGTTTTCACTGTGATATCATTAAAAGTGTCCACTCATCTCAAAGCCTCATTAAGTCAGCTACAGCTACTTACTGTATTTAAGGCAGCGTGAAATGGATCGAGTTCACTAAAATACGCCTTTCATAAGAGTGGAGTGAAAGATGCAATTAGCCCGATTTGCATGCATGAGTCACTAATTCAAACTCCGAATATAGAAGAACATTTTAGTGAATCTTCTCAAACAGGCACTGAAATCAAAACTGCTCTTATTTACAAGCAAGATCAAGTCAGCATGATTTACAGTGCCAACGGGTTCACGTACATGGCAGGGCTTATGGAAATTCGGCATTCATGACTAGATATCATTTTTATTTTCTCATCAACATCACGTTATTGTGAAATGAAATAAGATAAATATAATATAATACATAAAAAAAAATCAGCTTTTTCCAAATGAGCTATTGGTTTCCTGTGGTTCCACTGAGCCAACAGACCAAAGTACTATTCATTAAGTTAAAATGTCTTCATCATAATGTCATATTTGCTTTTCTCAACAGGGCATAAATGACTTTATATGATATTAAAGATGGGATTGAATATGAGATATCAAGCCATTTCGATGAGCCACTAATGAAGACAAAGACACTGGGTCTATTCAGCTTATTTGCTTACAACCTTGATCTTGCTTTGTTGGGGGGGGGGAAAACCACATAAAGAGCTTTAGCTCCCCTAACAGGAGATGGGATTAGCATCTAATCTGCCCAAAAAGGACAAACACATAACAGATGCAAGGAGATTAACTCTCACACCCATCAATAACCCCTCAGGCTCTTCGTCGGTTTTAATGGTTCGATTGGGTTTAAGAGCTCAAAAGCGTAAAGGCTGCAAGTTTTTCCTCTCTATTTAATTTAAAATAAAATAAGATAGAATGACTGAAGTGATTTGCAAAGCAGGTGGTTCATCTTCTCACTAGGAGGACAAACATTTTCTGGTACATGAACAGCTTAGATTCAAGTAAGAATATACCCATGGAAGCACACAGAGCATGACTGGCCCGACTCTTATCTCTGTGTGTTAGAGTGAGAGGCTGCATCTTTGACTATATTACATACAATCAAAGCCACTCAGCATGACAGGGGAGATCAAGTTCACTTCAGTGATAATAAAATTGAACACTCTGTTCAGTCTCTGTTCAGTTTCTTGGGTGAGAATTCAGAATATAGAGCAACGAAGAAGACCTTAAAAAACATGCAAAAAAATGTCTCGGGCAACTGAACATATCTTGAATGTAGTGCAATTAATCAGAAATGTAATGTTTATATGTTGACTTTTACCACACTGGTGACTTAATTCTGACCGGTCATAAAGTATGTGCTAATGCTCATTCTAATATGTTAACATTTCTATAGTAATGCTGGTATGGTGGACGAAAAAAAAGTCATTGATTTTGTCCAGTTTTCTGTGAGGAGACATTTATTTTACATTTTTCGAAGAAGCCTCCAGTGTCAGTGCTCTGTAAAGTTTTTCAGCTTCTTGGTAACATGACAAGCTGTGCATTGTTTTTCTTACTTCCAAGAGGTTGGAGAGTGAAGGACTGCTGCTATGCTGTACATAATAATCGGAACTTACGTGTTTCATGGGGAGATAAAGGTATAATATTTATAATAATAAAAAAAAAAGTTTGGTTTGGAAAATTGATGTGGCATAAGAGGAATAAAACACTTCATGGCCAAGCTGATTTTAGAAAACTAATCAACATCAGGATAGAAATAACATCATACCACTCCACATTTGCTAAATGTGCTATAAAAGCAAAATATTTTGGGAGCTAGCTGTGTTTTGTTCTTACTTATACTTCATGAAATTTTCAGATGAAAATATCCAATAGTTATTTTTTGTGTTCTGCAGCTATAAATTTAAGATTATTATAAAAATAAATTTAATTACTGAGCTTATCTGTAGAAACAAAATCATCTGCTAATAAAACAAGATCATTACAAGCATGGAATTAGTAGCACTAATCTTAATAATCTAATATTTGTTTTATAATAATCCCATAATATGGTGTTTATTCAAGATTTTGGCACTTGCCAAGATGATATTTTTCGCAATTAATTTGTTCGTAATAACACAATGCAATACTCTTTATGGAAAGTGTATTTTTCGTAACTGACCCTTTGATGCAAAGGTTTAAGGAGACCGCTGAGAAGGCCTTTATGTCCAGTTTCATGACCGTGTCCACATGTACCACCTTTAATTGGCAGGTCATCTGTGTGATAGAAGACGTGGTGAAGAATCTCCTGCCCTTTTACTGGCTCTAAGTAATAGGTTTCGCTGGAGTTGAGCACAATGAGGCCCCTGCGAAAGAAATTAGAAACAGGATGTCAAAAAAGCTTGGTAAAAGCTAGACAGCAATCTTTTACAATAGACATCACTGAAGGTGATTTGCATAGTTCTATTGTAAACATCAGCAAAGGGCTCTTGAAGGCTCTAATAGCTCTGAAATTTTTTTGCCTTCATACTAAATAACAGTAATTAAAAGTACAGTAACTATTTGTCTCAATAGGACTGCTATAATTGATGGTGGTGACACTCAATTTTGGTGTTTAATTGTGCCACACACACACACACACACACACACACACACACACACACACACACACACACACACACACACACACACACACAAGCACACACACACACAAGCACACACACACATACATAGTGTGATAAGCACATGGTAATAAGTCTTTTGTCTGGCATCAGTGTGACTGCTTGGCCATGAGTGGAGCAGGTTGTGCAGTAATGGTCTCTGGTCTTCTCTAATCATGCAAAAAGCCACTCAAAAACCTACATGAAGTCTAGCAACAATGGGCCTCATTTGTCAAGCTGGATATGAACAAATTTATATTGTTCTTAGGAACATTTACACAAGAAAGTTGGTGTTCATTAACATCCTTTAGGAAAATCATTGGCATTCTACATGCGCTCTAGAACAAGTGTACATTTACATATATATAATATAAGCTTCCAATTTCAGGTTAAAACAGCTTATCTATTTTAATTGTTCACAAAACTGTAATAAAACATTTGTAAAACCCAATCATCGTAATATGAATAGCATTTATTTAAAGAACTAATTAAGTATAAAAAACAATGAAAGAAAAGCCAACACAAAGCCAAGCAATTCTAACAAATAGCACTCGTCATTCAATTAATGACATTCAGACAAAATAAATGATGCTTTATCCAATGATTCTGTATAAAATACAGATTCTGTATAAAATAAAAAGTGCTACATGGATTTGAGAAATGCTAAAATAACTCAAACTTCATACCTATTCAGCGACAAGTGAAAACTTTTAGTGCTTTTAGGAATTCTGCAAATCTATTGTTTGCTATTTGGTGAAAGCAATTCCTGTTTATGCTTCAAGGCTTAAACTTATTACTAGAATATGGCAGCTGCTATCCTTAAGCAGCTGCCAAAGCCCCCAAAAAAGTAGAATTATTCTGAATATGCTCGTGATGTTGATTCTGTTCACTAAGGCCTTGGGGAAGTTCTGCTTCACTGTGAATTGCCCTGGCATGACCTTATTATTCTTTTAAACATACTCCTGTTTCAGAAACCTGTTAGGAATATATGCTAGGAATTTTTTTTAAGCTCCTTGTCACTGTCACAGGATTTCAGTTTAATACATGCTGATCATTCTAACCTCCAGTGTTGTCAATGCTATGACAGCAAATAAACCAGCGACACAGTGACAATACTTGATTATATTTAGTAGAAAATGCTGTAGATGTTATACGTTTTTTCTCCCAAAGGCTTTGGCATTATCTATTATTATTCTCAGCTTCTATGTCGATATTTACCTCAGCTTTTTTACTTCAGCAAAATCTTTAATGAGAGGCTCCTGGGGTTTGTACTTAATTCACGGTCATTTTGATATGTCTACAAAGCATGTTTTAATAGTCTGAGAGTTGTCGAGAGCATAGCAAATGTGAGTGATGACTCGTGTCTTTCATCACTGTGAACAAACACGCTGCATTTCTGATATAGAGAAATATACCAAGACATCAGCTGCTTTCTCAAACATCGGTTTGACCGTGGTTCAATCTTACTGGAGCTTTTGGAAGCAAACAAGCAGCAGTGCTTTTAGCACTCATAATACAAAAAGGAGTCACCCATACCTGATATGTTTGACTGGGTTTATGACTAGACAGTAACCTTCCTCCTGTCACTGACTGCTGTCCTCTTACACTCACCGAGCACTTTATTAAGAACACTGTACTAATAGTCAGTAGGGACTCCTTGTGCTCTCAACACAGCTTCAATTCTGCATGGCATGAATACCACAGAATGACAGAGATTCTGGTTCAAGTTGACATGAGTGCATCACACCGTTCCTGCAGATTTGTAGTTGGACTTTCATGCACTGAATCTCCTATTCTTCAACATCCCAAAGGTGCTTTTGGATTGAGATCTGGTGACTGGGAAGGCTACAGAAGAAACAGGTTTGTGTTGACTTTTGCAATGTTATTGGCAGCTGGTGACATGGTGTGTTATCATGTTGAAAGTAGCACATGATCCGCAACAATACTCAAATCGTCTGTGACATTCAAGTGAAAATTGACTGGTATGAACAGCCCAGTGGGCCAAGAAAACTTTCCTCACGCCATTACATCAAATTTAACAGCCTAGACTGTTGACAAGGCAGGTTGGGTCCATGCCTTTATGCCTTTGCATTCTGTGTGCCTCAGCAGAACTTGAGATTCATCAAACGAGGTGTCAGGATGTTGGACACTTCCCGGTGAAAACATTAGGGCGTGTTTGTTGACAGGGGTTTTTGTTATTCCTTGCCATGTGCTTTTGTTTATATTGGTCTCATATGTGTTGCCCTGCCTGATCTGCATTCTGTTGACTCGTGTAAATGTTTGCTCAGTCCTCATCCTTGTTGATGTCTGTTTCCTGTGTCTTTAATAAAACTCCTGTGTATGGGTCTGGTTGGAGTGGACACACTCGCTGTCCCTGACACCAGGCTATATTTTTTTGTCTTCAACTTCCAGATTTCTTGGCTGATACAAGTGGAACCCAGCATTGTCTTCGGCTGTTGTCGCTCATCTCCCTCAAGATTCGACATGTTGTGCATTCCGACATACTTCCCCACTCACCACATTTGTTCAGAGTGGTTATCTGCAGCTTTTCTCTCAGCTGAAACCAGTCTAGACATTGACCCTTCTCTGCTGACCTCTCTCATCAACAATGAACTATTGCTCGCTTCCATCCATAGAACTGCTATTCACGATTTTTTCTTTACTGCACATACTGAGTAAACTCTAGAGACTGTGTTGTGCGAAAATGCCAGAAGAGGTATAAAAAATACTCAAATCAGCCTGTCTGGCACTAGCAATAATGCCAGGGTCAGAAAGATTGAGATCCCATTTTTCCCCATTCTGATGATTGATGTGAACATTAGCTGAAGCTGCTGGTTTGTATCTAGATGATTTGTGCATTGCACTGCTGCCCCATGATTGGCTGATTAGATAATTGCATAAATGAGTAGGTGTACATAAGGTCCTAATAAAGCACGTGGTGAGTGCATATGTACTGTGAATGCATTTTTACATCATTGCATGTGTGTGAATGTGTGTGTGTGTGTAAATGGTTCCCTGTGATGAAGTGATATACCATCCAAGGTGTATTCTGCCCTCATCTCAATATACAGCAGTTACTAAAAAAAAGTGAATGAGTGAATCTGTGAAAACTAATTATTTTAATATTTTATATTGCTATATACATGTTCAAGTAGACTTATCTAAAAATTATATTTTTACTTTAGCCGAGTCTAAATGAATGCTTTCTCTATACATGTTTGGTTCATGTGACAAGCTTTAAAGCACACATTACTCATTCTCATAATGAAATCACTCACATACACACATCAATAAAACCCATAAACGATCACGCATACAAGCATTATAGAAATACAGCACATAAGAGTTAATGCATTTTCCATTGCATTAGCAAGTGTTACATACCTGAGACACAATACTAAATAAATTGTGCCATTGTGGCCTTGGTTTGATCTAAAATAATGAAATTATTATACATAAAGCATGTAGCTCACACTATACCTCACTCCAGAACATGTGCTTACAGCAACCCAGGAAGAGGAATGGTCCTTAACACTTCCATGATAGTAGCAATGATGATCCTAGAGAGAGAGAGAGAGAGAGAGAGAGAGAGAGAGAGAGAGAGAGAGAGAGAGAGAGAGAGAGAGAGAGAGAGAGAGAGCATTATGAATCATGAACTCGGTCTAGGCTGGGGTCCTGCCCTGTTTATGCAGCATAATGTTTGGTGTTTTTCCTGCTCCAACGCAGGGCTGCTTGTACGATTTATAAATCAAACAGGATTTTCAACCATATTTTTCCATGGACATGCTTCTACCATCTCCAAAGTCAAAGCGTCGTCCTTTGCCCCTTTCAGGTAAAATCCCTCATAATAATCATTCTCTTGAGCCTTCCACCAACATTTGGGAAATAATGGCACCACCTTTAATTTTCTGAAACACATCCAGATTGTGCGTGGGCATGAGTCTTCGGCTATTTAAAGGACTCATTCAAACGATTAGACCGTGAAATTAGCTCATTTATTTGAACAGAGAGGAAGCAAGGCGGGACACTCATGCACAGCGGACACACAAATCAATTGTCACTGGAGACACGGGCTGACATTCGGAGCTGCTGACGATCTCATTGGCTATTCTGCAGCGGCAGAAGGGTACCAGGTTAATGCTGCATGTCTGGCACTGATTGCAGGTATATTTTAATCAAAATAACGCTTAAAGGATTCTAGTTAGGGTTTTGTCCATTGGTTGAAAATACTAAAGGGTGGAAAAGATTAAAGAGTAGTCCTTCATGACTGTACATTACATATCATTTAGGAAGATTGTTACGTAATGTACTATAAGTGAATACTACAACACTATTTCCTTTGAAGTATTCATTCAAAATCTCAGACACCATGAGATATTTATCTTGGTCAGTTGTGATAGCACTTATTTCAGTGAGCGTTTTTAAAGGCATCCAATCACATTCATGTCAATGTCAAATGAAACTTTGCACAACTGTGTTTTTTTTTTTTTGCTGAGTTTAGCAGTGATTCATAAAGGCAAGACATTTTAGGAAATAAAAAGAAACGCATTTAACTTAGTTTGTCTAGATCGTTTTTTGTTGCTAATGCCACCTTATTCATCCCAACTGAATTATTAAACATAATCTAACCAAAATAAAAGCAGAATTATGTCTGTATTTGTAGAACATTTCAGTAATATTTGATAAAATGCAAATACATGACATTTTTAAACTATTTAAATATTTTGAATTTATGTTGAATATTCCAGTAGCCTGAAGTAAACATTTTTCATTTTATGTTCAAATTCTACATCCTTATTGAAGTACAGTAGATATCTCATTTAACCAGTTTCTCTGTAAGTTTGGTTTTGGGGCTACATATGATTCAATGTATTTTCTGCTTTCAGAGGGTCTTTCTGAAAGAGAAAAAAAACTGTGAGAGTATACAGTAGTAGCTATATATATATATATATATATATATATATATATATATATATATATATATATATATATATATATATATATATATATATATACATGCCTAAAGAATAATTAATATAGAGGAAGAAATCTGGGCATGGTTATGTTTAAAACTTAAATACTTAACAACTTGTGTAGGCTTTTATGTGAGGCTGCAGTGGTAAAGTGTCTTACAGATATAACCACAAGGTCACAGGCTCTGAATAGCCAGTTACAGTATGTGTCCTGAAGCACAGAAAGATAGCAGGGAAGATGATATCAAACTCGCAATTTCCTCACCTAAATGTGCTGAAGAAACCTGCTAATATTCAGTACAGGTTAGGAATCTAAAAAGCAAATTTCTTAAAATGCTTAAAACCTTAATGTAGTTAAGCCATAATTCAGAGTTTTCTCATTACGTGATTTTCTGCAAAAGCAGCTGAATTAGAAACCGAATTACGTGGTAGTTTAGTATCATATTAGTTCATTGAAAATCAAGTGAGGTTTGAACACATGGAATTGCTTTGGGTTTTGTAGGCTTGGATACACCCACACCTCATAACCATAAAGGGGAAATCGACTCAAAACAGCACATGCAGTATGATTATTTTCAGTTGGAGTTACAGATTGAATAAATCAGGGACTGCTGCAGCTGTCATGTTTGTCTCATAAACTCTTTATATCTCCTTTTAGAGTCACCCCGCTGACACACACACAATTATTGAAATCAGCAACACGTTCCAATTAGGGGTAAAAATTGGAAGCAGCACATGTTTAATGTAGATGATATTTTCCTAAAAAAAAGATACCAAGACCTTTTTAAAAAAAACATAAGGGCAGTGGCTAGCCCGGAAAGAGAGACTGAAACTAGCAGCTGTGATTCCTTCCCAGCTTCCTCTAACAGCTGAACCAGATGTTTCCTAATAAAGAGACAGAGCTGTACTCAGGAAGACACTCAATATGAAATAATGACTGCCAGCCAAAGGTGCACCATTTAGTTCGTGTCTTGATTTATGCCAACAAATTAGAAGAGCTTTGAACAGTCTTTAATAACTACACCTGACATATGCATCTCACTTCTGATAATGAGTGACTGTGGCATAACAGTATAATCTGCCAAGCAGAAGATTCACATTCAATTGATTTTCTTTGATGTACGACTTTTTCATTAACAATTCTAATGAAAGGAGAATTTTTGCTGAATAGGTGGGAGCAAATGTGCAACGGATGTGTTTACGGACTGCTAACTAATGTTAAATCGGTCGGAGACCGGCAGAATGTTAGTTTGGTAGTTTCATTTATCAAAATCAGGCTCAGGATAAACTTTATTAATGCATTTAAGTCTGATTTTTAAGTACTTGAGCTTTTCTTGTACCTAATACTTTTGTCTCTATTCTTTCTAAACACTACATCACTACAAGCCTTTATAATTAAATATATGAAAGATTAGGAATAAAGTAGGGGTTAGACAAGCTTTTCTAATGTTTTTCACAGTAAAAATAATCAGTAAAAATAATCAGTGAATGATTGTACCAAAGAAACCCCATGCCGCCTGCCTCAACGATTACCGCCGTGTGGCCCTGACCTCAGTAGTGATTAAGTGCTTCAAAAGACTGGTCAGAGACTTCATCACTGCATCACTATCAGACACACTGGATCCACAACAGTTCTCGTACCGCCAGAACCGCTCTACTTGGTCCTGTCACATCAACACCCTGGTGAAGAAGACCCGGCAGCGTCTGTACCATCTGAGACGCTTACGGGACTTCAAACTCTCAGGTGCTAAAGACTTTCTACACTTGCACCATTGAGAGCGACCATACAGGTAGCATCACTTCCTGGTTCAGGAACAGCACGGGCAGGACAGGCGAGCCCTCCAGAGGGTGGTGCGTTCAGCTGAACATTCATCAACATCGAGCTCCCTGACATGCAGGACCTACACACAGGATCTAGTAGTGGACCTCTCCATCCATCTTCACTTTTTTCCTGCACAACCTTTTTTTGCACAATGACACTTTAATGCTGGACTGTCACTTTAACTCTGGACTTGCACAGCACCGTGCCACTGTATACTACACCATACTGCACATGGACATTTTAAGGACAATCACAAAATCATTTTAATTTATACTGCCAAAACAACACATTTATGTATATACATATATTTTCACATATATTTTCATATATTTTATATAGTTTTTATTGATCTACCTCCTTTTGGTTTTATTTTTATCCTTAATTTCATTCCTTTCTATGCTAGAATAATACCGGATAGACGTAAAAAGCATTTCACTGCATGTCGTACTCTGTATGTACGTGTATGTGACAAATAAAATTTGATTTGATTTTGATTTGATTTGAGGATGATATCTCAAAATTTTGTATCAATTGGTCATCTACTTTTACCATATTACAAGTGAAGATTTGAAGCTGTATATTTCAAGAAGCAATTGGACTTTTACTTGAGTACAGAACTGAGGTACTTTCAGCATTAAAACATACACAAAATCTTTGTGTGGGATCGCAGAAAGTGAACTGAATGATCATAAAACACAACAGGAAATGTGATTTTTCTACACTTAGAGTGCAGTTACGACTGATGCCATTGCTCAATTTTCTCCTAACATCTCAAACAAAATAAAATAACAGTCGGTAAAGTTGGTTACTTATTCATGTCCCTCCATCTTCTTTTCATTTACATTGAGCTGAATATTGCTCCCATAAATAGATGATAAAGATGTCAATATGGTAATTTCATATTAGATTTCGACATGAAATGTTCGAAACATACTTTAAAAACAAAGCAATACATAGACAGATTGCCTACTTGTGGTAAAGAATCTGAATGAACAGACTGTTTCTGCTGTGCTGAGGCCTTTGCTATGGCAGCGAGGCATGATGTGTGCATGATGTGCTAGGCACTTTGCATCAGTTTCTCATCTTAATTGAATCTGGCAGGTTCACACCTCACCAGCATATGACAGGAAGATAGTAGCTCACACCTTTCTGCACAAGTGTGCAATAAAGTGTCCCAAATAAAACTGCACTCTGCAGCAAAAAATACTGAGAAATCGGGAGTGACAAAAGTCGCTGCTACTTTGAACTGAGTGTTTTTGAAGTAAAAAGGTGTTTTCAGCAAAGTAGGTTGCCCTTTGTGCCATTCAACATTCATGGAATGCTGATATGCGAATGTGTGTGTTTATGTTTGTGTGTGTGTGTGTGTGTGTGTGTGTGTGTGTGTGTGTGTGTGTGTGTGTGTGCGTGCGTGCGTGTGTGTGTGTGTGTGAGCACAGAGCACGGGATGTTGTTTTCCAGCTAAATGATCATACTGTCATGTGGCCTATCCTGTGAATATAATGCCCTTGTGAGGAAGAGGGTATACAGAGAAGAAGCAAAAAAGATAGAGAAAAAGGAAGAGAGAAGAAAAGAATGTAAATCTTGCTTACAGAGTAACTGTTTGTATAGGTAACTGGCCGGTTGTCTTCATAGTGAGTCGCCGTGAAGTCTTTAGCCAGAAGTTCCCTAAAACACACACACACACACACACACACACACACACACACACGCACACACACAATAAAAACAAATATTTATTTCTGACACAAAAGCATTGACATTGTAAGCATTGCCAATTAATTATTGTGTTCAGATCCTCTGGTGAAACAACTGTATCGCTCACTATCTTGTTAAACATATTTCCACAACAGCAGATGGCCAAGTAAGTTGCGAACTAATCTAAAGAGGTCTCTCAGCAACCCATGTGATTTTCATCAAAACCCTTAGCTAGAGTGATAATATGTTTTGCTGGCTTTGCTCTGATAGCTTTCTGCAGCCAAATTCATTAGATACTGAGGACACTACAGACATTACAGAAAAAAGAGGTTGCACTTGCACATTTTTGACTAGTTGGAGATTCACTTGTGCAACTGAATTAGATAATTAAAAGAAAATACATTCTGGCTCTGTGAGATCACACATCCAATTCCAACCACCAAGGCTTATATCCAGTAATGCATATAATTTTTGGGATATAGGATGGAAAATCATTTAAATATGTATTACGGGACAAGGTTGCATTCGTTCCTTTATGCAAAATGTGTGGCCATATAATGACATCATGAATCTAGCTTCATAAAGTTTTAATCAGTTAGCTCAATGTTTTAGCAGCTCAATGATTTATTAAATATGCAAGAACTGCATAAGACTGGTAGACTTCACTGAGATGATATCTGAGATAAAAGTTGAGGTAGTTGTTCTTTACCCCCCAAGAACAACCTTGACATCACCAGCATTCAGCCTATTACCCTGTTTCCACATACTCAATAAATCCTCTCTTTAGAAGTGTAATCTTTCTCATTATGCTTTCTCACAAAACACTTGTACTGAATCATCTAAGGTAAAGTATAATCACATGCTATCCAGACTGCAGAATGTGAGGCAGAGAAAGCTAAAAAGTTTAGGAAAGAGGCATGAGAGAGAGTGAGACATGTAAAAGGTGTCTGACCTGCTATCACACACTTTCACACAAGCATTTATGCCTGCTTGTGATATTAGAAATAAGGGCTAAAACATACAAAATCTAATTTCCATAGCTCCACGATGAATCTAATGATGATCACCAAGGGTGAAGTAGCGCATTATATTAAGAGATCTTATTAAATAAGAGCAACAACACACACATTTAAAGCCAGATAGGTAAGAGTCTCAAATTTAAAATGCTTTAATGCCATGTTACCTCTAAACACCAAATGTGATAAAACAGAAACCAGAACCCAAACAAGACAAAAGCGTCATCTGTGCTTCTGTTTCATTTGTACTTTGATTAGACAACATGTGCTTAATGTTGTTTCCCCTCCAAAAGAATTTGGACTAAAAAGGATGAAAGAGTAAGTACATGAGCTGAACAATATAAGCCCCCATCTAGATCAAATCTTTCAGGTATTCTGGGTAACCACCAGAAATGACTGTCACTGATATGCATCTAGAGTCAGGACTAGAAAGAATTCATCAAATCAGAAACCTTCATGGGTCTTCCGAGTGTCTTTTTTACTGATATTGGTGATGCTGTTGTGCCAAAAAGACTCCAAATGTAGACATTCGCTTACAAATATCTGATGTGGGTGTCAAAAATGAAAGCTTAGACTGATGTATATTTTGAAATACCTGCTAACTACATAACTGTAAATATCTGCTAGCTCATTTATAGCCTGTACAGGCAATGTAGAACAATTATGCGTGCACACACACACACACACACACACACACACACACACACACACACACACACACACACACACACACACACACACACACACACACACACATACTGTTATGTGTGCCTGTCAAGCGCCAAGCTGTTGTAACTGCAATTTCTAGGTTGTGTTTGGCATGGCAAAGGGGGTGATAGATGGCTTTTTGGCTAAAGTAGTGCAGTGCATCTGCCTGGTGCCCACTCGCCGCCAAAGTCACAAATAAATAAGCATCATAAGTGCAGCTGGTAGAGGCTGGAGCAGAGGCGTGCCCTAAACCCCCTCTGCACCAGTCATTATCCACTAGTGCTGAACCTAATGGAAAATAAATTATACATTACAGGACATTCTGCACTAAGAGAATGACAACTAGTGTTAGGCATCTGGGCCAGCCCATTAATTTATATGTGTGTATGCCTCTGCATGTGTGAGTGAGAGAGTCAGACAGAAAGGGCAAATATCCATCTCCTAAATACATGGTTGTATCTGAAAAGAATTCCTTCACAGAAACACAGTAAGCTTAAATGCACCGTGGGTTTTTTGATTCTGTTGCATGAAATTGCAACTTCCAAGTAGTTGAAGCTTCCATAAGAACACCAGCGAAACAACACAGAGTGAAATCATATGGCACTGTGAATAGAAGTCTGAAGCTGTCAGGACGTGTAGCACCGAATAAATGAAATCTCACCACATGAATAAAGCAATCACCCAAACAACATGATGATTACCATTCAACAAATGACGAATAATGCGGCAGTGTCAATCTGGCATCGTAATACAGACTACCACTGTGATTGTGAAAAGAAATATGTGTATGCATAAGGGTATGAAAATTCATATAAAGTGGAAATCTTTGACGTTCTGATGAGACCATGCTTTTATTCTGTTACTCTGTCTATAGATATTTATATTATTTGGAATTCACTTCACTACACATAACCATCTAAGATTTAAATCTAATGACACCAAAACACAAACTGAAATGAATACAGAATTAATAAAACGCCAGACCTGCTATATGCAAAAAATAACATATTATCCAGTAGTAATGAAGTAAACAATACACACACACTGGTTTTATGGTCAACTCTGCTGATATTAAAGCTGCATGAATTCACCTGCGCTCAGCTACACAAAAGCCCAGCAACTCTCCTTCAATTAGCCTTGGCTTAGTACAGAGTGTGTGTGAGCTCCCAAAGGCATGTGGGTAAACAGCTACGTGCTCACCAAACACAACCAGAGGGGAGAAAGAAAATAGCAATAACAAGCCCTTCACTACTGAGAGCATCAAAGCTTCAAATTGTGAAGAGCACAGTATCGTGATTCGCCTTCTGCCCACGTGTTGTCCTGTGGCGTTTACGCCGATTTAAGTCCAGCTTCCCTTCTACAGTAACTACCCCATTGCTTAACCTTCAAAGAGAAATGGTCAGAATTTTCTAGGAACATCACAAAAGCTACCATCACTTAGATGGCTTTGACTTTAGAAATCAGAGAGTGGTGCACTTGCCCTCAGATCCTGCTGGACTCAATCAAAAAGTCACAGGAGTGCAAAGGTTTTGACTTCATTGTACTGTAGGCAGGAGTAACAGAAGGTCAGGTATGATGTTCGTAGGGCAATAAAACCCCATGTTCATTAACATGGTGCTCACATAGAGCAATGTGATGCATTTCCTGCTTATTTATTCATCATCACTAACTGCCTAAACCTGCTCAGTGTTACTGTGGTTTAAATGATTAATTTGTTTATATTTTCAGTTTATATATTCATCTGGAAATTTCAAAAAGGGACAAACAATAATTAGAACAGTAATGAGCAGGAATGGGAATGAGGAAAAATCCCATTCCTCAATGTTGTAACAGCTTGATATAAAAATTCCAGCATAAAGTACTGCATTTAAAAAATATAAACCAATATATATATATATATATATATATATATATTATATATATATATATATATATATATGTATATATATATATATATATATACATATATATATATATATATATACATATATATATATATATATATATATATATGTATATATATATATATATATATATATATATATATATATATAATACAGAATAAGGAAAACCAATTTGTTTTAAAAAAAATTTTAATTCACCAAACAAAACAAAACAATACAATACATATATTTAACACCAATCATAGTTTGTAACTGTTGTTCATTCATTCATTCATTTTCTACCGCTTATCCAACTACCTCGGGTCACGGGGAGCCTGTGCCTATCTCAGGTGTCATCGGGCAGCAAGGCAGGATACACCCTGGACGGAGTGCCAACCCATCGCAGGGCACACACACACACTCTCATTCACTCATGCAATCACACACTATGGACAATTTTCCAGAGATGCCAATCAACCTACCATGCATGTCTTTGGACCTGGGGAGGAAACCGGAGTACCTGGAGGAAACCCCCGAGGCACGTAGAGAATATGCAAACTCCACACACACACAAGGCAGAGGCGGGAATCGGACCCCCAACCCTGGAGGTGTGAGGCAAACGTGCTAACCACTAAGCCACAGTGTCCCCACTGTAACTATTGTTATAAAAAAATAAATAAAATATCAAAACAGTAGCTCAGTATCTCTGAAAAGTGTGTGGCTACATAATATATCATAACATTTATATTATATCATCATATTTCCAAGCCCTAATAACAACTAGCAGAATAATTATCCCACCTTAGCAGATGGATAGTGCTAACTAACAAAGCTGTTGATCATTTTTATTTGATTTGTTAATAAGCTTTACGACAGTTGTGACAAAGCGCACACGTACTGCTGTTTTCCTGCCCACACCAAATCCTGACTGCAGGCTATGAAATACACATCTGAATTAGCATATGGTTCGCATGAAATACGTATGGAATATAAAATGAGGCCTTGAGCAAACACACTAATTGGAAATGCCTTCGTGCATTTTAATGCATCTTCCACATAAAACGCTGTAGAAGAAGATAGTTATGTATATTTCATGTACTGTGTTTGCTTAATTGAAGCCTGTAAATCTCTCCACCAAGCAAAAATATTTACAGTATATTTAGTATTCATGGCACCTGCATACTCAATTTATATTCACTTTTCATCAACTCGCTTTTGGCTAACTATTACACGCACCAGAGGTGGATCAAGCTTCAGAAACAAGTCAGAAACAGCTGTTTTAGTGAAGTGGAATCGCTCATTACTCTTACGTTTTATTGGATGTAAACCGATTCTACACGAAGCCTAGAGCTCAATATTTTAAGAAGTGAGTGCTGGGCAAGAGTTAGAGCCTGCTGGTGAATTACACACTTCTATGGTGATGTCATTCTTATTAATGTGTAAACTCATTCATTCATTCATTCATTTTCTACCGCTTTATCCGAACTACCTCGGGTCCCGGGGAGCCTGTGCCTATCTCAGACGTCATCGGGCATCAAGGCAGGATACACCCTGGACGGAGTGCCAACCCATCGCAGGGCATGTGAAAAACTCATGTTACGCAAAAAAGTTGCTTAATAGGAGTGTTTTATGTGTGTGTGTGTCTGTGTGAGTGTGTGATGAAATCACTGCATTTGTCCTGTTAATGAGGATGATGAACAGTCAACTGGAAAAGGGAACAGACAATGAGAGAAATGTTAAAATGAGAAAAGTTTAAAATAAACTTTTCTCGGTAAGAGTAGAGATGTAGTGAGAATGGTGTCTTGATGAGAAGTTCCTGATTACTGTCTTGAATTATTTCCAGGTGTATCTATCTGAGCTTAAGGAGTCTAAAAGAGCTGATCACTGAGCTTTGTAGATTCATTTTGATGTTTATGTGTATCTGCAAAACAAATTCAAAAACAGGTTTGTGTGAGTGTGTGTGTGTGTGTGTGTGTGTGTGTGTGTGTGTGTGTGTGTGTGTGTGAGTGTGAGTGTGTGTTTCTATCAGCATTAAAAACAGGTGCACTTTAACAATCAGCCATTTGAAATGACTCACCACCACCACCACCGCCGCCGCCACCCTGCTCTATAATGCTTTACCTCTGCCAAATTGATGAATGTCCTGAGAGAACCTCTTTACTGTGTGTTTGTGTGATATTAAAGCCCTGCGCCGACCACTTCCTCTTACTTCTTAGAAAAACAAAACAAACAAAAAAAAACACCCTCCATCTTGCTACTTTTCTATTAATAGGTGGATATGTATCAAAGAAATATAGCCTGACGGGAAGACTTATTTTTAAAGTGCCGAGAAAAAGTATATACAGGGAGCATTGTGTAGGTGTGAAAAGAAAAACACAATTTCAACCACACATGCACCACTCCTGGGGAGCCGCAAGCCCGGATGTTCTCTCACTATTCACCACACACAAGGTGTGGCTGTCTTCGTCTTTAACTGAATATGTGGCTAAACTGTTGGTATCTGCAACAGGAAGATCTACACAAAGTGTCTTCCCACTGACATGCATAAAAAACAAAAAAATCTCATTTTACAGGTGTGGGTGTATAAAAGCTGATTTCTTTATGCGTGTATCACATCTCCTGGAACTCATACTGTGGCATGACAAAAAAAAAGTTTCCTGTCTGTTCCCTTTCTTACTCACCCTACAAAAAAAGCTTAAAGAAACATGAAAAAGGCCTAGTTTTTTCTCTTTTATACAGTACACTTTTATGCTAAGTCATAGATTTGAGAGCTTTGGAAAGAGATTTGATTGAAACCTATGTTTTGCTGGGTTTGTCTGTCAATCAGGTTTGAACACACATATATTTTCATTCCCACCTGGATTACTGAGCACATGTGCAGTTTTGACAAGCTCTGTTAGCTATCAGAGTGATTAATGACAGAATACGTGAACGTGTCCTGCACCACACTGGAAGATCACAACGGCACATTTTGATAACATGGCAGTATTCTGCACAATTACATGATAAATCAGCTTAGCATAAAAAAGGACAAGATTGGCTGAGCAAGCACAATACATCACAAGCACTCACATGCACACACAACGACGTCCTGAATAGTTTTTCTTTTTTTTTTCTTTCAATTTTGTCAAAACATGATTCTCATTTTCAGGATTTAGTCCTAGCAAGGACAACTGTAAGATGTTTGAGGGGAAAACACAGCCAACTTTGTGTGTGTGTGTGTGTGTGGGGGGGGGGGTATATATATACAGTATGTGTGTGTGTGTGTGTGTGTGGGTATGTGTGTGTGTGTGGGGGGTGGGGATATTTGTGTGGATGGGTATATACAGTGTGTGTGTGTGTGTGTGTGTGTGTGTGTGTGTGTGTGTGTGTGTGTGTGTGTGTGTGTGTGTGTGTGTGTGTGTGTATATACGTGTGTGGGGGGGTATATACAGTATGTGTGTGTGTGTGTGTGTGTGTGTGTGTGTGTGTGTGTGTGTGGGTATATGTGTGTTTGGGGGAGGTATATACTGTGTGTGTGTGTGTGTGTGTGTGTGTGTGTGTGTGTGTGTGTGTGTGTGTGTGTGTGTGTGTGTGTGTGTGTGTGTAAGACAGAGAAGGAGAGAGAGAGACAGGGAGAGAATGAGAGAGAGACAGACAGACACAGAGAGAAAGAGAGAGAGGGACAGAAATACGAAGTAGGGGTATATGTGACTAAGACTAACCTACTGACCCTCAAAGAGTATTACATTCCTTGCCTTCTTAAACAGTACCATCTGTGAGCAATCATTTTACACAGTTAGGCTGTTAGACTTAAAACAATGGCTGGTGTCTGTGTGTGTGTGTGTGTGTGTGTGTGTGTGTGTGTGTGTGTGTGTGTGTGTGTGTGTGTGCGCTTGTGTGTGTGTGTGTCTGTGTGTGTGTGTGTGTGCGTGTGTCTATGTGTGTGTGTGTGCGCGCTTGTGTGTGTGTGTGTGTGTGTGTGGCTGTGTGTGTGTGTGCGTGCGCTTGTGTGTGTGTCTGTGTGTGTGTGTGCGCGCGCTTGTGTGTGTGTTTGAGAGAGGCGAGAAGACATTAACATAGAGTTATGGAAAAAACAAAGCAGGCAAAAGCAATGCAAGAAACCCACATGTACCCCTCTTTTTTCTCCTCCTTTCTCCGTTCTTCTGTTTCTCACTACTCTTCCACACTGCCAGTCTGAGACGTGGCAGGATATTGGGTTGGGTGGGGGAGGGGTTAAAAATGCCTCTGTGCTAACAATACAGTACGTCTGCTGGCTTCATGCTAAAACAATTGTCAGTGTTGTTCCACAATGAAGAAAAACAACCACCATAAGCTGGATGCTCTGAGCTTGTACAAAGCAGTCAAAATTTTGAGTCACGTCCAGAGACACAATGCTGGAAGACTTGTAAAAACTGACTGGAATGTTGTGTTCTTGTTCTGGCACTGTCTTTACACACTAGGCTTACAGTTTTTACTGTCAGACAAAACTATTCAATGTCAAGTATACTCAAGGACTCGAATCCACTAGACTGTATATCCCACTCCTATGTTCTGCCTTTGTTACATTTGGCTTATAGGACATGTTCAGACTTCTAAACTCATCAGAGATTCTGGTCAACACACTGAAGTACTATCTAAAATTCGACCAATATGCTACAACAATGTGTTACTGAAGTCAATTGTTCAACTCTTTAATATGGAGGCACAGATGGAGAAGAGTCATATTACACAAACACCAGCTGAAAGAAGAACAGAATCAGCCTTATAGAGAAGAGAATGTGAGAAGCACATTGCCCCACAATGAGTCAGTCGTGTTGGGCCAGACGTGCAGATGTTCCGAGCTTTCGTAAACAGCTACACATATTATACGATGAATGCAAAAAAAAAAAAGAAAAGAAAGACAAGCATTTCCTAACCCTTTTTGGCATGTCTCTTAATATTGAACTTGCTCTGGGAAATTGTCCTTAGTCAATAGTATTGCAAAACACTTAAGCTAAGAAGCATTTATCGGTTAATTTATTTGTATGAGTGCTATTTCCTCTGCTGGAGAATTAGCAGAGAGTGATGCACTCATTAGCAGAGATGGATGAACTTATTGGCACCTTTAGGACTACCACATCCTTCTGCACAGCATGGTGTTAAACATGCAGCATGTTCTGCAAAAGCCTAAGAGTGTGGAGGTACCGTACGGAGGCACTCAGTTTAATACATCTGCAAACAACACATGTAACAGGCGTAATATAGCAGGCTATTCATCAAAATATTCATTTCTTTCGTGAGAGGTGTAAAACATTTCAACGTAGTCAAGCTCACGCTCCCACCTCTGAAAAAGTAACTTCCTCTTTATGTTCAATCAGGAGATGCTCCTGAGGTTAAGCCAGACTTCTCCTAAGCATGATAAATTTCATGCCCTAATACGCTAGCATTCTAGCTGTGCACAAGCACTCAAAAAGTAAATTTTCTCTGTTGTATTCAGTGGCACTTTCCCAGTTGATTCAATCGTAGTGAAAAAAAAAAAAAATAGCACAGTTAAGAGAGGTTCATACCTGCAGATAAGAGACCACTAGATGTAGAGAAGAACAAAAGACTCAAAAACATATTTGAGCTACAGAGCTGCATGACTTTCACAGTATAACTAGCTTCAGACAGGCCACCTTGAGTCACACCAGCAGGGCTGCTGGTTTTTTTTTTTTTACATGAAATTGGTTTAGTTCAGAAATAAAATATCAGGTCGATTGCTTTTTGTGCAGATTTTGAGATATCGTATACTTATCAACTCTGCACATGAATGAAAACCTGGGCAGAGAGCTAATGATTATTTAACCATGCTTTTATTTTGTTATATTCTAATACACAGCCTTTTATTTCTTTGTGTGTAGTAAGAGTCTAGATGGATAACACAAACACTGGGCCATTATTAAGTTTAAATTATTGTATTTTTATAACGTTGAATGTTGACTTTGTGTTTCTTTATATGCTTACAAAAAGCCAATCGTTGCTAAGTAAAAATATTAGCAGAATAATCAAGTATTTACATACAGTATAGAACGTGGCATTTTTCAACACAGAGAGAAACAGCTTAGTCCTCTTTTCCCTGGTGATGATTGAAGTAGGTCCTACCTAAAATAAACCTATTAAAATGAACCCGAACCCCAACGTGGATGCAAGGCCTGGGGGACACTCAGCCCATACTCTCATTAACTCAAAGGTCAAGAGGATCTACAGAAATGGGGCTGTAATTCCCCACTAGAAAATAAATCCCCAAATGATAAATAACTTCTAATCCATCTATACATTTCTGGTAACAACATTGGATCCAATTTAAGGACTTTTTAGGGCCAAATCTCTACATTAACATCAAGGCAGGAAAACATAGTTAATGCATATGACATACACTTGCTCTGAAACTTGTTCTGAAAAACACATATATTATGTAATAAATTACTTCATAAGGCACAGACACACCTACACTTTTAAGTACATTAAACAATTCTGATTCTATGAATATAAAATTTGTAAACACTGCATATTCCACTCCATTTCACAAAAATCTAAAGCAGTATTTTCATACAGTTGTGTATGACAGACTCGGGCTGATGAGGTGCTAATGGTTCGACGAAGGTTAATGGTAGGGTGTAAGATACACTGAGACATGATGCAACACGATGAAAAAAAAAAACGATTATGCATCATGGAAGTGTGTAATATCAACATTCTATTAATTATTCATGTATTGCAATTGCAAGGTTTGAAAATCAGATGTCCCAAACCTGTACAAGTGGAGCGCCTGCGAAATCAGCTCTACATGTAAAGTAAGCGATTACTCTGACTTGCAAAGACCATCTCTCATGATACATCATATATTTACACAACCACACTATATAAGGTTAAAGGGTGCACTTCACTATCTTTCAAACAACAGCATCTCTGCATCTGTCAACAACGGGGCCAGAGAATGAAGTCACAGTACACGGTCGTTATAGACTCTGGAGCTCTATACATCATTATGTTTCGGTCGAGCATTATAAAGTCTCCAGGTCAGATGTTTTGTTTACTCAATGCATGTTTTCATTTATTAATAAGAACTTGTAGTACATTCTGTTTATATTATTACTTCGAGCTTATTAATTTACTTTGTTTTACAAACAAAAATTTAGTTACGTTTTTCTGAGATTTTTTTAATTGGATTGAATGAGTGGAGTGTATCGTTAGACCCATAGTTAATGGTAGAAAATACATTTCTGAATATCAGTCACTAATTGCAGAGTAATCTGTCCATTAACTAGCAACACCAGCTTCATTGTGGTCTAACTGCCGTAATGTTCATCCTGCTTTATGACATTGCAAATCTTTCAGTAAATCCTAGTGCAATATATATTCCTGATTGTGAAGGTAATGTAGCTGCTAATCCGTCTATAGATTTTTGCTGCCGGAAGCGTAAATATCTTGCAATAGGAACTGTATCTCTACTACAAGAAAACTCTGAAAGAAAGCCAGATGGAATGAAATAGAGTGAGAAGTTTACAGGAAAACTAT